>NC_134354.1:323863327-324163327 GCF_048569485.1 Anomaloglossus baeobatrachus
CTGCTGCCAGCATAGTAAGGAGGTGTGTGGTAGTCCTTGTGCGCAGTTGCAAGGAAGGGTGGCCTGACCACACAGGGTTTGCGCAAAGGTAGAGGACCCACACGAGGTTGAAGAGGCAGAAGCAGTGTATTAACTTCTACATACAGAACAAGGATTGAAACAACTCGTGGGGACGGCAAGACTTGTACAGCAGACCCTTCTCCATCTCTCACCATAGTTTGCCAGTGCCCAGTCAGTGACATGTAATGACCCTGTCTATGCTTACTGGTCCAAGTATCTGTGTTGAAATGCACCCTGTCGCACACAGATTTTCTCAAGGAAGTGGTGATGTTGTGTGCGACATGCCGGTGTAGCGCGGGCATGCTTTTCTTGGAGAAGCAGTGGTGATTGGGCATCTGGTACTGGGGCACAGCGACAGACATAAGGTCTGTAAAATCCTGTGTGTCCACTACGCGTAAAGGCAGCATTTCGGTAGCCAACAGCTTACAGAGGGATAGAGTCAACCACTTAGCTTTGTCATGGGTCGCAGTAAGTGGCCTTTTATTTGACCACATCTGAGGGACAGAGATCTGGCTGCTGTCTGTAGACGGTGTTGAGTAGGGTGTCCCTGGAAAAATGCAGGTTTGTGAGAAAAGTGCAGGCGGAGACATGATGTTGGCTTCATCTTGCCTTCAGATCTGTTCATCTTGTATCATTTTTAAAAAACACAGCAAGCAAGGGTTACTCCAAGCGGAGTCTCCCTTTTTTTCCAAAAATTGGGCCCCACACAGACACCTTATCAGTGGCAGCACTTGTGCCCTAGTTGCAAACAGGATGTTTTGATTTGCATCAAGCACATTCCAAATCCACAAGCATTTACTCTCCCCAGGATGACACAGGGGTAGTAAATTCCTTCTGGATCCATGACTTGTTCATTTTGATGAACGTCAGTCTGTCCACATTGTCACTGGACAGACGCGTGCGCTTATCTGTCAGCACACACCCAGCAGCACTGAAGACACGTTCAGAGAGACAACGCTGGCAGCTGGACACGACAAAATCTTCGAGGCGTAACTGGAGAGCTCTTGACATTTTTCTAGATTTGAAGCACAAAAGGAGCAAGGCTCCATTTGCAAAGTCATTGCATCGATGTTCATTTGGAGATACTCCTGTATCATCCTCTCCATCCGTTGACTATGTGTCAGACTTGTTGTCTCTGGTGGCCTTGCAAAGGAGGGTCTAAAAAAATTATGAAAAGATTCCATAAAATTGCTGTTACCAGCACCAGATACGGTCCTACTGGTACGGGTAGACTGTTGAAGATGACGAGGCCGTCCCATGTTTGTCAAGTTACAACTGGGAGAATCACTCACCTTCACCTGCACGGTTGTTTGGTGGAAAAGCCGAGCTAAGATCGAGTAACAGCTTCTGCTGATACTCCTGCATACGTGCGTCCCTTTCTATGGGTGGAATTATGTCACAAAATTTGGACTTGTCCCGGGGATCTAATAGTGTGGCAAGCCAGTAGTCATCATCACTTCTAATTTTGACAATACGAGGGTCATGTTGGAGGTAGTGCAACAAGAAGGCACTCATGTGTCTTGCGCAGCCATGCGCACCAAGTCCACGCTGTGTTTGTGGCATAGAGGTGCTAACCGTTCTTTCTTCCTCTGTCATCTCCCCCCAACCTCTTTCAACTGAAATTTGACCAAGGTCCCCCTCATCTGCTGAGTCTTCCATGTCCATGGACAGTTCGTCCTCCATATCTTCATGTCCTCCTGCACCTTCCTCAACATCTCACCTGCTACCATGCGCCCTTGTTGATCCCTGTCCCCCATGGTCCCATGCCTGCCGCGTTGGTGATGATGAACGTCTGGACCTTGGTGATGTTGTTGTGTCTTGCGCATATGAATCCTCCTGTAGTTCCTCCCCTTCCTGTTGTCCCACCCCCTGACTACGAATAGTGTTTAGCGTGTGCTCCAGCATGTAAATGACTGTAATCGTCATGCTGATAATGGCATTGTCAGCGCTAAACATATTCGTCGCCATGTCGAAACTGTGCAGAAGGGTGCATAGGTCCTTGATCTGAGATCACTCCATCAGGGTGATCTGCCCCACTTCTGCATCTCGTTGGCCCAGGCTATACATCATGACGTATTGCACCAGGGCTCGCCGGTGCTGCCACAGTCGCTGTAACATGTGGAGAGTTGAATTCCAGCGTGTCGCCACATCGCATTTCAGGCGATGAACCGGCAGGCCGAAAGACTTCTGGAGCGATGCAAGTCGCTCAGGTGCGGCGGTTGAACGGCGGAAGTGAGCACTGCAGACAGTTTCCGTGCCCTGGTCAGAAGGCCATCTAGGCCGGGATAGTGTGTTAAAAATTGCTGGACAACAAGGTTAAACACGTGAGCCATACAAGGCACGTGTGTCACCTTGCCCAGGCGAAGGGCCGCACCCAGGTTTGCAGCATTGTCGCACACGGCCTTACCAGGCTGCAGGTTGAGTGGAGACAACCATTTATCAAAATCAGTCTCCAGAGCTGCCCACAACTCAGTCGCTGTGTGACTCCTATTTCAAAGACATGTCAAGCTAAAGACCGCCTGATGCCGTTGCGCTCTGCTACCAGCATAGTAATGAGGGGTGCGTGATTCCTTCTGCGCAGTGAGAACGCTGGTGGCCTGACCAGGCAGGCTTGGGGCGGAGGTGGAGGACCCAGATGAGGTGGAGGATGCAGAAGCAGTGGCGGAACTTGGACAGACAGAGGATTGACACACAAGTCGTGGGGACGGCAAGACTTGTGCAGCAGACCCTTCACCATCTATCACCATAGTTACCCAGTGGCCAGTCAGCGACATGTAACGTCCCTGTCCATGCTTACTGGTCCAAGTATCGGTGGTGAAATGCACCCGTTCACACACAGAGTTTCTCAAGGAAGCGGTGATGTTGTGTGCGACATGCTGGTGTAGCGCGGGCACACCTTTCTTAGAGAAGTAGTGGCGACTAGGCATCTGGTACTGGGGCACAGCGACAGACATAAGGTCTCTAAAATCCTGTGTGTCCACTAGGCGGAAAGGCAGCATTTCTGTAGTCAACAGCTTACAGAGGGATAGAGTCAACCTCTTCGCTTTGTCATGGGTCGCAGGAAGTGGCCTTTTATTTGACCACATCTGAGGGACAGAGATCTGGCTGCTGTGTGTAGACGGTGTTGAGTCGGGTGTCCCTGGAAAAATGCAGCTTTGTGAGGAAAGTGCAGGCGGAGACATGATGTTGCCTTCATCCAAAGTTGGTGCTATCGATGTCTGAGAGAGCTGTACACACTCACTTGTTTCCCCTTCCAAACCAACTGACGACCTACCAAGCAAACTGCCTGTTGCGGTTACAGTGGTGGAAGTTGTGGGTGGAAAAACAGGTGTGACAGCTGTCCCCACAGTCCTAGAAGATGACGAGCGCGCGGATGCACTGGAAGGGGCAGGCGGTGGATGGTTCGCTCCGCTAGGCCGCATTGCAGCACGGTGAGCTTCCCATCGGGCCATATGATATTTATTCATGTGACGATTCATGGAAGAAGTTGTCAAACTGCTGAGGTTTTGACCTCTACTAAGAGAACCATGACAAATTTTACAGATCACATAATTTGGGCGATCTTTTTCTATGTCAAAAAAGGACCTGGCTAGGCAAGGCTTAGAGGCCATGCGACCTGTTGATCCACCCCGAATAATGCTCAGAGGCAGAGTGGTGGCTGAGGATGCAGTTGTAGACGTGCTACCAGTGCTCCGACTGTGTCCAGGAAGGCGCCAGGTTACTTCGACGTCGGTTGCATCCTCCTCCACCGCCTCTGTTGACCTCCTCGAGTGTCTGACTGTGGGTTGACAGTAGGTGTGATCTAGAACTTAATCATCAATTGTTGTGTTTGCACTCCCCTACCCCTCAGACCGAGTTTCTTCTTGCCCTGACCGAATATTTAAGTTGTCATCCCAATCGGGTATCTGCGTCTCATCTTCATCAGTATGTTCCTCATTGCCTATAACCACAGTTGTTGGAAAGGCAGCATTTTGGTAGCCAACAGTTTGCATATGATGAAAGTCAACCTCCAAGCCATTTCATGCCCTTCTAAAAGCATGTAAAACACAGCGAGGGGACTCCAACCACAGTCTCCCTCGTTGCCACTAACTGGGCCACACACACCCCACTTGACTGGCATCGGTTGAGCCCCCTTTTGAAAAAGAAAAAGATGCTTTGCATGAAGCACTCTCAAAAATACGCGTGCCTTTCCCGTCCCCTGGCTGACCCAGGGGAAGAAAAGTCCTCTGAGAGCCATGACTTGTTCATCTTGGTTCTTTTAGAGACACAGCGAGGGGACTCCAACCACAGTCTCCCTCGTTGCCACTAACTGGGCCACACACACCCCACTTGACTGGCATCGGTTGAGCCCCCTTTTGAAAAAGAAAAAGATGCTTTGCATGAAGCACTCTCAAAAATACGCGTGCCTTTCCCGTCCCCTGGCTGACCCAGGGGAAGAAAAGTCCTCTGAGAGCCATGACTTGTTCATCTTGGTTCTTTTAGAGACACAGCGAGGGGACTCCAACCACAGTCTCCCTCGTTGCCACTAACTGGGCCACACACACCCCACTTGACTGGCATCGGTTGACCCCCCCTTTGACAAAGAAAAAGATGCTTTGCATGAAGCACTCTCAAAAATACGCGTGCCTTTCCCGTCCCCTGGCTGACCCAGGGGAAGAAAAGTCCTCTGAGAGCCATGACTTGTTCATCTTGGTTCTTTTAGAGACACAGCGAGGGGACTCCAACCACAGTCTCCCTCGTTGCCACTAACTGGGCCACACACACCCCACTTGACTGGCATCGGTTGAGCCCCCTTTTGAAAAAGAAAAAGATGCTTTGCATGAAGCACTCTCAAAAATACGCGTGCCTTTCCCGTCCCCTGGCTGACCCAGGGGAAGAAAAGTCCTCTGAGAGCCATGACTTGTTCATCTTGGTTCTTTTAGAGACACAGCGAGGGGACTCCAACCACAGTCTCCCTCGTTGCCACTAACTGGGCCACACACACCCCACTTGACTGGCATCGGTTGACCCCCCCTTTTGACAAAGAAAAAGATGCTTTGCATGAAGCACTCTCAAAAATACGCGTGCCTTTCCCGTCCCCTGGCTGACCCAGGGGAAGAAAAGTCCTCTGAGAGCCATGACTTGTTCATCTTGGTTCTTTTAGAGACACAGCGAGGGACTCCAACCACAGTCTCCCTCGTTGCCACTAACTGGGCCACACACACCCCACTTGACTGGCATCGGTTGACCCCCCCTTTTGACAAAGAAAAAGATGCTTTTCATGAAGCACTCTCAAAAATACGCGTGCCTTTCCCGTCCCCTGGCTGACCCAGGGGAAGAAAAGTCCTCTGAGAGCCATGACTTGTTCATCTTGGTTCTTTAGAGACACAGCGAGGGGACTCCAACCACAGTCTCCCTCGTTGCCACTAACTGGGCCACACACACCCCACTTGACTGGCATCGGTTGACCCCCCCTTTTGACAAAGAAAAAGATGCTTTGCATGAAGCACTCTCAAAAATACGCGTGCCTTTCCCGTCCCCTGGCTGACCCAGGGAAGAAAAGTCCTCTGAGAGCCATGACTTGTTCATCTTGGTTCTTTTAGAGACACAGCGAGGGGACTCCAACCACAGTCTCCCTCGTTGCCACTAACTGGGCCACACACACCCCACTTGACTGGCATCGGTTGACCCCCCCTTTTGACAAAGAAAAAGATGCTTTGCATGAAGCACTCTCAAAAATACGCGTGCCTTTCCCGTCCCCTGGCTGACCCAGGGGAAGAAAAGTCCTCTGAGAGCCATGACTTGTTCATCTTGGTTCTTTTAGAGACACAGCGAGGGGACTCCAACCACAGTCTCCCTCGTTGCCACTAACTGGGCCACACACACCCCACTTGACTGGCATCGGTTGAGCCCCCTTTTGAAAAAGAAAAAGATGCTTTGCATGAAGCACTCTCAAAAATACGCGTGCCTTTCCCGTCCCCTGGCTGACCCAGGGGAAGAAAAGTCCTCTGAGAGCCATGACTTGTTCATCTTGGTTCTTTTAGAGACACAGCGAGGGGACTCCAACCACAGTCTCCCTCGTTGCCACTAACTGGGCCACACACACCCCACTTGACTGGCATCGGTTGACCCCCCCTTTTGACAAAGAAAAAGATGCTTTGCATGAAGCACTCTCAAAAATACGCGTGCCTTTCCCGTCCCCTGGCTGACCCAGGGGAAGAAAAGTCCTCTGAGAGCCATGACTTGTTCATCTTGGTTCTTTTAGAGACACAGCGAGGGGACTCCAACCACAGTCTCCCTCGTTGCCACTAACTGGGCCACACACACCCCACTTGACTGGCATCGGTTGACCCCCCCTTTTGACAAAGAAAAAGATGCTTTTCATGAAGCACTCTCAAAAATACGCGTGCCTTTCCCGTCCCCTGGCTGACCCAGGGGAAGAAAAGTCCTCTGAGAGCCATGACTTGTTCATCTTGGTTCTTTTAGAGACACAGCGAGGGGACTCCAACCACAGTCTCCCTCGTTGCCACTAACTGGGCCACACACACCCCACTTGACTGGCATCGGTTGAGCCCCCTTTTGAAAAAGAAAAAGATGCTTTGCATGAAGCACTCTCAAAAATACGCGTGCCTTTCCCGTCCCCTGGCTGACCCAGGGGAAGAAAAGTCCTCTGAGAGCCATGACTTGTTCATCTTGGTTCTTTTAGAGACACAGCGAGGGGACTCCAACCACAGTCTCCCTCGTTGCCACTAACTGGGCCACACACACCCCACTTGACTGGCATCGGTTGACCCCCCCTTTTGACAAAGAAAAAGATGCTTTGCATGAAGCACTCTCAAAAATACGCGTGCCTTTCCCGTCCCCTGGCTGACCCAGGGGAAGAAAAGTCCTCTGAGAGCCATGACTTGTTCATCTTGGTTCTTTTAGAGACACAGCGAGGGGACTCCAACCACAGTCTCCCTCGTTGCCACTAACTGGGCCACACACACCCCACTTGACTGGCATCGGTTGAGCCCCCTTTTGAAAAAGAAAAAGATGCTTTGCATGAAGCACTCTCAAAAATACGCGTGCCTTTCCCGTCCCCTGGCTGACCCAGGGGAAGAAAAGTCCTCTGAGAGCCATGACTTGTTCATCTTGGTTCTTTTAGAGACACAGCGAGGGGACTCCAACCACAGTCTCCCTCGTTGCCACTAACTGGGCCACACACACCCCACTTGACTGGCATCGGTTGACCCCCCCTTTTGACAAAGAAAAAGATGCTTTTCATGAAGCACTCTCAAAAATACGCGTGCCTTTCCCGTCCCCTGGCTGACCCAGGGGAAGAAAAGTCCTCTGAGAGCCATGACTTGTTCATCTTGGTTCTTTTAGAGACACAGCGAGGGGACTCCAACCACAGTCTCCCTCGTTGCCACTAACTGGGCCACACACACCCCACTTGACTGGCATCGGTTGAGCCCCCTTTTGAAAAAGAAAAAGATGCTTTGCATGAAGCACTCTCAAAAATACGCGTGCCTTTCCCGTCCCCTGGCTGACCCAGGGGAAGAAAAGTCCTCTGAGAGCCATGACTTGTTCATCTTGGTTCTTTTAGAGACACAGCGAGGGGACTCCAACCACAGTCTCCCTCGTTGCCACTAACTGGGCCACACACACCCCACTTGACTGGCATCGGTTGACCCCCCCTTTTGACAAAGAAAAAGATGCTTTGCATGAAGCACTCTCAAAAATACGCGTGCCTTTCCCGTCCCCTGGCTGACCCAGGGGAAGAAAAGTCCTCTGAGAGCCATGACTTGTTCATCTTGGTTCTTTTAGAGACACAGCGAGGGGACTCCAACCACAGTCTCCCTCGTTGCCACTAACTGGGCCACACACACCCCACTTGACTGGCATCGGTTGACCCCCCCTTTTGACAAAGAAAAAGATGCTTTGCATGAAGCACTCTCAAAAATACGCGTGCCTTTCCCGTCCCCTGGCTGACCCAGGGGAAGAAAAGTCCTCTGAGAGCCATGACTTGTTCATCTTGGTTCTTTTAGAGACACAGCGAGGGGACTCCAACCACAGTCTCCCTCGTTGCCACTAACTGGGCCACACACACCCCACTTGACTGGCATCGGTTGAGCCCCCTTTTGAAAAAGAAAAAGATGCTTTGCATGAAGCACTCTCAAAAATACGCGTGCCTTTCCCGTCCCCTGGCTGACCCAGGGGAAGAAAAGTCCTCTGAGAGCCATGACTTGTTCATCTTGGTTCTTTTAGAGACACAGCGAGGGGACTCCAACCACAGTCTCCCTCGTTGCCACTAACTGGGCCACACACACCCCACTTGACTGGCATCGGTTGAGCCCCCCTTTTGACAAAGAAAAAGATGCTTTGCATGAAGCACTCTCAAAAATACGCGTGCCTTTCCCGTCCCCTGGCTGACCCAGGGGAAGAAAAGTCCTCTGAGAGCCATGACTTGTTCATCTTGGTTCTTTTAGAGACACAGCGAGGGGACTCCAACCACAGTCTCCCTCGTTGCCACTAACTGGGCCACACACACCCCACTTGACTGGCATCGGTTGACCCCCCCTTTTGACAAAGAAAAAGATGCTTTTCATGAAGCACTCTCAAAAATACGCGTGCCTTTCCCGTCCCCTGGCTGACCCAGGGGAAGAAAAGTCCTCTGAGAGCCATGACTTGTTCATCTTGGTTCTTTTAGAGACACAGCGAGGGGACTCCAACCACAGTCTCCCTCGTTGCCACTAACTGGGCCACACACACCCCACTTGACTGGCATCGGTTGAGCCCCCTTTTGAAAAAGAAAAAGATGCTTTGCATGAAGCACTCTCAAAAATACGCGTGCCTTTCCCGTCCCCTGGCTGACCCAGGGGAAGAAAAGTCCTCTGAGAGCCATGACTTGTTCATCTTGGTTCTTTTAGAGACACAGCGAGGGGACTCCAACCACAGTCTCCCTCGTTGCCACTAACTGGGCCACACACACCCCACTTGACTGGCATCGGTTGACCCCCCCTTTTGACAAAGAAAAAGATGCTTTGCATGAAGCACTCTCAAAAATACGCGTGCCTTTCCCGTCCCCTGGCTGACCCAGGGGAAGAAAAGTCCTCTGAGAGCCATGACTTGTTCATCTTGGTTCTTTTAGAGACACAGCGAGGGGACTCCAACCACAGTCTCCCTCGTTGCCACTAACTGGGCCACACACACCCCACTTGACTGGCATCGGTTGACCCCCCCTTTTGACAAAGAAAAAGATGCTTTGCATGAAGCACTCTCAAAAATACGCGTGCCTTTCCCGTCCCCTGGCTGACCCAGGGGAAGAAAAGTCCTCTGAGAGCCATGACTTGTTCATCTTGGTTCTTTTAGAGACACAGCGAGGGGACTCCAACCACAGTCTCCCTCGTTGCCACTAACTGGGCCACACACACCCCACTTGACTGGCATCGGTTGAGCCCCCTTTTGAAAAAGAAAAAGATGCTTTGCATGAAGCACTCTCAAAAATACGCGTGCCTTTCCCGTCCCCTGGCTGACCCAGGGGAAGAAAAGTCCTCTGAGAGCCATGACTTGTTCATCTTGGTTCTTTTAGAGACACAGCGAGGGGACTCCAACCACAGTCTCCCTCGTTGCCACTAACTGGGCCACACACACCCCACTTGACTGGCATCGGTTGACCCCCCCTTTTGACAAAGAAAAAGATGCTTTGCATGAAGCACTCTCAAAAATACGCGTGCCTTTCCCGTCCCCTGGCTGACCCAGGGGAAGAAAAGTCCTCTGAGAGCCATGACTTGTTCATCTTGGTTCTTTTAGAGACACAGCGAGGGGACTCCAACCACAGTCTCCCTCGTTGCCACTAACTGGGCCACACACACCCCACTTGACTGGCATCGGTTGACCCCCCCTTTTGACAAAGAAAAAGATGCTTTGCATGAAGCACTCTCAAAAATACGCGTGCCTTTCCCGTCCCCTGGCTGACCCAGGGGAAGAAAAGTCCTCTGAGAGCCATGACTTGTTCATCTTGGTTCTTTTAGAGACACAGCGAGGGGACTCCAACCACAGTCTCCCTCGTTGCCACTAACTGGGCCACACACACCCCACTTGACTGGCATCGGTTGAGCCCCCTTTTGAAAAAGAAAAAGATGCTTTGCATGAAGCACTCTCAAAAATACGCGTGCCTTTCCCGTCCCCTGGCTGACCCAGGGGAAGAAAAGTCCTCTGAGAGCCATGACTTGTTCATCTTGGTTCTTTTAGAGACACAGCGAGGGGACTCCAACCACAGTCTCCCTCGTTGCCACTAACTGGGCCACACACACCCCACTTGACTGGCATCGGTTGAGCCCCCCTTTTGACAAAGAAAAAGATGCTTTGCATGAAGCACTCTCAAAAATACGCGTGCCTTTCGCCTCCCCTGGCTGACCCAGGGGAAGAAAAGTCCTCTGAGAGCCAGGTCCACATTGTCAGTGGACAGACACGTGTGCTTATCTGCCAGCAGACCCCCAGCAGCACTGAAGACAGGTTCCGAGAGAACGCTGGCTGCAGGACACGACAAGATCCTCAAGGCGTACGTGGCGAGCTCAGGCAATTTATCCAGATTGGAAGCCTAAAATGAGCAGGGCTCAAGTTGCACAATAATGGAATCGATGTTTCTTTGCATATACTCATATATCTGTGTGTCTCCCTCTTTTTCCTTGTCCAGCTGTTTTGTTTTCACATGAGTATATGTCCTTGTCACTTTCCCATGTGTTTGTGTTATGTTGTGAGTTGTTTGTCACCTTTTGGACACCTTTCAGGGTGTTTTCTAGGTGTTTTACTGTGTTTGTGATTGCCTGCCATTGTTTCCTATGGGCTCGAGTTCGGTTCGTCGAACGTTCGACGAGCCGAACTCGAGCCAGACCCCCCGTTCGGCGAACCGCCTCGAGCCGAACCGGGACCGGTTCGCTCATCTCTAGTCATAAATAAGCGTAAGTGGCTGGCTAATACCTATGGCGTCTCTGTCCTGGCGGGAAACGTAATTATATATAGCCAAATCAGCATAGATCCCTAAGGCAGGACAGAGATTCCAAGAATCAAGCCAATCATGAAAAAAGTCACAAAACAATGACTAAAAAATGTGGCGCCTCCATCCTGACCGGGCACATGAAGTTGTGCAGCCAAATCGGCACAAGTCCGTTTAAACAGGGCAGGGGTCACCAGTAACAAGCCAGTCACATACAAAAGACCCTAAGAACCCATAACTTACACATAGTTAAGAAGGGGGGTGAACACCAGAGCGTCCCACGACAGTGCAAGGAGCCTTCCTACGCGCTTTTCGCACGGATTACATCTGCTGGCTTCATCAGGGAAGGTATACGGCAATTGCCGTTCAAGGACCTTATATCGGAAGTCGCGAGACTTCATTGGACTGACCAGGACCTGGAAAATGTGTCCCAGCCAATCGGATCCCCGCCGACGCACACGCGCACCGCGCGCCCAACGTCACACGCCCCTCAGCCGTCCAATGGGAGAGGGAGCCCGGAGCACAGCACACGTGCTCCAAGGCCACCCCCACCCAGTAAGGACGGCCAAGGGGCGGGCAAGGAAGGCGAGCGGCGCGCACGGGTCACGGAGATCAGAGGGCGGGACACAGCTCCCAGCTAGAGTCCGTCAATCAGCCATCGGGTTGCCATGGCGGCGCGTACGCCAAAGCGCGGCAAAAGTCCGCACCAGGTCCCCGGCAATCCAGTGAGGGGGGACGCGGCGGACCCCCGGGCCCAGGGGTCCGCAACATCCACCCCCACCAAAGAGGACGCCGGGCAAGCAGCGGGGACAGGATACCGCGCGATGGGAACGCGCACAGCAACCAGAGGGCGGGACAGGCTAATAGCTGGAAATGAAAAATGTGAGCAATCAATAAGTATCCTTGCCATCCCATAAATACGACCACGGAAATGAGATAACAATGGCATCAGTCATATTACATAAAAACAAGAAACAGGAGAATTATTATGCAGAGATCTTCTTAAAGTGACAGTACGTCCATGTCCTAAGGGAATCATGTGCGGACAATTTTTCCAAAAATCGATGTCAGGTCCAAGTCCGACATGTAGATCACAATGGATAATAACTAGACAAGGTCCTATGAAGGCAAGAGAATTAAATTAGGAACACTGAAAATTAATAATGGGGCCAAAAAGAAACCTGATAAAAAATAATTAAAAATATCCCTTAAATTAAAAAGGAAAGGAATGGTGCAGTACATGACAAGAGCCACTCATAGAAACGGGGCAAAGTTTAGAGCCTCATTAAGGCCCTTTGGTGTGACTGTGTCCAAAATGGTAATCCATTTCAGTTCACGTTGGGCCAAAAGCTTTTTGACATTTCCCCCCCTAATCCCACAGTGAATCACGTCAACACCCCTGACCATAAAAGATCTAGGGTTGCATCCATGAACCAATTTGAAGTGGCGCGGTATAGTTTTTAATTCTGCCACATTGGTCGCTGTGGTTGCCGCCCGAATGTCCCTCACATGCTCCCTTACTCTTACTCTTAATTCCCTTGATGTCATACCTATATAGATCTTATTACAATCACATGTTGCATAGTAGATGACGATGGTAGTACAAGAGATATGTTCTCTTATAGGGAAGCTTTTTCTCCCATCACTAGTATGGAAAGAGGAGCAGCGAGAGACATTCGGGCAGGAAACACAGCGACCACAGGGAAAGCAACCTTTGATGGGTCCAGACGAGCCAAAAGGACTACTGGTCACTGGTGGTATATAATGGCTTTTGACCAAGTAGTCCTTAAGATTTTTACATCGCCTGGCGGTCATCAAAGGTACAGGGGGCAGACGTGATTTCAAAGTGGGATCTGATTGAAGGATCGGCCAGAATTTAGTTAGAATTTCTCTCATCTCCTGCCATTTAACATTAAATGTTGAGATGAACCTTATATTTTCCACAGGCCTGATTTCACCTCTCCTCCCATGAAGCAGATCATCCCTAGACACCGATCTTGCTCTCTGATAAGCTTGTTTCAGAGTGCGGTTCCCATAACCTCTGTTTTTGAACCTCATCCTCAAATCATCTGCCTGTTGTTTAAAAACGTTGTCCTGAGAGCAGAGTCGTCTCATCCTGAGATATTGACCAATTGGGATGGCACGTACAGTGGAGTTGGTGTGAGCAGAGGTGGCATAGAGTAGGGAGTTTACAGACGTCGGTTTTCTGTACACATCCGTCTGCAAAGCCCCAAACTCATCTGCAGTAATTTTAATATCCAAAAACTCAACTCCACTGTCACTAAAACTATATGTCAATTTGATGTTGTAATTATTTGTGTTGAGCTGGTCCATGAAACACCTGAGTTGAGAGATGGTACCCTGCCAGATGATCAATAGATCATCAATGTATCTCACCCACATTGACACCATGGGGGCGGCCCATGCACCTCCGTCAACAAACAAACCCCTCTCCCAAAAACCGAGGAAGAGGTTTGCGTACGAAGGCGCACAGGCCGCGCCCATAGCGGTCCCCCGCCTCTGCAGATAGAATCTATCCTTAAAGACAAAGAAATTGTGGGTGAGTACATAGTCAAGAAGTTCCAGGACCAGCTCACAAGTGCGTCCATCCCAATTACTCATACCCAAGAAAAAACGAGCTGCTCTCAGGCCGTCGTCGTGGCCGATACACGTGTATAAAGACTCTATATCGGCCACCACCAAGAGGGTCCCTGGGTCCACATGAACCCCATCAAGTCTATTGAGAACCTCGGTCGTATCCCTAACGTAGGATGGAAGGGTCTCCACCAGGGGTTTTAAGTAATAATCAATAAACTGGCAGATGGGACTACATAACCCCTCCATCCCTGAAACGATGGGCCGACCGGGTGGATTGATGGGGTCCTTGTGGACCTTGGGCAATAGGTAAAAGGTTGGAATTTTAGGATATTTTACAAATAACCCATCAAAGACCCCCTTGGTAATAATCCCTTGGTCTAAGGCATCATTGAGGATGAGGTACAATTGGGCAGAGAATGAGATCAAAGGTGAGGAGTCCAATCTACTATATGTCTCTCTGTCTCTCAGCTGCCTGTGGGCCTCCCTTTCATAGAGATCCACTGGCCAAACCACGACATTACCCCCCTTGTCTGCAGCCTTGAATATGACGTCCTTCATATCGCCCAGTTCTCTCAAGGCTTTCCTTTGGACTGCAGTTAAATTGTCCCGTGATCGGCGAGTGGAGATGTTACGCAGATTTTCACTAACAAGGCGAGTAAAAATCTCCACCGCCGGGCATAGAGACAAGGGGGGGAAAGTCGTGGATCTAGGCCTCAAAGAGGTGGGAAACTCACCTGGCAGCTGAGATGGTAATTCTTCTGAGAGATCCTCCAAAATTTGTGTCGCACTTTGTCCCATAGCAAGATCGGTGTCTCCTGTCGGTGATTTAGAATGTAACTTATGAAGGATCAGCTTCCGGGAGAAAAGGTGAAGATCCTTCAAAGCTGTGAACAAATCAAAGGTGTTAGTGGGGGAAAAAGTCAAACCCTTACTCAACACCTGTAGTTGTGCCGTTGACAAAGTATATTTCGACAGGTTAATTACCTGGGGGCCTTCGCCCGAACCAATATCTTTAGGTCTGCCGGCACCCCTCTTTTTGGGTTGACGTAGTCTATTGTCCCAAGACATTTGGCTCTGATTACCCCTTCCAGATATAGTAGTACTGCCGGATAGACCACTTTCTTCGCCTGATGTGCAGGAGGAGATGGAGCCTGATCTTGATCCCCCAAAACGTGGGCGTTGATATGGTTTAAATCTATCACTACCCCTCCATTTGTACATCTTATTCTGACGTCTGTCATCCAAATCTCTCTGTAGTTTCCGGATCTTAGTATCTTGAACCTCTTTACTCAATTTCTCAATTTCCAAGTCAAGACCCTCATTAAACTTATTAATTGCTATTGTTGTCATGTTTTTTTCTATATCAATCTGCAAAGAATTAATATCACCTTCTAAAGTAGCAAGGGTCTCCTTATTCAACCCAATTAAGAGTTGAAGAAATTGCTTGGAGCAGTCAGAGGCGGCAGTCTCCCATTTACTTTTAAACTCATCATTCTGAATGGGGAACGAGGGAAAGACTTGAACTCGTAGTCCCCTCGGAATTAAACCGAGTTCCACATATCTCTCCAAAAAGGTACAATTAAGCCAAATCCTAGTCCGCTTCTTGAGTAGCTCCGTCATCTTATTGCACAAATCCCTAGTACATGCACCATTACTTTCCAAAACCCCTGTGGGTTCACCTTTTAGCACCTCGTTAATTTTATTAAGCCACGCCTCCTCGCGGGCTTTAAAGTTCATCATTGTCCGAGACTGTGCTGTGGATAACACAAAAAAGACCATGAGACACAAGAACATCATCATTTAATAAATAAAGACTTAAAGGCAACACAGTCTGTTTATTGAAACAGTGGATGAAGGTTAGCTGTATGCCGGAGTCCACACAGCTCACACGTGGACGAAGGCAGAACAGTAAAAACGGGCTGCTGGTCGCAGGCAGCGATTGTACGAACTGTACGGGACAGCTAACACCCACGCTACACGGCACACGGGTATTACAGCAGCCGCCATACAGCTACATAGAACAAGAGCGCAGTCCAGCTCCAGTAAAGATAGCCAGTCGCAGGCTGTAGTACGGGACCGCTAACATCCACGCTGTACCGCATATGGATGTCGCAGCAGCCACCATACAGCCGCAGTGACTAGACCGCAGTACGCCAGAAACCACCATTCCACTCTCCACCACGCGGAAGGCCGTCCGCAAATAGACTCTGTTTCCCGCTAAAGTAGTCTGCAGCCAAGTGCACAATGTCTGTCAGCCGAGCGTCTTCCCTGAAGACAAGGTCACGGACAAGCTCTACTAAGTCCTCAATTAGGGAGCTTGCTGCCGTCGCACGCGCTGAGGCCGAAGCAGCTAAAGTGAGGTCCTCCTTCGCTGAACGGGAAATGCAACTCAAACTAAAACAGACAGAGAGTGCACGTCTGCAAGCGGAGCTAGAAGCAGAGTGTGCACGTCTGCAAGCGGAGCAAGAAGCAGAGAGTGCACGTCTGCAACTGACTCTAGAAAGACTTGCCGTAGAAAAGGAGACAGCGGCCGCAATAGCCAAGGCAGAGTTCCTGGAAGCGACAGAGCACCCCGAAGAAAGACGCAGCGATGTTCTTGGGCCAGACCTAGACCAGCAGGATCCAGCACGGCGCGTCGCAGAATACGTCTACCAATACTCCAGGATATATGACAGCTCAGATGTGCTTCACCGAACAGACTACGCAGACGGCCAGCCATCCAACCTCGAATTACACCGCTTCAAGCAAGAGACTGTACAGCACGAGGAGGTTCACCAAAACTACTATCCCACAGAGCGGAAGGTACAACCACCATCTTACCACAAAGAGACGCCTTCCTCTCCGGGGAGGTACTATGCTGACTTTCCGAAGGCGGAAATACCCTACAGGTATGGTGATACACCACACAATAGACACGACCACACACCGGCTCGCACCAGCACTGACCAAGCCACCATGGACTTTGAAAAGTTCTTTGCTCGTCGAGAACTGGTCACAAAAGGATTTGTAAAGTTCAATGATCGCGCCGAGAATTATAGGTCGTGGCGAGCCTCGTTCCAGAACACCATCAGAGGTTTGGACCTTTCTTGTAGTGAGGAGTTAGATCTCCTAGTAAAATGGCTTGGTAGTGAATCGGTAGAACACGCCAAAAGATTAAGAGACATTAACATTAAAAACCCACCCAAAGGTCTACACTTGGCGTGGAAGAGACTTGATGAATGCTATGGGTCCATAGAAGTTATTGAAAATGCTTTGTTTAAAAGAATTGATGACTTCCCTAAGATAGGACCCAAAGGCTTTCAAAGGCTAAGAGAGCTAAGTGATCTGTTAGTAGAGTTACGGGTTGCCCAAGAGGAAGGAGATTTGCCCGGATTGGCATTCTTGGATACCGCTAGGGGTGTCAATCCGATAGTGCAAAAACTTCCTTACAATCTACAAGAAAAGTGGGTCTCACACGGTTCACGGTATAAGCAAACACATAACGTGCCATTCCCTCCTTTTGTCGTATTTGTAGATTTTGTAGCTCAGCAAGCTA
Source organism: Anomaloglossus baeobatrachus (assembly GCF_048569485.1). NCBI lineage: Eukaryota > Metazoa > Chordata > Amphibia > Anura > Aromobatidae > Anomaloglossus > Anomaloglossus baeobatrachus. The sequence goes on from NC_134354.1 coordinate 323,880,481, forward strand.
AAATCAGAAATGACCCTAGTTTTGATTTTACTCTGTCGTGTACCACTGCCCCCGGTGTCAAACCCAGTAGGACACCCGTGGCAGTCCACAAAACTAACATTGTCTCCTCAGGTCCTGCTCACAAAGAGAGTAAGCATCCTCCAGAAGAGAACAAACCCCAGGATATCAGTAAACAGTGTCCTCTACACCGGAAACCACATCCTCTACTAAAATGCAGACCCTTCAGGGAGAAGTCTCTAGAGGATCGCAAAGGCTTCCTCAAGGAACACAACATCTGCTTCAAATGCTGTGCTGCAACATCGCACATGGCCAGGAACTGCGAAGCTAGTGTGAAGTGTGCAGAATGTGACAGCACGGATCACAATACAGCCTTACACCCTGGACCACCTACACGAGTGTTGCCGCAAGCAGAAGAACACGATGGAAAACAGAATTACACTGATGAAGACACCACGGTGGTTACCTCTCAATGTACGGAGATCTGTAAAGGACTCACAGGAGGAAGGTCCTGTTTGAAAATCTGCCTTGTCAGAGTCTACCCAGCAGGCCGTAGGGACAAAGCAATTAAGGTCTATGCGATCTTGGACGACCAGAGCAACAGATCTCTTGCCAAGTCCATCTTCTTCAGCAGTTTCAACATTGCGGGCCCCGGTTCTCCCTACTCCTTGAAGACATGTTCAGGCACCGTTGAGACGGCGGGGAGGAAGGCAACCGGATACAAGATGGAATCCATAGATGGCCAGACCTGCCTATCATTACCCACCATACTGGAGTGCAACCAGATTCCTGACAACAGGTCCGAGATACCTTCATCAGAGGTAGCAGCTCATCACCCCCATCTGAAGCGTATAGCTCACCTGATTCCAGAACTGGACTCAGAAGCTCCAATAGCCTTACTCCTTGGAAGAGACATGCTACGTGTGCATAAGGCTAGAGAGTCCATTAACGGCTCCCAGAACGCTCCATATGCGCAGAGACTTGACCTAGGATGGGTCATAATAGGAGATGTCTGTCTAGGAGGAGCACACAAGCCAGCCTCAGTCAACAGTATGCTCACCAACACACTAGAAAATGGACGTCCGTCTTTCTTCCGACCATGTCACAACAGTCTGTTGGTAAAGGAATTACCAAGCAGTACTCCTCTGCCATGTCCTTTCGCAGTTCCTTCCAACGAAGACCACGCTTGTGAGGGCGAACAAGACCACATAGGCTGTACAGTCTTCCACAGGACCAAAGAGGACAACAAAACAGCAATGTCCATAGAAGACAGGATGTTCTTGGACATCATGGACCAAGAAATAACCAAAGACAAGTCGAACAGCTGGGTGGCACCCTTACCATTCCAACCACGAAGACAACGCCTACCCAACAACAGGGAACAGGTCTACAGTCGATTTGTCTCCCTCAGACACAAGCTCAAGAAGTCTCCCGAGATGAGAGAACATTTCTTTACCTTCATGGAGAAGATATTCCGAAATAACCATGCAGAGATCGCACCTACACTACGGGACTCTGAGAAACGCTGGTACTTACCCATCTTCGAAGTGTACCATCCTAAAAAGCCAGGCCAAATAAGAGTGGTGATCGACTCAAGTGCCAAGTGCGAAGACGTCTCGTTGAATGATGTCCTACTATCTGGCCCAGACCTAACAACAGACTCCTAGAAGTTCTACTCTGTTTCCGCAGAGATACGGTGGCATTTATGGCTGACATCCAACAGATGTTTCACTGCTTTCTCGTCAAAAATGAACACAGAAACTACCTGAGGTTCCTCTGGTACCGTGACAACGACCCAGATAAAGACATCATAGAGTACCGGATGAGGGTACACATCTTCGGGAATAGTCCTTCCCCCGCAGTGGCTATCTACGGTCTCAGGAATTCCGCCAAAGAAGGTGAAGAGAAGTACGGGTCGCATGTCAGATCCTTTGTGGAAAAGGATTTCTACGTAGACGATTGCTTAAAATCCACACCCACAAATGAGGCAGCAATCAGTCTTCTAAAAAGAGCTCAAGAAATACTCGCTCAGTCCAACTTAAGGTTGCATAAGATTGCATCCAATAGCCGAGAACTGATGGAAGCCTTTCCCTCTCAAGACTATTCCAGTGATCTGAAGGGCATAGACCTGAGCATCGACTCTCTTCCCATGCAACGGAGCCTAGGACTACTTTGGGACTTGAAGACAGATGCCTTCACCTTTCAGATCAACAAAGAAGAAAAATCCTTCACACGTAGAGGTGTCCTTTCCTTTGTGAATAGTTTGTACGATCCTCTGGGATTCGTAGCTCCAGTTACCGTCCAAGGTAAAATGATGCTAAGAGACTTCACCCAAGAGACATCTGATTGGGATGATCCACTTCCGGCAGAAAAAGCAGACCTGTGGGCAGAGTGGAGGAAGTCTCTCGAGGCCTTGACCGATCTTCATGTGAACCGACCATACGCTCCTGTGCCATCCACAGAAGTCAAATCTCAAAGACTTTGCATCTTCTGCGATGCATCAGTCAAAGCAATCGCAGCAGTAGTATACCTTAAAACCACCGATGTGAATGAACAGATCCATATTGGGTTCGTCATGAGTCGGACAAAATTGGCGCCACTCCGTGAACACACGATACCTAGACTGGAACTCTGTGCTGCCGTCCTTGCAGTAGAGCTGGCTGAACTTATCTCAGGTGGAATGAATCAGGAGATCAAAGATGCAGAGTTCTACACTGACAGCAAGGTGGTACTAGGATACATCTGCAACGAAACACGATGCTTCTATGTCTACGTCAGCAACCGGGTATTGAGAATAAGAATATCAACTTGCCCTGATCAGTGGCATTACGTATCTACTCATCACAATCCCGCCGACCATGCGACTAGATCCGTTGCACCAAGTCACCTTAAGGACACTACATGGTTCACAGGCCCTGCCTTCCTTTACCAAACAACATCCTACATCAGCAGGCCCGATACATTCGAACTGGTGGATCCAGATGTCGATGAAGACCTTCGTCCTCAAGTGTCAGCTCTTCATACAGTGGTTTCAGGACGTCACATCGGATCTCATCGGTTCAGTAGATTCTCAACCTGGAACTCACTTGTTAGAGCCATCGCCTTTTTACTACACGTGACTCAGTTTTACAAGTCCGAACTACCAACAAATCAGAGATGCAGTAAAGGTTGGCATCACTGCAAGCATGCGTTTACTGCTCCCAACCTAGAGAAAGCCAAGATTACAATACTCCATGTTGTACAAAATGAAGCCTACAACAAGGAGATAGACAATCTCGACAAAGGACTACCCATTCCTAGAGACAGTGCGTTAAGGAAACTCGACCCGTTCATTGACAAAGATGGGCTGCTGAGAATAGGTGGCCGCATTCAAGAAGCTAAGGTAGAAGTCTCAGAGAAACACCCGGTAATAATTCCCGGACATCATCATGTCACAACCTTGCTCATTCAACATCATCACATCTTGGTGAGACATTAAGGTCGTTTGTTTACCGAAGGGAGTCTACGAGCGGCTGGACTATGGATAGTCGGAGCAAAGAGAAGCGCGAGCAAACTCATCTTTAACTGCGTTACGTGTCACAAACTTTGTTGGCATGTTTCAAAACCAGAAGATGGCCAATCTTCCACCTGACAGGCTCAGTACTGAACGCCCCTTCACCAACGTTGGACTGGATGTGTTCGGCCCCTGGTCCGTAGCTACAAGACGCACTAGGAAGGTCCATGCCGAAGCAAAGTGTTGGGCAGTTCTATTCACCTGTTTGTCTGTCAGAGCTGTTCATATTGAAGTAATAGAATCTATGGACACTTCAAGTTTCATAAATGTACTTCGACGCTTCATCGCTATCAGAGGCCCTGTGAAGCACATTCGTTCTGATAGAGGCACGAACTTTATTGGAGCAGCAAGAGAACTCCAAATCCCTTCCAATCTAGACATTACAAATGTAGAGAGGTACCTAGGTGAGCAAGGATGCACCTGGACCTTCAACCCGCCACACGCTTCACACATGGGAGGCACCTGGGAAAGAATGATAGGAATTGCACGCAAGATTCTAGATTCTATCCTCTTGCAAGCAAACACCAGACTTACCCACGAAAGCTTGACTGCGTTCTTGGCCGAAGTTACAGCTATCATGAATGCTAGGCCATTGACAGCTCTTTCTGGAGATTCTGGAGACTCAACAGTTCTTACTCCTGCCATGTTACTTACACAGAAAACCTGTGTCCCAGGAGCTCCACCTGGAGAATTCACCGAGAAAGACCTCTACAGAAGACAATGGAGGCAAGTACAAAACGTGTCCAATGCCTTTTGGGACAGATGGAGGAAACAATATCTCTCCACTCTGCAAACCAGAACAAAATGGCAGAAAGACCATCCAAACATCAGACTTGGCGATGTGGTACTTGTAAAGGACAGTCAATCACACCGAAATGAGTGGCCACTCGGCCTAGTCACCAAACCCTTTCCCAGCAAGGATGGGAGAGTACGCAAGGTAGAGGTCAGAGTGAGCAAGCTCGGAGAGAACAGACTGTTCACCAGACCAGTCACTGAACTTGTGTTGTTGTTATCCCCTCAGGAGTCCAATAGTGGCATTGGTTAACGCCAAGCGGGGAGTGTTCTGTCTTCTATTCATTAAATAGGATAAGGGTAATATCGTTTGTTGCCCACAAGAGGTCACTGTTGGCTTTCTTATGTTTTAAGTGTTTTTCTCATACATCTCCACAGTATTTCTGTGGGTTGGAGCCTGTTGCTTTAAGGAAAAGATACTTCCTTGGACTGCCCCTTTTCCCTTCCCTTCCTGAGTTAGAGACGCAGATGTCTTGGTGCCTCCATAGGATTCAGAGGTGCTTAGCTGGCTCCAGTTCCTTTTCTTCAATCGTTCCTCCTGACTAGTGGATCCCGGTAGGAATCATTGTACTAAACTACATATTTGTGTTAGAATATGTGTACAGTTGTTATGTAGGCACTGTGAAGTAACAGTGGCTCTACTCAGATTACATAGGCTGTGATACATGCAGAGCAGGTGTAGGGCAGTATCAGCAGTGTAAATGTTGTATTCAGTCATATGCATTGCTCTCTATGTTATGCAGATTCTGTAAATACCAGTACTACTATGTATGTCATTCTGTTATTCGTGATATGCCTGTACTGATTTGGATTTGTATCTTTTGTTATAGTTTTTACCAATCAATCATCCATTTCTTATGATCATCCACCTATCCATCATCATTTAATAAATAAAGACTTAAAGGCAACACAGTCTGTTTATTGAAACAGTGGATGAAGGTTAGCTGTATGCCGGAGTCCACACAGCTCACACGTGGACGAAGGCAGAACACTCTGACTTGCGCACTATGGTTTTTCCCACGCTTTGAACTCCATTCACCTCACCAGCTGCTTATCTGTTTTTCTGACATGCACTCTGTGTTCTTTCTCACGCTTTGAACTCCATTGACCTCACCTCTGGCGTGCACGTTTTGATAGTGATTTCTCTGGAGTATATATATATATTTTTTACATATATTTTTTGTATGGATACTGACCCGTTTCTTGCCGTACTTCTATTTATATGATACTTCTCATCCTTTCCCCTGATTACCTTTCATGTGGACTCCACAACACCGTGTCCGGTGGAGACGTAGGCATGGACTTCACTGTTGTCGGTTTCACTTGATATGTATTAACCTTATTGGAACAGAGGTTCGAGACTGACTCACTGTAATTTTACCACTATATGTAAAATGGACCTTTTTTATACATAAAAGATACATTTTTATTAAACATTTCTTATGTCAAAATTCATGTAATGTTGTTGCATATGACACATCATAGTAATATGCTTTATGATGAATTTCGGGAATTCCTGTTATTTTACTACAGGATGACCATTTTATATTTACTTTTGGATGTGAGCATTTTATTCTTTTTAATCATCAGGTCACACCTTTCTTCATAGGGATATATCTCTACACGTATATTTCAAAGATACTGTTATCGTCCCATATTATTTTTCATTGGTTTTATTATTATTACATATGATGCACAATGCACCTTGAATATATTTTCCACCTGTCAGAATGACGGGTTATGATCGTGTTCTCCAGATTCCTGTATTTTTCTTGGAGCTTTATCTTGGGGTACACACTAGCTCCTTATCTTATTCTCTGACATGCGCAGTTTGTTTTTTCCCACGCTCTGAACTTGATTCACCCCGCCTCCGGCGTTGACGCTAGGTTATTTACGCCTTTGGAGTATAGTAGCCGTACTGGTTTTTATTTGTATCTTTCCTCACTTCTGCATTTGATATATCTATCCTTTCCTTGGTACCTATCTCCGATGTGCACTTTACAACATTTGTGGTGGAGACATAGGTACAGGTCTCACTGGGATTCTGTTTCACTTAATAGGACCTAAGGGGTTCGAGACTGACCAATAGTCATTTTATTTTAAAAAATGTGAAAGGGTTCAACCGCCCCCCCCCCCCTTCCCTGTTCTTTTCATACACATAAATGACACATTTTTCTTTCAAAATCAAATTTATTGATGCTTCGTGTTTTGTGACACATTACAGCTATATGTTCATTTGTGTGTTCCTGTAATTCTTGTCTATATTATTGTACTACGTCATGATTATCTTTATATGTACGTTTTTTCCTGCTGATTTTTTGTAAAGGAGGCCGGATCTTGACGTCACAGTGACGGAGTGTATATAGATCTTGTATTCCTCGTGTTTCCAGCAGATTTGATGTACTTTTTCCTGTATGTCCTGAGGAAGGGAGCAGAGACTCCAGAAACGCATTGACCTGAATATGTAATAAAAAGTAACATTAATCTTACTATCGGTCATAGCGGTCATTGGCGCGGCTTTGAAAGCCCTACTTCACTACTCTCTGTTATACGTTTGCTGACTACGTCATTGCTTGCCGATTCTGTCCCTGTTCCGCAATGCCTGGTTTGACCCTGCCTGACTACTACTCTCATCGGACTGCAGCCTTTCACAGGTAGCGATCTCCAGTGCCTTGTGTAATTCCAAATTCCTGTATAGGGGTTAAAGGGTTTCAGGGTTCTGGGGGTCCTGCTTGGTGAGTGGCTTCCCTCTAGCCTCCCCTTTACAGCCCATCTGAGTCTGTGGATCCAGGCAGGTGTTACACTGTGAAAGTGAGCAGACAAACTGACCAGAGTGAACAGTGACCTGAGGGCCTAGGCGGTTAGTTGAACTGCTGAAGAAGACAACCAGGAGGGGACCCCTAGCCGCTCTACGCCACGGAGACCCACCAACCAAAGACAGGTGCAGGGGTTAAGAAGCCACCAGGTCATTAAACCGGCACTGGGACTAAGGGAACCTGTGGTTAAGACCAGCCAGCCTTGGGTGACCAGTTACCAGCTTGCAGTGAGTAAAAAGAACCAGTTACACCAAACTCCCGTTGTGGCTTTCAACACCCACCTGGAACACTCTCGTCTGGGGCCTGGCCCTGCTTGCGGAGGGCCTAACATCCAGGCTGCCACTAATACTAGCCCCAGTAGTGAACATTGTGCAGTGGCGGCTCCATCCCTATAGCTGCAATACCGCAAGTGGCGTCACATATAAACTTTATTCAACAATCCCGGGTAAATATTCCCCTTTTCAAAAAGCACCCAGGGCACGGAACCGGGCAACTGCCACCAAAGTGACATTCCCCAGTTATACACTTCCCGGGACCGAGTACCCCATAACCCTGGGTGACATAGCTTTTTTCTGGCACTCACGAACAGGATTGAATTGGACCCGGTTAAACCGGGTGATGTGTGCCTTATATACTGTGTTTTATGGACTGTGTTTTACTGCTTGATAAACCGCCGCGATTTTGGTGGAAAAAAGTAACTGTGCCACAGCAGTGAAAAAGGCGCGAAAAGAAAGCCCTGTCACCTGGGAGTGTCCTGTATGTAAAACGAAACCAGAAACAGGGAGCCCGGAGGCCCTGCCACAGAATACCTCCAGGACTGTATCTAGCAGCACCATGTCCACCCCAGGGGATCGTGCCAGCGCACCAGGTCACCCAGGGACCTGGACCGCGGAGAGGCTAGAGGCAGAGGTCCAATGGCTGTGCTAGACCCTGCGTGCAGAACACCTGCAGCGTGTCGAGAAGTGGAAGGCAGGGATGATGGAAGTGGTGGTAGCCATGCGGGCCCAAGAGAGAGGAGCGCAGCTTGACCAGGCTGTACCGACCCAGATACCGGGATCCATCCTCAACCAGGCCGCATCACCGCCAGAGCCAGTGAGACCTAAAGCGGTCGCATCACATTTTCTGCTGGAGAAGGATCAAGCTGCACCATCTGACCCAGTGACGACAGCCCAGGCTACGGTGTCATCAGGAGCCACGGAGGAGGCCACTGCCAGCACTGACGACCATCCCCAGGTTCTGTACCCAGTCCCTGTCGGGGACCTGGCAGCGAGCTACCCTGAACAAGGTAGCGGGAAGTCAGCGATTGTCACCTGGGAGCGGGCCCGTGTTGAGGACACCCGCGGGGGGTGCCAGGCCATCATCACCAAGCTGGCCCGGGAGCAGGAGCAGCGCAAGCAGCGGCTGGCCACCAACACCTTGGTTTACCAAAAGACTCGTGTGATTTCTTCCAGCGTGAGTAAACAACTCTCACCCGGTCCATCTGGGCGTGCAAGCCCCTGCCAACGCCATAACCTGCACAGAGACATTGGGCCCCGGGGCAACCATCCCTACCCACGGAGGGGTTAACATCCAGCTGCCATTACACCTCCCTTGGGTGCTCCCCACAACAGCAGCGGTGGTGTCCCACTTCACCACACACCGTGGGTGGCATCACGAACATTCCATAAACAATAAACAATCCCGTATAAATATGTCCCCCTTTTTATTCGGAGTGTCCGCGCGACCCCCGGGTCCGGGCGACCCCTCGAGCCGTACTGTAGGCCCCGGATACGAGCAGCGCCAGCTACTGGCACGGGGGTGGCACACCCCGAAACTTGATATCACAAACAGGATTCAAACCCATTCACCTACTCGGTGGAAGTGCGCCTTGAATTGGACAATCAACGGTGATCCGTTGCAAAATTTTGAGAAGTCACCATTTTTGCCAGCATTTTTAGGTGCGAAAAAGTACAGCCCAGCGTCTTCTTCCCCGCGAAAGAGCACGAAGACGAAGCCCCGCCCCCTGGGAACATGGTCGGAAGGTAAACCCCGAGGTCGTAAAATGAAACTAACAAGCAGCAGAAGGGAGTGCCAGCAAAAGACCAAGGGGGGCGGGCGAAGGATCTGCAGCATGTGACCCAAGCAGATAAAGTGCAGAGACCCCAGGACTGTGCCACCTTCTTGTTCCTGGATCCCGACAGAGGAAGATGGCTGAGCAGTGTGGCAAGCCCATCCCAGGAAGATTTGTGCCCGGAACAGCCGACTGGGTGGAAGCCCATACAGCGCGGATGTGCCTGCGGATACGGGCTAAGGCTGACGTGCTATTGAAGCGATGGACGACTGAGAGGGCGGAGCTGGCTGCAGCCGTTCGGGCTCGCGAAGTGGAGGCGACCTCGGAGGAGCGGGTAAGTGACCCATGCCCCTATGTCCCACCGGGACCGGCCTACCAGGCTGAGGGGCCCAGTCTGCCCTTGTCCGCCACGCCGCCTCCCTCGCTGCCCGCACCTGCGGCTGACACCCCGCTCGGTCCGCTGCCCTCTGCCTGCGAGGACCCGCCGACGGAATCCTCAGGCCGTGAGCCCTTCCCCGATCCAGCACCCGTTCCAAGCCAGACCGTGTCCCGGCAGATGTCTCGTCCGGTCCTGAGCCCGGCCGTAACCTTGATGACATCACCCCCGGTCCTGGAGAAGGCAGAACCTGCGATGACGATGGCCCCGGCAACCTGCCCGGCCACAGCAGGAACAGCCCCCGACCGGAAGTCAGCAGTGCTCGAGACGCTGACCGCTCCCAAGCTCCCGACCTCGGCTGAGGTCCCACGAGCATGCACCTGCGGGGCAGCAGAGCAGGTCGCGACACAGCGGACCCCTCCATTGCCAGTGGTGCCGGTTGTAGCCGGCACGGAAGGAGTCTGGCTGGGCCTAGCCCCCCACAGGTGGAAGCTGAGCATCCAGCAAATGCTCCGTATTGGGAGCGGCAGCGGCGTTAGCTGACTAAAGAAATTGCAGCCCGGGATAAGAGGGCAGAGGTCCTGTCCCGGACCTACAGTGAAAAGGACCATCTGCGGAACGCCACTTTCCGGGTGCGGGGCCCGACATACCAAGGCCAGGTCCAGCACTTTAACGCCAAGAAAGGCTGGGGCTTCATTTACGAGCCGGGCCTGGAGGCCGAGGTCTTTGTGTCCCGAAGGGACGTGTCCCCGCATCTGCATGTTGGTCACCCGGACTGTGACCTGGAGCCCGGAGAGTTGGTCACCTACACCCGGAACTGCAGAGAGAGGGGGTGATTCGCCCTTGACGTGAAGAGGAGGGTGAAAATGGGCACCCAGCTGCACACCCATCCCTCTCCGCAATCTTCACCTGAGTAAAGTATTAAGATAGCGGTTCCCAGGCTACCCAAGTTTTGAAGTCCCCGTTGGGACCGTCTGTGGTTTTATAGTTCCCGTTTTACAGTTCATGGACCATGGCTTTGGACTGGAAAGCCAACCCAAAAACTTTTGGGCCTTGTAAATAGTCCCTGACCAACCTTCTCACCTGCCGCAGTCTCTGGAGAGGCTGGTTGGAGGAAGGGCCTGCGGTAGAGTCGGCTGAGACCCAGTCACCACTGCAACCGGGGACTACCCTCCGGGTCAAGGGTCCCCTGGATGTGGGGCCCTTGAGACAGACTGCCGGGTAAGGAACTTTTTACCCGGCCCGTATGGGCAACACCCGGACCTGTCCTGGACTTGGGCAAGGGGTGCGCACCTGTGCTTAGTGGTGGCACCAGGTAGCAGGTTGTTTGGGTGGGTGAGGTGAGAAGGACCCGGTCCCGTCGCGTCTCGGTTTTATATATGTGTAACGTTCAAGTAAAATGCCTCCCGTGAAGGGAAGAAACCCAAAAATACTTAGATGTAAAAATGTTAGTATACTTGTAAGTGTGTTACCCCTTTTCATCTTTTCAGTTCCTGTTTAATAAACGTTGGTGGTCGGACAGCCCACGGACGGTCTGTATTAAACGAAGGGGGAATGTGACGCCCTGGCAAAACCAGGTAGTCACACATAGGCCCCCGCACAACACCTTCCCTCACTCAGGTAACACACAGCCGGCCTGAAACCCTAGTCACCCCCCTGTAGGGCAAGACAGGCACACCAGTGGGCGGGACCAGGCAGTTGGTAACGCCCACCTAGAGGTCTAGACAGCCCGGGGTAGGAAAACCAGTAGAGAGAGTAAATCTGTAGTTCAGGTTGAGAGGAGTGTGGGCTGGAGCTAGGTGTAGCTCCAGCAGAGAAAGTTCAAGTTGAACGGTGCCAGGGTCAGAGCCCTGGTACCTTGGCTAGGTGGAAGACGGTGGTCTCCGGCAGCAGGAGACGGGAAGATGGCTCGGCAGATCCGAGGAGGACCGGAGAAGGGTTGGAGCCCAATGGTACCGACACCGGAGACCCGACCGGAAACCGTGCACAGAGGGGGTACTCGGACCCTGAAGCCACGATCGAAGAGAGCGGCCTAGCTAATTAACCGATTGAGGGCAGGATTATAGGTCCTGTCCCAACCTAAGTCCCGAAAAGTAGACAACCACCCAACGAGAGGAATATGGCCCCCGCCAGGGCCTGTAGATCCCAAGGGTCAGCGTCAGACGGGCACAGCTCCTCAGGCACACAAAAGCCGGGAGCGGACTCCCGTGTTCCATACCGGGAAGTCTGAACACACAGCAACACTAGTGCAGAGGAAAGGACGGCGACCACCAGCCCTGGTGGGTGGACCAGAGTACAACCGGCTGCGGTGGCCGGCCACCAACACTTTGGTTTACCAAAAGACTCGTGTGATTTCTTCCAGCGTGAGTAAACAACTCTCCCCCGGTCCATCTGGGTGTGCAAGCCCCTGCCAACGCCATACCCTGCACAGAGACACTGGGCCCCAGGGCAACCATCCCTTCCCACGGAGGGGTTAACATCCAGCTGCCATTACACCTCCCCCGGGTGCTCACCACAACAGCAGCGGTGGTGTCCCACTTCACCACACACCGTGGATGGCGTCACAAACATTCCATAAACAATCCCGCATAAATACGTCCCCCTTTTTATTCGGAGTGTCCGCACGACCCATGGGTCTAGGCGACCCCTCGAGCCGTACCGTAGGCCCCGGATCTGAGCAGTGCCAGCTTCTGGCACGGGGGCGGCACACCCCCATATAATCCCTGTTTTCCCCAATCATCCCCCATAGAATGGTACAAGGCTTTAGTCAGACCAATGTATGGCCGCCTAGAGGTGGAGCCACTCCAGTCCACTAGACAACCAGGTGGGAGGGGCAGACAAAGTGAAGAGTCAGACAGAGGAGACAGTGGAGAAGAGACACACAGTAATGGTGGAAGTAGAGGAGAGACTGTGAAAGTGAGCAGACAAACTGACCAGAGTGAACAGTGACCTGAGGGCCTAGGCAGTTAGTTGCCGGTGGAGTACTCCCGGAACTACGCACCAATGGGGTACAGAATCCTAGGTTAGGCAAAACCTGCAGGCAGACCTGATAAAGTTGCACAGTGAGGGGACCATGAAGGACCTCACTAACCTTGAAGTTTGGGACTCAGTAGCAAAGGGAGAACTGAGGACAGGACCAGAGACTCCAACCCCACAGGGTTCACGCTACCGTCATACGGACTGCTGAAGAAGACAACCAGGAGGGGACCCTGTGGAGACACGGGGCTCAGTGGCTGCTCTTGTCCGCTGGCCCAGCCGCCTTTAGAAAGACAGCGTGGCTCAGGTCTCATCCCAACTGAACGCACGACCTCCTTAACCGTGGGCGGAACACTACTCAGACAACACAGGGTGAGGGAATCACAATATTAAGACTTTATTGCATCCCCAAAATATTAACGGCACATAACCAGCAAAACACACAAATGTAACAGTCCTCAAAGTAAAGAAGAAAGCCGACCGCAGCAGCTTCAAGTGCCGGAAAATACTTTATTTGAATTTCAGGTGCATTAAAAAGACAGCATGACGGGATCGAGATGCAGGATCCCTCGCCTGGAGACGACGGCCGTTTCGCCTGCAAATCAGGCTTCTACGGGTCCACATGTGAATACGGACCTCCCTCCCTTAAAAAGGGAGTGCATCAAGACCGCGTCATCACATGTTAAAAACAGAGGGAATGTCAAACAACCTTTTTTTAACTCTTACATCACTCTGCAAGAGACAATAAAAGGTACATAAAATTCTAACATACCGTTTGTTAAAAACATCAAAAACAAACAAACAAGAAAAGATATTACAATAGGTACAAAGCCTCCCAAGGAATATTAAATTCATAAACTGGGTGAGTGCACAATATTACTTTTTTGCTTTCACAAAAACACTGTCATTTCATTACGATCATTTAATCCTAGGCTACCTTGTGCCCCGAATTTTATTATTAACCTGGCCTCCGTTCTTAACAACAGTTTATGGTGATCACCCCCCTGAGGAGGTAAATTAACCCTCACCAGGCCGGTAAAGCGTAAATTATCCGCTCTACCTCCATGTTCCTCACGTATATGGTCAATTAGCCTCGGAGAGCCCTTTCCAGTGGATATAGAGTTATAATGCTCCTTGAAACACATATACATACACCTATTGGTTTTACCCACATAAAATCTGCCACACGGGCAAATTATTGCATATACCACAAACTTGGTTTTGCAAGATATAAATTGTCTAACCCGGTGTGTGTGCGACCCAATCTGAATAGAGTCACCTGTGAGGTGTAGGTTACAAAATCTGCATTGGCCACAGCGAAAATTCCCTACAGGGGAATGTTTATCAAGCCATGTGCCTGAACTGGATAACCTATTTCTCACAAGCAAATCCCTCAGGTTGTGACACCGTCTATAGGCAATTAAAGGTCTGGAACGTGTCATTTCACTCAAATCTGGATCTCTCTCCAAGATGTGCCAGTTATTATTCAGCACTTTTTTTATTACATTGTCTAGCGGACTGAACTTGAAACTGAATACAAATCTTTGAGGCTTAACCCCACGGGTGATTACAAAAAACAGCTCACGCGGTTGTTGAACAAGTATGTGACTCTTAATTTTCTTTCCCGCATACAAGCGGATAAATTGATTCCATCATTCCCGACAAGACCTCATTGGTATTGTATACCCAAAGTCCATAAAAATATGGATAACCCACCCGGCCGCCCCATAGTGGCAGGGATAGGGTCGTTGACTGAACCCCTGTCACATTATTTGGATTGGATACTGAGACCTTTATTGGCACATATCCCCTCTTATGTCAAGGACAGTGGGGATTTTGTGTCATTATTACGGGGTCTAACGTGGCAAGAGGGTTTCAGTCTGACAGAAATTGATGTGGAAAGTTTGTACACCCGTATTCCACAGACTTTGGGTATACAAGCCACCAAAGAGATAGTTGCCAATTGCGGAAAAAGTCCTCTTTTTGTGAGTTTGTGGGTGAGGCCATGGAGTTTGTATTATCAAAAAATGCCTTTATGTTTTTGGAGAAATGGTATGTACAGTGCGGGGGTACAGCAATGGGTACACCCGTATCTTGTGCAATGGCTAAAATATTTTTAGGTTTTTTTGAAAGTAAATATGTGTTTAGTAATTCTAACCCATTTCTGAAGCATATAAAATATTACCTAAGGTATGTGGACGATGTGTTCATGATGTGTTCATGGTGTGGGATGGCACGGAGGAGGTTTTTTTGGAGTTTGTGTCATACCTTAATAACACCAATACCATGAACATGTCGTTCACCTCTACCTTCGGGGGCGATTCCATCAATTTTTTGGATGTGGAGGTGATGGTCAAGGAGGGCAAAATCACTACTAAGGTGTTTAGGAAGCCCACAGCCTCTAACTCACTCCTTCATTATGGCAGTGCTCACCCACATCACACAAAAACCGCGTTACCTTATTCGCAATTTTTAAGATTGCGAAGAAATAATGACAACGATGATAATTTCGCGGAACAAGCTCTAGATCTGAGATATAGACTTCTGCAACGGGGCTATCCGGAGGGGCTTCTTGATTCAGCCCAAAAGAAGGCTATGTCAATGGAGTCACTTACCGGTCACAACAACCAGCGAGAGAAAGTAAAAAAGAAAAAAGCACATGACAGTAAAAAAAGATTTGTATTCAGTTTCAAGTTCGGTCCGCTAGACAATGTATTAAAAAAAGTGCTGAATAATAACTGGAACATCTTGGAGAGAGATCCAGATTTGAGTGAAATGACACGTTCCAGACCTTTAATTGCCTATAGACGGTGTCACAACCTGAGGGATTTGCTTGTGAGCAATAGGTTATCCAGTTCAGGCACATGGCTTGATAAACATTCCCCTGTAGAGAATTTTCGCTGTGGCCAATGCAGATTTTGTAACCTACACCTCACAGGTGACTCTATTCAGATTGGGTCGCACACACACCGGGTTAGACAATTTATATCTTGCAAAACCAAGTTTGTGGTATATGCAATATTTTGCCCGTGTGGCAGATTTTACGTGGGTAAAACCATTAGGTGTATGTATGTGCGTTTCAAGGAGCATTATAACTCTATATCCACTGGAAAGGGCTCCCCGAGGCTAATTGACCATATACGTGAGGAACATGGAGGTAGAGCGGATAATTTACGCTTTACCGGCCTGGTGAGGGTTAATTTACCTCCTCAGGGGGGTGATCACCATAAACTGTTGTTAAGAACGGAGGCCAGGTTAATAATAAAATTCGGGGCACAGGGTAGCCTAGGATTAAATGATCGTAATGAAATGACAGTGTTTTTGTGAAAGCAAAAAAGTAATATTGCGCACTCACCCAGTTTATGAATTTAATATTCCTTGGGAGGTTTTGTACCTATTGTAATATCTTTTCTTGTTTGTTTGTTTTTGATGTTTTTAACAAACGGTATGTTATAATTTTATGTACCTTTTATTGTCTCTTGCAGAGTGATGTAAGAGTTAAAAAAAATGTTGTTTGACATTCCCTCTGTTTTTAACATGTGATGACGCGGTCTTGATGCACTCCCTTTTTAAGGGAGGGAGGTCCGTATTCACATGTGGACCCCTAGAAACCTGATTTGCAGGCGAAACGGCCGTCGTCCCCAGGCGAGGGATCCTGCATCTCGATCCCGTCATGCTGTCTTTTTAATGCACCTGAAATTCGAATAAAGTATTTTCCGGCACTTGAAGGTGCTGCGGTCGGCTTTCTTCTTTACTTTGAGGACTTACTTGGATCTCATTCCTTCACCGACCAGCACGCTATAACCGGACGGACTCTGAGCTGGGAGCTGTCTCTCTTACATGTGGACTAACCCCTCCAGGTAACGCGGATGATTTAAGTGGTGCAGGGTTCATTTCTATTGCTGCTACACAAATGTAACAGGCAACAGAGTCTCACCCTTCCGCTGGCTCACCAGGGATTTAGAATGTCCGTGCTTCAGAGCTTCCAGGGCCACTTACTCCAATCCAGCAGCACCCCGCTTTTGGCGGGCACCATCCGAGAATGGAATAACGCCAGATTTAGGAAGCTGGCTGAGGTCCGCAAAGTCTGTAGTCAGATGACTGGGTTGTCCCAAGCTGGGTTTCCTCCTTAAGTTGTCTGTGGTATGATGTTATGCTTCTCTTATTGGATGAATTTCAAGCTGCATGGATAATGTTCATTTAAATGATGTGGATAGAAAGACTGAGTCTATCTACATGGAGTCTGCAAGTCACAGACTAGACAATGGCTACTAAGGTAATTTACATTAGATTAGCAATACACAACTACATTACAATGAATGCTCAGAGGGGCCTGGCAGACACAATGGTTTAGCAAACATTAGTTAGCACTAGAGATGAGCGAACCGGTCGTGGTTCGGCTCGAGTTCGGTTCGTCGAACGGAGGTCCCGTTCGAGTTCGGTTCGACGAACCAAACTCGAACCTATAGGACATAATGGGAGGCAATCACAAACACATAAAAATGCATGATAAATGTACACAAACAGTTAATAAACATTGCCATAACACTTACCGGTCCCCGCGATCCCTCCTGCATCATCAAGTGTTCCAATAGGAGTTTACCTCATCCTCACTACAATCCTGAAGTGCAGTTTCTTCAAATTCATTTAAAAGCACTTGGAACGCTGAAATTGCTGCTTATAATTTAAGCCTCTATTAAAAACCTTTTTGTTTATGGATTGAAAAAAACTCTCCAGGTATCTGAAAAATCATATTGCAGTGATAGTTTCAATTGGCATTAAATATCATATGCCTTGAAGCATCACTTAATATACTATACTAGATTTAATAATTGCTCTACTACCGGCTGGGGTACTGCAACCAGACTCCTGGTATCTGTTTGCTGCACTATCAATTACTTATTCTTTATTTTTACTTTTATTTTTATTTCTACCATATGTGGTTTATTCTTCTTTCTTTTTCCTTGTTCTATTGTGTGAATTGTTTTGAATAAATTTGTGTCTAAATCAAGGATAGCAATAAAAAGTATAAAATATTAATAAAAAAACCTCTTATCAGCGCTGGTTTATTGGGGATTTTTTATTTTAAAAAATCTCAATTAAAATTCAGTCCTGGATGGAGTATGCTGAGCCTTGTAGTTCTGCAGCTGCTGTCTGCTCTTCTCCATACAGACAGACAGCAGCTGCAGAACTACAAGGCTCAGCATAATCCATCCAGGACTGTATGCAGAAGTTTTTTGCCCCCTGAAAAAATTATGGCTGCCCCCAACCCCCAGTTGCCTATTTGTACCCGGCTGGGAACCAAAAATAAAGGGAAGCCCTTTTTTTATTATTTCATGAATTTCATGAAATAATTAGAAAA
This sequence comes from Anomaloglossus baeobatrachus, assembly GCF_048569485.1. Classification (NCBI taxonomy): domain Eukaryota; kingdom Metazoa; phylum Chordata; class Amphibia; order Anura; family Aromobatidae; genus Anomaloglossus; species Anomaloglossus baeobatrachus. The sequence continues at coordinate 323,898,403 of NC_134354.1, forward strand.
CAAATGACGTAGGCTTCGCCCCATTTTTGTGTCCAGCCAGGTACAACTAGGCAGCTGGGGATTGGAATCCGCAGCACAGGTTGGCCTGAGCTTTCTGGGCCCCACTGCTGCGAATTGCAGTCTGCAGCCGCCTCAGAAAATGGCACTTTCATAGAAGCGCCATCTTCTGGCGCTGTATCCAACTCTTCCAGCACCTGCCTGCTATACCTGGCTAGCATACAAAAATATGGCGAAGCTCATGTCCTTTTTTTGTAGTTTTTTGGCAAAAAAAATAAAAAATGCTTCCCTGGATTTTCCATTGCCAGTGAAGGTAACACCAAGCAGTGGGGGTTAGCAGCCAGTAGCTGCTTGGATTACCCTTAGCTAGCAATACAAAAAATGCAGCGGGAGCCCATATATATTTTTTTTAATTATTTATTTAAATAACTAAAAATAAAATGGGCTTCCCTGTATTTTGATTGCTGGACATCACAGTGCTGTAAAAATAAATCTTTAAAAAAAAATGACGTAGCGCTCCGCGGTATTTTTGATTCTCAGCGCACATAAAGCAGACAGCTATGGGTTGCCACCTCCATCTGCCTGCCGTTACCTTGGTTGGCAATCAAAATACAAAAAGCCCATTAATTTTTTTTATTTAAAAAATAGTTAAAAAAAAAATGACGTTGGGTCCCCCCATTTTTGATAGCCAGCTAGGGTAAAGCAGATGGCTGTAGCCTGAAAACCACAGCTGGCAGCTTTATCGTGGATGGGGATCCAATGTGGAGGTCCCCCCAGGCTCTTTTTTTATAATTATTTTATAAATATTAATAATTACACAAAAAAAGTAGGGTCCCCCCCAAATTGGATCACCAGCCAAGGTAAAGCGGACAGCTGTGGTCTGGTATTCTCAGGGTGGGAAGGTCCATAGTTATTGGGCCTTCACAACCTAAAAATAGCAGGCCGCAGGCACCCCAAACGTGGCGCATCCACTAATGCGCCAATCCTGGCGCTTCACCCCAGCTCATCCCGTGCCCTGGTGCAGTGGCAAACGGGGTAATAAATCGGGTTGATACTAGCTGTAAGGTCACCTGACATCAAGCCCAGCAGTTTGTGATGTCATGGCGTCTATTAGATACCCAACATCATAAACTGTCAGTACTAACAAAAAAAAAATCGACAAAAGAAATTTATTTGAAAAAACAGTCCCCAAAACATTTCCTCTTTCACCAATTTCTTGTAAGAAAAAAAATAAAGGGGTCCCATGATGACTCTGGACCGTCTAGAATATGGGGGGGGAGACACTCAGGGAACGTATCCCCCATTTTCTAGGAGTGCAGACCCTTCATGTGAGGAGTGTGGGTGCAATGAATCTGTACTCACTCTCCCCGGGTCCACAGCAGCAGAGTCCATGTCGTAATGGTTGCTACCAAAGCTGCAATGCCCTGCTCATGAGGTAAGGGCATGCCTGATTAGGAGAACTCTTCTACATTTCCAAATATTGGTATTTGCTGATATTATTGCTATTCCACCTACTATATATTGGGGATAGGATCTTGGAGATGGAATACCCCTTTAAGTCCAGTTATCCAGCTGAATGAATACTTAACAACAGAGCTCGCTATTTAGATGTGTTTTCTTGTGGCGTATAACGGACTCTCATGTTTGGTAGTCGTTCAGCAGGGAAACTATAAAAGCAAATCCCTCCATTTGGAAATGTAGTATATAGCTCTCCTGATCAATTATGTTCCTTACCTCATGAGCAGGGCATTGCAGTAATAATAATAATTTATTCATTTATATAGCGTTATTAAATCCATAGTGCTGTATGTCTTTGGAGTGTGGGAGGAAACCGGAGTACCCAGAGGAAACCCACGCAAACACAGGAAGAACATACAAACTCCTTGCAGATGGTGTCCTTGGTGAGAATGGATCCCAGGACTTCAGCGCTGCAAGACTGCAGTGCTAACCACTGAGCCACCGTGCCACCCATTTAGCTTACAGATGCATAACCACCACTCACTGTGTCTGATCACAGGAAGCTGAGCTGACAGCCGCTCTGTGCATGCGGCAGCGTCTATTGTGAAGGAGAGGGCTGTGGGGGGATCAACGCTGCACAGGTACCGTGGGACACCGGGGAACACCGGTGGGGTTATAGGGGGTGACCTGGCAGGGCCTGGGGAGGAGTTTTCTGTCGCATGTGTCATGGCACATGCGACAGAAATCAGAGGAGTAGGGTGAATGCGGCCAGCGCGCTGCTGTGCGCGCGGCCATCTTGGATTTCTGGGAGGGCATCAGGGGGGGCACTTTGGCGACACCGGGGGACCGGAGGGGACCGGGGAGGAGATTTATCATGTTTGTTCATGCCAGATGGGAGATAAATAATTTTTTACCGGCACTGTCATTTACTGTAACGTGATCATCGGTGTACGGTGTATACCTGTGATCACGTGAGCGGGGACCGGAAAAACCGTCCTGAATCATGATCTCCAGGGTCTCAGCTAGCCCTGAAACCCTGGAGATTTTCTGACGCTGGGGGGCGTTATTCACTTATTTCTGCCTGCTGTTTATAAACGGCAGATCAGAATAAGGCTACATTAACACGACCGATCCATTTTTGCGGTCTGCAAAAAACAGTCCGTTTTTTTTCACGGGTGCATCTGTGTGGCATCCGTTTCCGTTCCGTAGACGGTCCGTATGTCATCTGTTTGTCATCCGTTTTTTGTGTACTGCAAAAAAACTGAAGGAGGGTAAATGCATAAATTTACCCAGGATCCATAGCTTCATCCTACATGAGGCGGTCACATGTTCACTCCAGTGCCATTTTCTACTGCTTTTCACAGCGTAGAGCGCTCTGGTGATTTTCTTGTGCTTGTGCACTTCATATCAGTCTTTTCTGTCATTATAATGGCAGAAAGACACATAATGTCCCACTCTCCTGCATTTTGTAATTTTGCACCCTTTGGTGCCTTTCATGTGGCACTAATGGGTGCTTAGCTTTGTATTTAGCCAAAAAAATGAAAAAAAAAAATGACGTAGGGTTCCCCCTATTTTTGTAGCCAGCTAGGGTAAAGCAGACGGCTGCAGCCTGCAGACCACAGCTGGCAACCTCACCTTGGCTGGCAATCCAAAACTGAGGGCACCCCACGCTGTTATTTTAAATTAAATAAATAATTAAAAAAAAAACAAACACGTAGGGGTCCCCCCAATATTGGATCACCAGCCAAGGTAAAGCAGACAGCTGGGGTCTGATATTCTCAGACTAGGGAGGTCCATGGTTATTGGACTCTCCCCAGCCTAAAAATAGCAGGCCGCAGCCGCCCCAGAAGTGGCGCATCCATTAGATGTGCCAATCCTGGTGCTTCGCCCCAGCTCATCCCGCGCCCTGGTGCGGTGGCAAACGGGGTAATATATGGGGTTAATACCAGATGTGTAATGTCACCTGGCATCAAGCCCTGGGGTTGGTGAGGTCAGGCGTCTATCAGATACCCGACATCACCAACCCAGTCAGTAATAAAAAAAAATAGACGACAAACACATTTTTATTTGAAAAAATACTCCCCAATACATTCCCTCTTTAACCAATTTATTAGACAGAAAAACAAATCCAGGACTGCTGTAATCCAAGGGGTTGCCATGACGATCCACACTGTCCCAGTCAATGAAGAGCAGGATGTTCCCCATTGGCTGGGAGAGCAATGCAGTGACCTGAGCTAACATCAATGGGTCAGCCCAGGTCACTGCAGGGGATGACAAGTGCTGCTGTCAGCGAGGTACATTACCTGCGCTGATCTCCTGCACTGCTGACAGCACCTGTCACTGAGTTCAATGACCTTCACAGCCAAGTATCGCGAGAGGCCCGTGACGTCACCGCTAGTCAGTCTCGGGTCGGAAGCGAGAGAAGGTGATGTGATAAGCGGCGGCCATGGAGGACAGTGACAGCGCTGAGGTCGGGACTTCATCACCGCAGGTAAGCCGAGTGGGACCATGTGTGCAGAGTGCCAGGAGGACGTCAGTGTCGTGGACTGCATGGCTGGGGACGTGTGTGTGTGTGTGTGTATGTATGTGTACATGCCGCGTGCAGGAGGGGGCGGAGCGAGCTGAGCGGGGAAGTGTGGGCTTCCTGCACGTAACTAGGATAAACATCGGGTTACTAACCAAAGCGCTTTGCTTGGATACCCGATGTTTATCTTGGTTACCAGCTTCTGGCAGGCTGCCAGCGATGGCTCCTGCACACTGTAGCTGTAAAAAGCCCTGCTTTTTGCTGCTAGAACCGTTCTCGAATGTATCTAGAACTATCGAGCTTTAGCAAAAAGCTCGAGTTCTAGTTCTATCTAGAACACCACCCAAAATCACTCGAACCGCGAACTGGAGAACCACGAACCACGAACCTCGCTCAACTCTAGTTAGCACACAGAAGAACAATACGTCTGGCTGAATTTTAAGAAACTTTAACCCATGCTAGGCATTGGGTGTCCATGTCGTCACATTCCTCCCCTTTCTTAATATTAGCCAGACAGGATGGGCTTCCGATCATCCTTCTCCTCTTGATGGCATTGTCCTTTTTATTGGTGAGGTCAGCAACAGAGGCTTGCATCTATACACCTCCCCCTGATTACCTCCCCCAGGTTGAGCAGCCATATTGCAGACAAACACTAAGGTGGGGTCTGTCAGTTGGGCTTCCCTGAATTCCTTACGATCTATCTTCCCCAAGTTGGCCACAGTTGGGTCTGATGTACTCACATGTGATGGCTCCGAGGAGGATGCTGAAGATTGAGGAGGAGGGTTCTCCTCTGAAGGGTTGGTAGAATGACCTGCACCAGGATGGTGTTTGGCTTGGCTGTGGGGGATGGCGGTGACAAACTGGCTGGATAGTCCTTGTCCTAGGTCATTTCCCAAAATAACAGGGGTCGGGAGGCCATCCATGAGCCCCACTTCAACCTCTCCTTGGTCAGTTCCCCAGTCCAACTGCACTCGTGCCAGAGGGATGTTCAATCGCTGGCCCCCAGCAAGGGAGATGGTCACTTGGCAGCTAGGTAAATAATGTTCGGTGGGAACAATATCTGAGCTGACCAGGATTAAGGAAGATCCAGTGTCTCGAAGTCCCTGAGCCTGTATATCACCAACCTTGACCGTCTGGATGTGGCGATGGAGGTTGGCTGGCTTACGGTGTCCGGCCTGTCGTTGAGTGTGGACTGGATAAACCACTTCCTCAGCTATTGGTGTTTCTTGGGAGTAGCATTCCTCGGGTCTCGTTGGTTCATCTCTGCATATGTTGACTGGTTGGACTGGCAGACAGGCTCCAGGCATGGGGCCCTGACTTTGAAGACACTCTTTGGCCATGTGTCCAAGGCACCCACACGTATAACAGCGCCGTGGGTTAGACAAGTCACCGGCCCTGTTGGTGAACCTTTGTCTTGTAGGCGCTTCTGTGAGGTAATGAGTTAGTCCAGCACGGGAGCCTGGAGGTCGCTGGGATCCATGGTTGAGGGACCTTCTGGGATCGGTGGGCCTATCGGGCCTCCAGCTGAGTTGGTTGGCTGTAAATTCATCAGCCAATCACGCTGCTTGCTCTGGGGTGTCGGGCTTCCTGTCAGCTACCCATTCTCGGATTTCCGGGTCCATCTTCTCCAGCAGCTGTTCAATCACTATCACATCCCAGAGGGCAGCAGCGGAGTGGGCAGCCCGACCATCGAGCCAGCGATTACAGTGTCGTCAGAGTTGACTGCCAAATTCGACGTACGAGACACCCTGGCGAGACATAGTCTGGAACTTAGTGCGATGTCTCTTGGGTGTTAAAAAGGTGGTAAAAAGTGTCCTTAATAATTCCGTAGTCCAGGCAGTCCTGAGGCCCAAGTGATCGGACAGCCTCCTGGGCCCGCACCGGCAAGTTTGTCCACAGATATTTGGACCACTCATCTGTGGTCACCTGGTGCATACGCATTAGCACCTCAAAGTTTTGCAAGTGTTCATCTATCTCAGTGCTGTAATCATTAAACACTGGCACGTCCCTGTAGCGAAGAAGACTTCCTTGGTGGTGGTCCATCCTGGAGGTAGGTGCTGATGGTAAGGAAATTGGAACTCCAAACACGAATTGCAGAACTCCAGCCCCCTCTTCTCTTGAAGCTTCAGGCCCCAATGCAGCCAACAATTCCCTGACTCGGTCTGCGTGGGCTTGGTTTGTTTCCAGACTGTCACTGGATCTAGGATGAGACACACAGTTTACATCCTCTGGTACCACATTGGCGGTGTCCTCATTAGAGTTGAGCGCGGTTCGAGGTTCGCGGTTCGCCAGTTCGCAGTTCGAGTGATTTTGGGGGGTGTTCTAGATCGAACTAGAACTCAAGCTTTTTGCTAAAAGCTCGACAGTTCGAGTTACGTTCGAGAACGGTTCTAGCAGCAAAAGCAGGGCTTCTTACAGCTACAGTGTGCAGGGAGCCATCTCTGGCAGCCTGCCAGAAGCTGGTAACCAAGATAAACATTGGGTATCCAAGCAAAGCGCTTTGGTTAGTAACTCGATATTTATCCTGGTTACATGTGCAGGGAGCCAACACTTCCCCGCTCAGCTCGCTCCGCCCCCTCCTGCACGCGGCATGTACACACACTCACACTCACCTGTCCCCAGCCATGCAGTCCACGACACTGACATCCTCAGCGCCACATGGCCCCGCTAGGCTCCACCCATTTCTCACTCTGCCGCCAGCACACATGGCCCCGCTATTCTCCGCCCACCTGTCATTCTGCACACATGGTCCCGCTAGGCTCCGCCCACCTGGCACTCTGCACACATTACCCTCTAGGCTCCGCCCACCTGGCACTCTGCACACATGGTCCCGCTAGGCTCCGCCCACCTGTCACTCTGCACACATGGTCCACTAGGCTCCGCCCACCAGGCACTCTGCACACATGGCCCCGCTAGGCTCCGCCCACCTGTCACTCTGCACACATGGTCCCGCTAGACTTCGCCCACCTGTCACTCTGCACACATGGTCCCGCTAGGCTCCGGCCACCTGGCACTTTGCACACATGGTCCCGCTAGGCTCCGCCCACCTGGCACTCTGCACACATGGTCCCGCTAGGCTCCGCCCACCTGGCACTCTGCACACATGGTCCCACTAGGCTCCGCCCACCTGGCACTCTGCACACATGGTCCCGCTAGGCTCCGCCCACCTGTCACTCTGCACACATTACCCCACTAGGCTCTGCCCACCTGTCACTCTGCACACATTACCCCGCTAGGCTCCGCCCACCTGGCACTCTGCACACATAGTCCCGCTAGGCTCCGCTCACCTTTCACTCTGCACACATGGTCCCGCTAGGCTCCGCCCACCTGTCACTCTGCACACATGGTCCCGCTAGGCTCCGCCCACCTAGCACTCTGCACACATGTTCCCGCTAGGCTCCGCCCACCTGTCACTCTGCACACATGGTCCCGCTAGGCTCCGCCCACCTGGCACTCTGCACACATTACCCCGCTAGGCTATGCCCACCTGGCACTCTGCACACATTACCCCACTAGGCTCCGCCCACCTGTCACTATGCACACATTACACCGCTAGGCTACGCCCACCTGGCACTCTGCACACATTACCCCACTAGGCTCCGCCCACCTCACACACATTACCCCGCTCGGCTTACCTGCGGTGATGAAGTCCCGCCCTCCCAACCTCAGCGCTGACACTGTCTTCCATGACCGCCGCTTGTCACATCACCTTCTCTCGCTTCCGACCCGAGATTGTGACTAGCGGTGACGTCACGGGCCGCTCGCGATACTTGGCTGTGAAGGTCATTGAAGTCAGTGACAGGTGCTGTCAGCAGTGCCAGAGATCAGCGCAGGTAATGTACCTCGCTCCTGACAGCAGCACTTGTTATCCCCTGTAGTGACCTGGGCTGACCCATTGATGTTAGCTCAGGTCACTGCATTGCTCTCCCAGCCAATGGGGAACATCCTGCTCTTCATTGACTGGGACAGTGTGGATCGTCATGGCAACCCCTTGGATTACACCAGACCTGGATTTGTTTTTCATTCTAATAAATTGGTTAAAGAGGGAATGTTTTGGGGAGTGTTTTTTCAAATAAAAATGTGTTTGTCGTCTATTTTTTTTTATTACTGTCTGGGTTGGTGATGTCGGGTATCTGATAGACGCCTGACCTCACCAACCCCAGGGCTTGATGCCAGGTGACATTACACATCTGGTATTAACCCCATTTATTACCCCGTTTGCCACCGCACCAGGGCGCGGGATGAGCTGGGGCGAAGCACCAGGATTGGCGCATCTAATGGATGCGCCACTTCTGGGGCGGCTGCGGCCTGCTATTTTTAGGCTGGGGAGAGTCCAATAACCATGGACCTCCCTAGTCTGAGAATATCAGGCCCCAGCTGTCTGCTTTACCTTGGCTGGTGATCCAATTTTGGGGGACCCCTACGTGTTTTTTTTTTTTAATTATTTATTTAATTTAAAATAACAGCGTGGGGTGCCCTCAGTTTTGGATTACCAGCCAAGGTGAGGTTGCCAGCTGTGGTCTGCAGGCTGCAGCCGTCTGCTTTACCCTAGCTGGCTACAAAACTAGGGGGAACCCTACGTCATTTTTTTTTCATTTTTTTGGCTAAATACAAAGCTAAGCACCCCTTAGTGCCACATGAAAGGCACCAAAGGGTGCTCCACTTTTTCTACATTTTTTTCTCCATTTTTTCTCCACTTTTTCTCCACTTTTTCTCCACTTTTTCTCCACTTTTTCTACATTTTTTTCTCCACTTTTTCTCCACTTTTTCTCCACTTTTTTCTCCACTTTTTCCTCCACTTTTTCTCCACTTTTTCTCCACTTTTTCTCCATTTTTTCTCCACTTATTCTCCATTTTTTCTCCACTTTTTCTCCACTTTTTCTCCACTTTTTCTCCATTTTTTTCTCCACTTATTCTCCACTTTTTCTCCACTTTTTCTCCACTTTTTCTCCACATTTTCTCCATTTTTTTCTCCACTTTTTCTCCACTTTTTCTCCACTTTTTCTCCGCTAATTCTCCACTTTTTCTCCACTTTTTCTCCATTTTTTTCTCCATTTTTCCTCCATTTTTTCTCCACTTTTTCTCCACTTTTTCTCCACTTTTTCTCCATTTTTTTCTCCACTTTTTCTCCACTTTTTCTCCACTTTTTTCTCCACTTTTTCCTCCACTTTTTCTCCACTTTTTCTCCATTTTTTCTCCATTTTTTCTCCACTTTTTCTCCACTTTTTCTCCACTTTTTCTCCACTTTTTATCCACTTCTTCTCCATTTTTTTCTCCACTTTTTCTCCAACTTTTTCTCCATCTTTTTCTCCATTTTTTTCTCCGCTTTTTCTCCGCTTTTTCTCCACTTTTTCTCCACTTTTTCTCCACTTTTTCTCCACTTTTTCTCCATTTTTTCTCCATTTTTTCTCCACTTATTCTCCACTTTTTCTCCACTTTTTCTCCACTTTTTCTCCACTTTTTCTCCATTTTTTTCTCCACTTTTTCTCCACTTTTTCTCCACTTTTTCTCCGCTTTTTCTCCGCTAATTCTCCACTTTTTCTCCACTTTTTCTCCATTTTTTTTCTCCACTTTTTCTCCACTTTTTCTCCATTTTTTCTCCACTTATTCTCCACTTTTTCCTCCACTTTTTCTCCACTTTTTCTCCATTTTTTCTCCACTTTTTCTCCACTTTTTCTCCACTTTTTCTCCATTTTTTTCTCCACTTTTTCTCCATTTTTTCTCCACTTCTTCTCCACTTTTTTCTCCACTTTTTCCTCCACTTTTTCTCCACTTTTTCTCCACTTTTTCTCCACTTTTTCTCCATTTTTTCTCCACTTATTCTCCATTTTTTCTCCACTTTTTCTACATTTTTTTCTCCACTTTTTCTCCACTTTTTCTCCATTTTTTTCTCCATTTTTTCTCCACTTTTTCTCCACTTTTTCTCCACTTTTTCTCCATTTTTTTCTCCACTTTTTCTCCACTTTTTCTCCATTTTTTTCTCCACTTTTTCTCCATTTTTTCTCCACTTTTTCTCCACTTTTTCTCCACTTTTTCTCCTTTTTTTCTCCACTTTTTTCTCCACTTTTTCCTCCACTTTTTCTCCACTTTTTTCTCCACTTTTTCCTCCACTTTTTCTCCACTTTTTTCTCCACTTTTTCCTCGACTTTTTCTCCACTTTTTCTCCATTTTTTCTCCACTTATTCTCCATTTTTTCTCCACTTTTTCTCCACTTTTTCTCCACTTTTTCTCTTTTTTTTCTCCACTTTTTTCTCCACTTTTTCCTCCACTTTTTCTCCACTTTTTCTCCACTTCTTCTCTACTTCTTCTCCACTTTTTCTCCATTTTTTTCTCCATCTTTTTCTCCATCTTTTTCTCCATCTTTTTCTCCATCTTTTTCTCCATTTTTTCTCCACTTTTTCTCCGCTTTTTCTCCACTTTTTCTCCACTTTTTCTCCATTTTTTTCTCCACTTTTTCTCCACTTTTTCTCCATTTTTTCTCCACTTTTTCTCCACTTTTTCTCCACTTTTTCTCCACTTTTTCTCCATTTTTTTCTCCACTTTTTCTCCGCTTTTTCTCCACTTTTTCTCCACTTTTTCTCCATTTTTTTCTCCACTTTTTCTCCATCTTTTACTCCATTTTTTCTCCACTTATTCTCCACTTTTTCTCCGCTTTTTCTCCACTTTTTTCTCCACTTTTTTCTCCATTTTTTCCCCATTTTTTCTCCACTTTTTCTCCATTTTTTCTCCACTTTTTCTCCACTTTTTCTCCATTTTTTTCTCCACTTTTTTCTCCACTTTTTCCTCCACTTTTTCTCCACTTTTTCGCCACTTCTTCTCTACTTTTTCTCCATTTTTTCTCCATCTTTTTCTCCATCTTTTTCTCCATTTTTTCTCCACTTTTTCTCCGCTTTTTCTCCGCTTTTTCTCCACTTTTTCTCCACTTTTTCTCCACTTTTTCTCCACTTTTTCTCCACTTATTCTCCACTTATTCTCCATTTTTTCTTAGCTTTTTCTCCACTTTTTTCTCCACTTTTTCTCCACTTTTTTCTCCACTTTTTTCTCCACTTTTTCCTCCACTTTTTCTCCACTTTTTCTCCACTTTTTCTCCATTTTTTCTCCACTTATTCTCCATTTTTTCTCCACTTTTTCTCCACTTTTTCTCCATTTTTTTCTCCACTTTTTTCTCCACTTTTTCCTCCACTTTTTCTCCACTTCTTCTCTACTTTTTCTCCACTTTTTCTCCATGTTTTTCTCCACTTTTTCTCCACTTTTTCTCCACTTTTTCTCCACTTTTTCTCCATTTTTTTCTACACTTTTTCTCCACTTTTTCTCCATTTTTTCTCCACTTATTCTCCACTTTTTCTCCACTTTTTCTCCATTTTTTTCTCCACTTTTTCTCCATTTTTTCTCCACTTTTTCTCCACTTATTCTCCACTTTTTCTCCACTTTTTCTCCATTTTTTTCTCCACTTTTTCTCCATTTTTTCTCCACTTTTTCTCCACTTTTTCTCTCCATTTTTTCTCCACTTATTCTCCACTTTTTCTCCACTTTTTTATCCACTTTTTCTCCACTTTTTCTCCACTTTTTCTCCATTTTTTTCTCCACTTTTTCTCCACTTTTTCTCCACTTTTTTATCCACTTTTTCTCCACTTTTTCTCCATTTTTTTCACCACTTTTTCTCCATTTTTTTCTCCACTTTTTCTCCACTTTTTCTCTCCATTTTTTCTCCACTTATTCTCCACTTTTTCTCCACTTTTTCTCCACTTTTTTATCCACTTTTTCTCCACTTTTTCTCCATTTTTTCTCTACTTTTTCTCCACTTTTTCTCCACTTTTTCTCCACTTTTTCTCCATTCTTTTCTCCACTTTTTCTCCACTTTTTCTCCATTTTTTCTCCACTTATTCTCTACTTTTTCTCCACTTTTTCTCCACTTTTGCTTCACTTTTTCTCCATTTTTTTCTCCACTTTTTCTCCATTTTTTCTCCATTTTTTCTCTACTTTTTCTCCACTTTTTCTCCACTTTTTCTCCATTTTTTTCTCCACTTTTTCTCCACTTTTTCTCCATTTTTTCTCCACTTCTTACCTACTTTTTCTCCACTTTTTCTCCATTTTTTTCTCCACTTTTTCTCCACTTTTTCTCCACTTTTTCTCCACTTTTTCTCCACTTTTTTCTCCACTTTTTCCTCCACTTTTTCTCCACTTTTTCTCCATTTTTTTCTCCACTTTTTCTCCACTTTTTCTCCACTTTTTCTCCACTTTTTCTCCATTTTTTTCTCCACTTTTTCTCCACTTTTTCTCCACTTTTTCTCCACTTTTTCTCCGCTTTTTCTCCACTTTTTTCTCCACTTTTTTCTCCACTTTTTTCTCCATTTTTTCTCCACTTTTTCTCCGCTTTTTCTCCACTTTTTCTCCACTTTTTCTCCATTTTTTTCTCCACTTTTTCTCCACTTTTTCTCCACTTATTCTCCACTTATTCTCCACTTTTTCTCCACTTTTTCTCCATTTTTTCTCCACTTTTTCTCCGCTTTTTCTCCACTTTTTCTCCACTTTTTCTCCATTTTTTTCTCCACTTTTTCTCCACTTTTTCTCCACTTATTCTCCACTTATTCTCCACTTTTTCTCCACTTTTTTCTCCACTTTTTCTCCACTTTTTCTCCATTTTTTCTCCACTTATTCTCCATTTTTTCTCCACTTTTTCTCCACTTTTTCTCCACTTTTTCTCCTTTTTTTCTCCACTTTTTTCTCCACTTTTTCCTCCACTTTTTCTCCACTTTTTTCTCCACTTTTTCCTCCACTTTTTCTCCACTTTTTTCTCCACTTTTTCCTCCACTTTTTCTCCACTTTTTCTCCATTTTTTCTCCACTTATTCTCCATTTTTTCTCCACTTATTCTCCACTTTTTCTCCACTTTTTCTCTTTTTTTTCTCCACTTTTTTCTCCACTTTTTCCTCCACTTTTTCTCCACTTTTTCTCCACTTCTTCTCTACTTCTTCTCCACTTTTTCTCCATTTTTTTCTCCATCTTTTTCTCCATCTTTTTCTCCATCTTTTTCTCCATCTTTTTCTCCATTTTTTCTCCACTTTTTCTCCGCTTTTTCTCCACTTTTTCTCCACTTATTCTCCACTTTTTCTCCGCTTTTTCTCCACTTTTTTCTCCACTTTTTTCTCCATTTTTTCTCCATTTTTTCTCCACTTTTTCTCCATTTTTTCTCCACTTTTTCTCCACTTTTTCTCCACTTTTTCTCCATTTTTTTCTCCACTTTTTTCTCCACTTTTTCCTCCACTTTTTCTCCACTTTTTCGCCACTTCTTCTCTACTTTTTCTCCATTTTTTCTCCATCTTTTTCTCCATCTTTTTCTCCATTTTTTCTCCACTTTTTCTCCGCTTTTTCTCCGCTTTTTCTCCACTTTTTCTCCACTTTTTCTCCACTTTTTCTCCACTTTTTCTCCACTTTTTCTCCACTTTTTCTCCACTTATTCTCCACTTATTCTCCACTTTTTCTCAGCTTTTTCTCCACTTTTTTCTCCACTTTTTCTCCACTTTTTTCTCCACTTTTTCCTCCACTTTTTCTCCACTTTTTCTCCACTTTTTCTCCATTTTTTCTCCACTTATTCTCCATTTTTTCTCCACTTTTTCTCCACTTTTTCTCCATTTTTTTCTCCACTTTTTTCTCCACTTTTTCCTCCACTTTTTCTCCACTTTTTCTCCACTTCTTCTCTACTTTTTCTCCACTTTTTCTCCATTTTTTTCTCCACTTTTTCTCCACTTTTTCTCCACTTTTTCTCCATTTTTTTCTACACTTTTTCTCCACTTTTTCTCCATTTTTTCTCCACTTTTTCTCCACTTCTTCTCTACTTTTTCTCCATTTTTTCTCCATTTTTTTCTCCACTTTTTCTCCACTTTTTCTCCACTTTTTCTCCATTTTTTCTCCACTTTTTCTCTACTTTTTCTCCACTTTTTCTCCACTTTTTCTCCATTTTTTTCTCCACTTTTTCTCCACTTTTTCTCCATTTTTTCTCCACTTTTTCTCCACTTTTTCTCCATTTTTTTCTCAACTTTTTCTCCATTTTTTTTCTCCACTTTTTCTCCACTTTTTCTCTCCATTTTTTCTCCACTTATTCTCCACTTTTTCTCCACTTTTTTATCCACTTTTTCTCCACTTTTTCTCCACTTTTTCTCCATTTTTTTCTCCACTTTTTCTCCACTTTTTTCTCCACTTTTTCTCCACTTTTTCTCCATTTTTTTCACCACTTTTTCTCCATTTTTTTCTCCACTTTTTCTCCACTTTTTCTCTCCATTTTTTCTCCACTTTTTCTCCACTTTTTCTCCACTTTTTCTCCACTTTTTTATCCACTTTTTCTCCACTTTTTCTCCATTTTTTCTCTACTTTTTCTCCACTTTTTCTCCACTTTTTCTCCACTTTTTCTCCATTCTTTTCTCCACTTTTTCTCCACTTTTTCTCCATTTTTTCTCCACTTATTCTCTACTTTTTCTCCACTTTTTCTCCACTTTTGCTTCACTTTTTCTCCATTTTTTTCTCCACTTTTTCTCCATTTTTTCTCCATTTTTTCTCTACTTTTTCTCCACTTTTAAACCACTTTTTCTCCATTTTTTTCTCCACTTTTTCTCCACTTTTTCTCCACTTTTTCTCCGCTTTTTCTCCACTTTTTTCTCCACTTTTTCTCCACTTTTTTCTCCACTTTTTCCTCCACTTTTTCCTCCACTTTTTCTCCACTTTTTTCTCCACTTTTTCCTCCACTTTTTCTCCACTTTTTCTCCATTTTTTCTCCACTTATTCTCCATTTTTTTCTCCACTTTTTCTCCACTTTTTCTCCACTTTTTCTCCTTTTTTTCTCCACTTTTTTCTCCACTTTTTCCTCCACTTTTTCTCCACTTTTTTCTCCACTTTTTCCTCCACTTTTTCTCCACTTTTTTCTCCACTTTTTCCTCCACTTTTTCTCCACTTTTTCTCCATTTTTTCTCCACTTATTCTCCATTTTTTCTCCACTTTTTCTCCACTTTTTCTCCACTTTTTCTCTTTTTTTTTCTCCACTTTTTTCTCCACTTTTTCCTCCACTTTTTCTCCACTTTTTCTCCACTTCTTCTCTACTTCTTCTCCACTTTTTCTCCATTTTTTTCTCCATCTTTTTCTCCATCTTTTTCTCCATCTTTTTCTCCATCTTTTTCTCCATCTTTTTCTCCATCTTTTTCTCCATCTTTTTCTCCATCTTTTTCTCCATTTTTTCTCCGCTTTTTCTCCACTTTTTCTCCACTTTTTCTCCATTTTTTTCTCCACTTTTTCTCCACTTTTTCTCCATTTTTTCTCCACTTTTTCTCCACTTTTTCTCCACTTTTTCTCCACTTTTTCTCCATTTTTTTCTCCACTTTTTCTCCATCTTTTTCTCCATTTTTTCTCCACTTTTTCTCCGCTTTTTCTCCACTTTTTCTCCACTTTTTCTCCATTTTTTTCTCCACTTTTTCTCCACTTTTACTCCATTTTTTCTCCACTTATTCTCCACTTTTTCTCCGCTTTTTCTCCACTTTTTTCTCCACTTTTTTCTCCATTTTTTCTCCATTTTTTCTCCACTTTTTCTCCATTTTTTCTCCACTTTTTCTCCACTTTTTCTCCACTTTTTCTCCATTTTTTCTCCACTTTTTTCTCCATTTTTTCCTCCACTTTTTCTCCACTTTTTCGCCACTTCTTCTCTACTTTTTCTCCATTTTTTCTCCATCTTTTTCTCCATCTTTTTCTCCATTTTTTCTCCACTTTTTCTCCGCTTTTTCTCCACTTTTTCTCCACTTTTTCTCCACTTTTTCTCCACTTTTTCTCCACTTTTTCTCCACTTATTCTCCACTTATTCTCCACTTATTCTCCACTTTTTCTCAGCTTTTTCTCCACTTTTTTCTCCACTTTTTCTCCACTTTTTTCTCCACTTTTTCCTCCACTTTTTCTCCACTTTTTCTCCACTTTTTCTCCATTTTTTCTCCACTTATTCTCCATTTTTTCTCCACTTTTTCTCCACTTTTTCTCCATTTTTTTCTCCACTTTTTTCTCCACTTTTTCCTCCACTTTTTCTCCACTTTTTCTCCACTTCTTCTCTACTTTTTCTCCACTTTTTCTCCATTTTTTTCTCCACTTTTTCTCCACTTTTTCTCCACTTTTTCTCCACTTTTTCTCCATTTTTTTCTACACTTTTTCTCCACTTTTTCTCCATTTTTTCTCCACTTATTCTCCACTTTTTCTCCATTTTTTTTTTCCACTTTTTCTCCATTTTTTCTCCACTTTTTCTCCACTTCTTCTCTACTTTTTCTCCACTTTTTCTCCATTTTTTTTCTCCACTTTTTCTCCACTTTTTCTCCACTTTTTCTCCATTTTTTCTCCACTTTTTCTCCATTTTTTCTCCACTTTTTCTCTACTTTTTCTCCACTTTTTCTCCACTTTTTCTCCATTTTTTTCTCCACTTTTTCTCCACTTTTTCTCCATTTTTTTCTCCACTTTTTCTCCACTTTTTCTCCATTTTTTTCTCAACTTTTTCTCCATTTTTTTTCTCCACTTTTTCTCTCCATTTTTTCTCCACTTATTCTCCACTTTTTCTCCACTTTTTTATCCACTTTTTCTCCACTTTTTCTCCACTTTTTCTCCATTTTTTTCTCCACTTTTTCTCCACTTTTTCTCCACTTTTTTATCCACTTTTTCTCCACTTTTTCTCCATTTTTTTCACCACTTTTTCTCCATTTTTTTCTCCACTTTTTCTCCACTTTTTCTCTCCATTTTTTCTCCACTTATTCTCCACTTTTTCTCCACTTTTTCTCCACTTTTTTATCCACTTTTTCTCCACTTTTTCTCCATTTTTTCTCTACTTTTTCTCCACTTTTTCTCCACTTTTTCTCCACTTTTTCTCCATTCTTTTCTCCACTTTTTCTCCACTTTTTCTCCATTTTTTCTCCACTTATTCTCTACTTTTTCTCCACTTTTTCTCCACTTTTGCTTCACTTTTTCTCCATTTTTTTCTCCACTTTTTCTCCATTTTTTCTCCATTTTTTCTCTACTTTTTCTCCACTTTTTCTCCACTTTTTCTCCATTTTTTTCTCCACTTTTTCTCCACTTTTTCTCCATTTTTTCTCCACTTCTTACCTACTTTTTCTCCACTTTTTCTCCATTTTTTTCTCCACTTTTTCTCCATTTTTTTCTCCACTTTTTCTCCACTTTTTCTCCACTTTTTCTCCGCTTTTTCTCCACTTTTTTCTCCACTTTTTCTCCACTTTTTTCTCCACTTTTTCCTCCACTTTTTCCTCCACTTTTTCTCCACTTTTTTCTCCACTTTTTCCTCCACTTTTTCTCCACTTTTTCTCCATTTTTTCTCCACTTATTCTCCATTTTTTTCTCCACTTTTTCTCCACTTTTTCTCCACTTTTTCTCCACTTTTTCTCTTTTTTTTCTCCACTTTTTCCTCCACTTTTTCTCCACTTTTTTCTCCACTTTTTCCTCCACTTTTTCTCCACTTTTTTCTCCACTTTTTCCTCCACTTTTTCTCCACTTTTTCTCCATTTTTTCTCCACTTATTCTCCATTTTTTCTCCACTTTTTCTCCACTTTTTCTCCACTTTTTCTCTTTTTTTTTCTCCACTTTTTTCTCCACTTTTTCCTCCACTTTTTCTCCACTTTTTCTCCACTTCTTCTCTACTTCTTCTCCACTTTTTCTCCATTTTTTTCTCCATCTTTTTCTCCATCTTTTTCTCCATCTTTTTCTCCATCTTTTTCTCCATCTTTTTCTCCATTTTTTCTCCACTTTTTCTCCGCTTTTTCTCCACTTTTTCTCCACTTTTTCTCCATTTTTTTCTCCACTTTTTCTCCACTTTTTCTCCATTTTTTCTCCACTTTTTCTCCACTTTTTCTCCACTTTTTCTCCATTTTTTCTCCACTTATTCTCCATTTTTTCTCCACTTTTTCTCCACTTTTTCTCCATTTTTTTCTCCATTTTTTTCTCCACTTTTTTCTCCACTTTTTCCTCCACTTTTTCTCCACTTTTTCTCCACTTCTTCTCTACTTTTTCTCCATTTTTTTCTCCACTTTTTCTCCACTTTTTCTCCACTTTTTCTCCACTTTTTCTCCATTTTTTTCTACACTTTTTCTCCACTTTTTCTCCATTTTTTCTCCACTTATTCTCCACTTTTTCTCCACTTTTTCTCCATTTTTTTTTTCCACTTTTTCTCCATTTTTTCTCCACTTTTTCTCCACCTCTTCTCTACTTTTTCTCCACTTTTTCTCCATTTTTTTCTCCACTTTTTCTCCACTTTTTCTCCACTTTTTCTCCATTTTTTCTCCACTTTTTCTCTACTTTTTCTCCACTTTTTCTCCACTTTTTCTCCATTTTTTTCTCCACTTTTTCTCCACTTTTTCTCCATTTTTTTCTCCACTTTTTCTCCACTTTTTCTCCATTTTTTTCTCCACTTTTTCTCCATTTTTTTCTCCACTTTTTCTCCACTTTTTCTCCATTTTTTTCTCCACTTTTTTATCCACTTTTTCTCCACTTTTTCTCCACTTTTTCTCCATTTTTTTCTCCACTTTTTCTCCACTTTTTCTCCACTTTTTCTCCTTTTTTTCTCCACTTTTTTCTCCACTTTTTCCTCCACTTTTTCTCCACTTTTTTCTCCACTTTTTCCTCCACTTTTTCTCCACTTTTTTCTCCACTTTTTCCTCCACTTTTTCTCCACTTTTTCTCCACTTTTTCTCCATTTTTTCTCCACTTATTCTCCATTTTTTCTCCACTTTTTCTCCACTTTTTCTCCACTTTTTCTCTTTTTTTTTCTCCACTTTTTTCTCCACTTTTTCCTCCACTTTTTCTCCACTTTTTCTCCACTTCTTCTCTACTTCTTCTCCACTTTTTCTCCATTTTTTTCTCCATCTTTTTCTCCATCTTTTTCTCCATCTTTTTCTCCATCTTTTTCTCCATCTTTTTCTCCATTTTTTCTCCACTTTTTCTCCGCTTTTTCTCCACTTTTTCTCCACTTTTTCTCCATTTTTTTCTCCACTTTTTCTCCACTTTTTCTCCATTTTTTCTCCACTTTTTCTCCACTTTTTCTCCACTTTTTCTCCACTTTTTCTCCATTTTTTTCTCCACTTTTTCTCCATCTTTTTCTCCACTTTTTCTCCACTTTTTCTCCGCTTTTTCTCCACTTTTTCTCCACTTTTTCTCCATTTTTTTCTCCACTTTTTCTCCACTTTTACTCCATTTTTTCTCCACTTATTCTCCACTTTTTCTCCGCTTTTTCTCCACTTTTTTCTCCACTTTTTTCTCCATTTTTTCTCCATTTTTTCTCCACTTTTTCTCCATTTTTTCTCCACTTTTTCTCCACTTTTTCTCCACTTTTTCTCCATTTTTTTCTCCACTTTTTTCTCCATTTTTTCCTCCACTTTTTCTCCACTTTTTCGCCACTTCTTCTCTACTTTTTCTCCATTTTTTCTCCATCTTTTTCTCCATCTTTTTCTCCATTTTTTCTCCACTTTTTCTCCGCTTTTTCTCCGCTTTTTCTCCACTTTTTCTCCACTTTTTCTCCACTTTTTCTCCACTTTTTCTCCACTTTTTCTCCACTTATTCTCCACTTATTCTCCACTTTTTCTCAGCTTTTTCTCCACTTTTTTCTCCACTTTTTCTCCACTTTTTTCTCCACTTTTTCCTCCACTTTTTCTCCACTTTTTCTCCACTTTTTCTCCATTTTTTCTCCACTTATTCTCCATTTTTTCTCCACTTTTTCTCCACTTTTTCTCCATTTTTTTCTCCACTTTTTTCTCCACTTTTTCCTCCACTTTTTCTCCACTTTTTCTCCACTTCTTCTCTACTTTTTCTCCACTTTTTCTCCATTTTTTTCTCCACTTTTTCTCCACTTTTTCTCCACTTTTTCTCCACTTTTTCTCCACTTTTTCTCCATTTTTTTCTACACTTTTTCTCCACTTTTTCTCCATTTTTTCTCCACTTATTCTCCACTTTTTCTCCATTTTTTTTTTCCACTTTTTCTCCATTTTTTCTCCACTTTTTCTCCACTTCTTCTCTACTTTTTCTCCACTTTTTCTCCATTTTTTTTCTCCACTTTTTCTCCACTTTTTCTCCACTTTTTCTCCATTTTTTCTCCACTTTTTCTCTACTTTTTCTCCACTTTTTCTCCACTTTTTCTCCATTTTTTTCTCCACTTTTTCTCCACTTTTTCTCCATTTTTTTCTCCACTTTTTCTCCACTTTTTCTCCATTTTTTTCTCAACTTTTTCTCCATTTTTTTTCTCCACTTTTTCTCTCCATTTTTTCTCCACTTATTCTCCACTTTTTCTCCACTTTTTTATCCACTTTTTATCCACTTTTTCTCCACTTTTTCTCCATTTTTTTCTCCACTTTTTCTCCACTTTTTCTCCACTTTTTTATCCACTTTTTCTCCACTTTTTCTCCATTTTTTTCACCACTTTTTCTCCATTTTTTTCTCCACTTTTTCTCCACTTTTTCTCTCCATTTTTTCTCCACTTATTCTCCACTTTTTCTCCACTTTTTCTCCACTTTTTTATCCACTTTTTCTCCACTTTTTCTCCATTTTTTCTCTACTTTTTCTCCACTTTTTCTCCACTTTTTCTCCACTTTTTCTCCATTCTTTTCTCCACTTTTTCTCCACTTTTTCTCCATTTTTTCTCCACTTATTCTCTACTTTTTCTCCACTTTTTCTCCACTTTTGCTTCACTTTTTCTCCATTTTTTTCTCCACTTTTTCTCCATTTTTTCTCCATTTTTTCTCTACTTTTTCTCCACTTTTTCTCCACTTTTTCTCCATTTTTTTCTCCACTTTTTCTCCACTTTTTCTCCATTTTTTCTCCACTTCTTACCTACTTTTTCTCCACTTTTTCTCCATTTTTTTCTCCACTTTTTCTCCATTTTTTTCTCCACTTTTTCTCCACTTTTTCTCCACTTTTTCTCCACTTTTTCTCCGCTTTTTCTCCACTTTTTTCTCCACTTTTTCTCCACTTTTTTCTCCACTTTTTCCTCCACTTTTTCCTCCACTTTTTCTCCACTTTTTTCTCCACTTTTTCCTCCACTTTTTCTCCACTTTTTCTCCATTTTTTCTCCACTTATTCTCCATTTTTTTCTCCACTTTTTCTCCACTTTTTCTCCACTTTTTCTCCACTTTTTCTCCTTTTTTTCTCCACTTTTTCCTCCACTTTTTCTCCACTTTTTTCTCCACTTTTTCCTCCACTTTTTCTCCACTTTTTTCTCCACTTTTTCCTCCACTTTTTCTCCACTTTTTCTCCATTTTTTCTCCACTTATTCTCCATTTTTTCTCCACTTTTTCTCCACTTTTTCTCCACTTTTTCTCTTTTTTTTTCTCCACTTTTTTCTCCACTTTTTCCTCCACTTTTTCTCCACTTTTTCTCCACTTCTTCTCTACTTCTTCTCCACTTTTTCTCCATTTTTTTCTCCATCTTTTTCTCCATCTTTTTCTCCATCTTTTTCTCCATCTTTTTCTCCATTTTTTCTCCACTTTTTCTCCGCTTTTTCTCCACTTTTTCTCCACTTTTTCTCCATTTTTTTCTCCACTTTTTCTCCACTTTTTCTCCATTTTTTCTCCACTTTTTCTCCACTTTTTCTCCACTTTTTCTCCATTTTTTCTCCACTTATTCTCCATTTTTTCTCCACTTTTTCTCCACTTTTTCTCCATTTTTTTCTCCACTTTTTTCTCCACTTTTTCCTCCACTTTTTCTCCACTTTTTCTCCACTTCTTCTCTACTTTTTCTCCACTTTTTCTCCATTTTTTTCTCCACTTTTTCTCCACTTTTTCTCCACTTTTTCTCCACTTTTTCTCCATTTTTTTCTACACTTTTTCTCCACTTTTTCTCCATTTTTTCTCCACTTATTCTCCACTTTTTCTCCACTTTTTCTCCATTTTTTTTTTCCACTTTTTCTCCATTTTTTCTCCACTTTTTCTCCACTTCTTCTCTACTTTTTCTCCACTTTTTCTCCATTTTTTTCTCCACTTTTTCTCCACTTTTTCTCCACTTTTTCTCCATTTCTTCTCCACTTTTTCTCTACTTTTTCTCCACTTTTTCTCCACTTTTTCTCCATTTTTTTCTCCACTTTTTCTCCACTTTTTCTCCATTTTTTTCTCCACTTTTTCTCCACTTTTTCTCCATTTTTTTCTCCACTTTTTCTCCATTTTTTTCTCCACTTTTTCTCCACTTTTTCTCCATTTTTTTCTCCACTTTTTTATCCACTTTTTCTCCACTTTTTCTCCACTTTTTCTCCATTTTTTTCTCCACTTTTTCTCCACTTTTTCTCCACTTTTTTATCCACTTTTTCTCCACTTTTTCTCCATTTTTTTCACCACTTTTTCTCCATTTTTTTCTCCACTTTTTCTCCACTTTTTCTCTCCATTTTTTCTCCACTTATTCTCCACTTTTTCTCCACTTTTTCTCCACTTTTTTATCCACTTTTTCTCCACTTTTTCTCCATTTTTTCTCTACTTTTTCTCCACTTTTTCTCCACTTTTTCTCCACTTTTTCTCCATTCTTTTCTCCACTTTTTCTCCACTTTTTCTCCATTTTTTCTCCACTTATTCTCTACTTTTTCTCCACTTTTGCTTCACTTTTTCTCCATTTTTTTCTCCACTTTTTCTCCATTTTTTCTCCATTTTTTTCTCTACTTTTTCTCCACTTTTTCTCCACTTTTTCTCCATTTTTTTCTCCACTTTTTCTCCACTTTTTCTCCATTTTTTTCTCCACTTTTTCTCCACTTTTTCTCCATTTTTTTCTCCACTTCTTACCTACTTTTTCTCCACTTTTTCTCCATTTTTTTCTCCACTTTTTCTCCACTTTTTCTCCACTTTTTCTCCATTTTTTCTCCACATTTTCTCCACTTTTTCTCCATTTTTTTCACCACTTTTTCTCCATTTTTTTCTCCACTTTTTCTCCACTTTTTCTCTCCATTTTTTCTCCACTTATTCTCCACTTTTTCTCCACTTTTTCTCCACTTTTTTATCCACTTTTTCTCCACTTTTTCTCCATTTTTTCTCTACTTTTTCTCCACTTTTTCTCCACTTTTTCTCCACTTTTTCTCCATTCTTTTCTCCACTTTTTCTCCACTTTTTCTCCATTTTTTTTCTCCACTTATTCTCCACTTTTTCTCCACTTTTTCTCCACTTTTTTCTCCACTTTTTCTCCACTTTTTCTCCACTTTTTCTCCACTTTTTCTCCATTTTTTTCTCCACTTTTTCTCCACTTTTTCTCCACTTTTTCTCCATTTTTTTCTCCACTTTTTTTCCAATTTTTCTCCATATTTTCTCCATTTTTTCTCCACTTTTTCTCCATTTTTTCTCCATTTTTTCTCCATTTTTTTCTCCACTTTTTCTCCACTTTTTCTCCACTTTTTCTCCATTTTTTTCTCCACTTTTTCTCCACTTTTTCTCCACTTTTTCTCCATTTTTTTCTCCATTTTTTCTCCACGTTTTCTCCACTTTTGCTCCACTTTTTCTCCACTTTTTCTCCATTTTTTTCTCCACTTTTTCTCCACTTTTTCTCCAACGTTTTCTCCACTTTTTCTCCATTTTTTTCTCCACTTTTTCTCCACTTTTTCTCCATTTTTTTCTCCACTTTTTCTCCACTTTTTCTCCACTTTTTCTCCATTTTTTTCTCCACTTTTTCTCCATTTTTTTCTCTATTTTTTCTCCACTTTTTCTCCATTTTTTCTTAACTTTTTCTCCACTTTTTCTCCATTTTTTTCTCCACTTTTTCTCCACTTTTTCTCCACTTTTTCTCCATTTTTTTCTCCACTTTTTCTCCATTTTTTGCTCCATTTTTTTCTCCACTTTTTCTCCATTTTTTCTCAACTTTTTCTTCACTTTTTCTCCATTTTTTTCTCCACTTTTTCTCCACTTTTTCTCCACTTTTTCTCTACTTTTTCTCCACTTTTTCTCCACTTTTTCTCCATTTTTTTCTCCACTTTTTCTCCACTTTTTCTCCACTTTTTCTCCATTTTTTTCTCCACTTTTTCTCCAATTTTTCTCCATTTTTTCTCCATTTTTTCTCCACTTTTTCTCCATTTTTTCTCCATTTTTTCTCCATTTTTTTCTCCACTTTTTCTCCACTTTTTCTCCATTTTTTTCTCCATTTTTTCTCCACTTTTGCTCCACTTTTGCTCCACTTTTTCTCCACTTTTTCTCCATTTTTTTCTCCACTTTTTCTCCACTTTTTCTCCAACGTTTTCTCCACTTTTTCTCCATTTTTTTCTCCACTTTTTCTCCACTTTTTCTCCATTTTTTTCTCCACTTTTTCTCCACTTTTTCTCCACTATTTCTCCATTTTTTTCTCCACTTTTTCTCCAATTTTTCTCCATTTTTTCTCCATTTTTTCTCCACTTTTTCTCCATTTTTTCTCCATTTTTTCTCCATTTTTTTCTCCACTTTTTCTCCACTTTTTCTCCATTTTTTTCTCCATTTTTTCTCCACTTTTGCTCCACTTTTGCTCCACTTTTTCTCCACTTTTTCTCCATTTTTTTCTCCACTTTTTCTCCACTTTTTCTCCAACGTTTTCTCCACTTTTTCTCCATTTTTTTCTCCACTTTTTCTCCACTTTTTCTCCATTTTTTCTCCACTTTTTCTCCACTTTTTCTCCACTTTTTCTCCATTTTTTTCTCCACTTTTTCTCCATTTTTTTCTCCATTTTTTCTCCACTTTTTCTCCATTTTTTCTCAACTTTTTCTCCACTTTTTCTCCATTTTTTTCTCCACTTTTTCTCCACTTTTTCTCCATTTTTTTCTCCACTTTTTCTCCATTTTTTTCTCCATTTTTTTCTCCACTTTTTCTCCATTTTTTCTCAACTTTTTCTTCACTTTTTCTCCATTTTTTTCTCCACTTTTTCTCCACTTTTTCTCCACTTTTTCTCTACTTTTTCTCCACTTTTTCTCCACTTTTTCTCCATTTTTTTCTCCACTTTTTCTCCACTTTTTCTCCACTTTTTCTCCATTTTTTCTCCACTTTTTCTCCACTTTTTCTCTCCATTTTTTCTCCACTTATTCTCCACTTTTTCTACATTTTTTTCTCGATTTTTTTCTCCACTTTTTCTCCACTTTTTCTCCACTTTTTCTCCATTTTTTTCTCCATTTTTCTTCCATTTTTTTTCCACTTTTTCTCCACTTTTTCTCCATTTTTTCTCCACTTTTTCTCCTCTTTTTCTCCACTTTTTCTCCACTTTTTCTCCACTTTTTCTCCACTTTTTCTCCATTTTTTTCTCCACTTTTTCTCCACTTTTTCTCCATTTTTTTCTCCACTTTTTCTCCACTTTTTCTCCATTTTTTTCTCCACTTTTTCTCCATTTTTTTCTCCACTTTTTCTCCACTTTTTCTCCATTTTTTTCTCCACTTTTTCTCCACTTTTTCTCCACTTTTTCTCCATTTTTTTCTCCACTTTTTCTCCATTTTTTTCTCTATTTTTTCTCCACTTTTTCTCCATTTTTTCTCAACTTTTTCTCCACTTTTTCTCCATTTTTTTCTCCACTTTTTCTCCACTTTTTCTCCACTTTTTCTCCATTTTTTTCTCCACTTTTTCTCCATTTTTTGCTCCATTTTTTTCTCCACTTTTTCTCCTTTTTTTCTCAACTTTTTCTTCACTTTTTCTCCATTTTTTTCTCCACTTTTTCTCCACTTTTTCTCCACTTTTTCTCTACTTTTTCTCCACTTTTTCTCCACTTTTTCTCCATTTTTTTCTCCACTTTTTCTCCACTTTTTCTCCACTTTTTCTCCATTTTTTTCTCCACTTTTTCTCCAATTTTTCTCCATTTTTTCTCCATTTTTTCTCCACTTTTTCTCCACTTTTTCTCCATTTTTTCTCCATTTTTTCTCCATTTTTTTCTCCACTTTTTCTCCACTTTTTCTCCACTTTTTCTCCATTTTTTTCTCCACTTTTTCTCCACTTTTTCTCCATTTTTTTCTCCATTTTTTCTCCACTTTTGCTCCACTTTTGCTCCACTTTTTCTCCACTTTTTCTCCATTTTTTTCTCCACTTTTTCTCCACTTTTTCTCCAACGTTTTCTCCACTTTTTCTCCATTTTTTTCTCCACTTTTTCTCCACTTTTTCTCCATTTTTTCTCCACTTTTTCTCCACTTTTTCTCCACTTTTTCTCCATTTTTTTCTCCACTTTTTCTCCATTTTTTTCTCCATTTTTTCTCCACTTTTTCTCCATTTTTTCTCAACTTTTTCTCCACTTTTTCTCCATTTTTTTCTCCACTTTTTCTCCACTTTTTCTCCACTTTTTCTCCATTTTTTTTCTCCACTTTTTCTCCATTTTTTTCTCCATTTTTTTCTCCACTTTTTCTCCATTTTTTCTCAACTTTTTCTTCACTTTTTCTCCATTTTTTTCTCCACTTTTTCTCCACTTTTTCTCCACTTTTTCTCTACTTTTTCTCCACTTTTTCTCCACTTTTTCTCCATTTTTTTCTCCACTTTTTCTCCACTTTTTCTCCACTTTTTCTCCATTTTTTCTCCACTTTTTCTCCACTTTTTCTCTCCATTTTTTCTCCACTTATTCTCCACTTTTTCTACATTTTTTTCTCGATTTTTTTCTCCACTTTTTCTCCACTTTTTCTCCACTTTTTCTCCATTTTTTTCTCCATTTTTCTTCCATTTTTTTTCCACTTTTTCTCCACTTTTTCTCCACTTTTTCTCCATTTTTTCTCCACTTTTTCTCCTCTTTTTCTCCACTTTTTCTCCACTTTTTCTCCACTTTTTCTCCACTTTTTTCTCCACTTTTTTCTCCACTTTTTCTCCACTTTTTCTCCATTTTTTCTCCACTTTTTCTCTACTTTTTCTCCACTTTTTCTCCACTTTTTCTCCATTTTTTTCTCCACTTTTTCTCCACTTTTTCTCATTTTTTTCTCCACTTTTTCTCCACTTTTTCTCCATTTTTTCTCCACTTTTTCTCCATTTTTTCTCCACTTTTTCTCCACTTTTTCTCCATTTTTTTCTCCACTTTTTTATCCACTTTTTCTCCACTTTTTCTCCACTTTTTCTCCATTTTTTTCTCCACTTTTTCTCCACTTATTCTCCACTTTTTTATCCACTTTTTCTCCACTTTTTCTCCATTTTTTTCACCACTTTTTCTCTATTTTTTTCTCCACTTTTTCTCCACTTTTTCTCTCCATTTTTTCTCCACTTATTCTCCACTTTTTCTCCACTTTTTCTCCACTTTTTCTCCACTTTTTTATCCACTTTTTCTCCACTTTTTCTCCATTTTTTCTCTACTTTTTCTCCACTTTTTCTCCACTTTTTCTCCACTTTTTCTCCATTCTTTTCTCCACTTTTTCTCCACTTTTTCTCCACTTTTTCTCTACTTTTTCTCCACTTTTTCTCCATTTTTTTCTCCACTTTTGCTTCACTTTTTCTCCATTTTTTTCTCCACTTTTTCTCCATTTTTCTCCATTTTTTCTCTACTTTTTCTCCACTTTTTCTCCACTTTTTCTCCATTTTTTTCTCCACTTTTTCTTCACTTTTTCTCCATTTTTTTCTCCACTTTTTCTCCACTTTTTCTCCATTTTTTCTCCACTTCTTACCTACTTTTTCTCCACTTTTTCTCCATTTTTTTCTCCACTTTTTCTCCACTTTTTCTCCACTTTTTCTCCATTTTTTCTCCACATTTTCTCCACTTTTTCTCCACTTTTTCTCCATTTTTTTCACCACTTTTTCTCCATTTTTTTCTCCACTTTTTCTCCACTTTTTCTCTCCATTTTTTCTCCACTTTTTCTCCACTTTTTTATCCACTTTTTCTCCACTTTTTCTCCATTTTTTCTCTACTTTTTCTCCACTTTTTCTCCACTTTTTCTCCATTCTTTTCTCCACTTTTTCTCCACTTTTTCTCCATTTTTTTCTCCACTTATTCTCCACTTTTTCTCCACTTTTTCTCCACTTTTTTCTCCACTTTTTCTCCACTTTTTCTCCACTTTTTCTCCACTTTTTCTCCATTTTTTTCTCCACTTTTTCTCCACTTTTTCTCCACTTTTTCTCCATTTTTTTCTCCACTTTTTCTCCAATTTTTCTCCATTTTTTCTCCATTTTTTCTCCACTTTTTCTCCATTTTTTCTCCATTTTTTCTCCATTTTTTTCTCCACTTTTTCTCCACTTTTTCTCCACTTTTTCTCCATTTTTTCTCCACTTTTTCTCCACTTTTCTCCACTTTTTCTCCATTTTTTTCTCCATTTTTTCTCCACGTTTTCTCCACTTTTGCTCCACTTTTTCTCCACTTTTTCTCCATTTTTTCTCCACTTTTTCTCCACTTTTTTTCCAACGTTTTCTCCACTTTTTCTCCATTTTTTTCTCCACTTTTTCTCCACTTTTTCTCCATTTTTTTCTCCACTTTTTCTCCACTTTTTCTCCACTTTTTCTCCATTTTTTTCTCCACTTTTTCTCCATTTTTTTCTCCATTTTTTCTCCACTTTTTCTCCATTTTTTCTCAACTTTTTCTCCACTTTTTCTCCATTTTTTCTCCACTTTTTCTCCACTTTTTCTCCACTTTTTCTCCATTTTTTTCTCCACTTTTTCTCCATTTTTTCTCCATTTTTTTCTCCACTTTTTCTCCATTTTTTCTCAACTTTTTCTTCACTTTTTCTCCATTTTTTTCTCCACTTTTTCTCCACTTTTTCTCCACTTTTTCTCTACTTTTTCTCCACTTTTTCTCCACTTTTTCTCCATTTTTTTCTCCACTTTTTCTCCAATTTTTCTCCATTTTTTCTCCATTTTTTCTCCACTTTTTCTCCATTTTTTCTCTATTTTTTCTCCATTTTTTCTCCACTTTTTCTCCACTTTTCTCCACTTTTTCTCCATTTTTTCTCCACTTTTTCTCCACTTTTTCTCCACTTTTTCTCCATTTTTTCTCCACTTTTTCTCCATTTTTTACTACACTTTTTCTCCACTTTTTCTCCATTTTTTTCTCCATTTTTCTTCCATCTTTTTTCCACTTTTCTCCACTTTTCTCCACTTTTTCTCCATTTTTTCTCCACTTTTTCTCCTTTTTCTCCACTTTTTCTCTACTTTTTCTCCACTTTTTCTCCACTTTTTCTCCACTTTTCTCCATTTTTTTCTCCATTTTTCTTCCAATTTTTTTCCACTTTTTCTCCACTTTTTCTCCACTTTTTCTCCATTTTTCTCCACTTTTTCTCCTCTTTTTCTCCACTTTTCTCCACTTTTTCTCCATTTTTTTCTCCACTTTTTCTCCATTTTTTTCTCCATTTTTTTCTCCACTTTTTCTCCATTTTTTCTCAACTTTTTCTTCACTTTTTCTCCATTTTTTTCTCCACTTTTCTCCACTTTTTCTCCACTTTTTCTCTACTTTTTCTCCACTTTTTCTCCACTTTTTCTCCATTTTTTCTCCACTTTTTCTCCACTTTTTCTCCACTTTTTCTCCATTTTTTCTCCACTTTTTCTCCACTTTTTCTCTCCATTTGTTCTCCACTTATTCTCCACTTTTTCTACATTTTTTTCTCGATTTTTTTCTCCACTTTTTCTCCACTTTTTCTCCACTTTTTCTCCATTTTTTTCTCCATTTTTCTTCCATTTTTTTTCCACTTTTTCTCCACTTTTTCTCCACTTTTTCTCCATTTTTTCTCCACTTTTTCTCCTCTTTTTCTCCACTTTTTCTCCACTTTTTCTCCACTTTTTCTCCACTTTTTTCTCCACTTTTTCCTCCACTTTTTCTCCACTTTTTCTCCATTTTTTTTCTCCACTTTTTCTCCACTTTTTCTCCACTTTTTCTCCACTTTTTCTCCATTTTTTACTACACTTTTTCTCCACTTTTTCTCCATTTTTTCTCCATTTTCTTCCATCTTTTTTCCACTTTTTCTCCACTTTTTCTCCACTTTTTCTCCACTTTTTCTCCATTTTTTTCTCCACTTTTTCTCCATTTTTTTCTCCATTTTTTTCTCCACTTTTTCTCCATTTTTTCTCAACTTTTTCTTCACTTTTTCTCCATTTTTTTCTCCACTTTTTCTCCACTTTTTCTCCACTTTTTCTCTACTTTTTCTCCACTTTTTCTCCACTTTTTCTCCATTTTTTTCTCCACTTTTTCTCCACTTTTTCTCCACTTTTTCTCCATTTTTTCTCCACTTTTTCTCCACTTTTTCTCTCCATTTTTTCTCCACTTTTTCTCCATTTTTTTCTCCATTTTTTTCTCCACTTTTTCTCCATTTTTTCTCAACTTTTTCTTCACTTTTTCTCCATTTTTTTCTCCACTTTTTCTCCACTTTTTCTCCACTTTTTCTCTACTTTTTCTCCACTTTTTCTCCACTTTTCTCCATTTTTTTCTCCACTTTTTCTCCACTTTTTCTCCACTTTTTCTCCATTTTTTCTCCACTTTTTCTCCACTTTTTCTCTCCATTTTTCTCCACTTATTCTCCACTTTTTCTACATTTTTTTCTCGATTTTTTTCTCCACTTTTTCTCCACTTTTTCTCCACTTTTTCTCCATTTTTTTCTCCATTTTTCTTCCATTTTTTTCCACTTTTTCTCCACTTTTTCTCCACTTTTTCTCCATTTTTTCTCCACTTTTTCTCCTCTTTTTCTCCACTTTTTCTCCACTTTTTCTCCACTTTTTCTCCACTTTTTTCTCCACTTTTTCCTCCACTTTTTCTCCACTTTTTCTCCATTTTTTTCTCCACTTTTTCTCCACTTTTTCTCCACTTTTTCTCCACTTTTTCTCCATTTTTTACTACACTTTTTCTCCACTTTTTCTCCATTTTTTCTCCATTTTTCTTCCATCTTTTTCCACTTTTTCTCCACTTTTTCTCCACTTTTTCTCCACTTTTTCTCCATTTTTTTCTCCACTTTTTCTCCATTTTTTTCTCCATTTTTTTCTCCACTTTTTCTCCATTTTTTCTCAACTTTTCTTCACTTTTTCTCCATTTTTTTCTCCACTTTTTCTCCACTTTTTCTCCACTTTTTCTCCATTTTTTTCTCCACTTTTCTCCACTTTTTCTCCACTTTTTCTCCATTTTTTCTCCACTTTTTCTCCACTTTTTCTCTCCATTTTTTCTCCACTTATTCTCCACTTTTTTCTCCACTTTTCTCCACTTTTTCTCCACTTTTTCTCCATTTTTTCTCCACTTTTTCTCCACTTTTTCTTCATTTTTTCTCCACTTTTTCTCCACTTTTTCTACATTTTTTTCTCGATTTTTTTCTCCACTTTTTCTCCACTTTTTCTCCACTTTTTCTCCATTTTTTTCTCCATTTTTCTTCCATTTTTTTTCCACTTTTTCTCCACTTTTTCTCCACTTTTTCTCCTCTTTTTCTCCACTTTTTCTCCACTTTTTCTCCACTTTTTCTCCACTTTTTCTCCACTTTTTTCTCCACTTTTTCCTCCACTCTTTCTCCACTTTTCTCCATTTTTTTTCTCCACTTTTTCTCCACTTTTTCTCCACTTTTTCTCCATTTTTTACTACACTTTTTCTCCACTTTTTCTCCATTTTTTTCTCCATTTTTCTTCCATCTTTTTTCCACTTTTTCTCCACTTTTTCTCCACTTTTTCTCCACTTTTTCTCCATTTTTTCTCCACTTTTTCTCCTTTTTCTCCACTTTTTCTCTACTTTTTCTCCACTTTTTCTCCACTTTTTCTCCACTTTTTCTCCATTTTTTTCTCCATTTTTCTTCCATTTTTTTTCCACTTTTTCTCCACTTTTTCTCCACTTTTTCTCCATTTTTTCTCCACTTTTTCTCCTCTTTTTCTCCACTTTTTCTCCACTTTTTCTCCATTTTTTTTCTCCACTTTTTCTCCATTTTTTTCTCCATTTTTTTCTCCACTTTTTCTCCATTTTTTCTCAACTTTTTCTTCACTTTTTCTCCATTTTTTTCTCCACTTTTTCTCCACTTTTTCTCCACTTTTTCTCTACTTTTTCTCCACTTTTTCTCCACTTTTTCTCCATTTTTTTCTCCACTTTTTCTCCACTTTTTCTTTATTTTTTCTCCACTTTTTCTCCACTTTTTCTCTCCATTTTTTCTCCACTTATTCTCCACTTTTTCTACATTTTTTTCTCGATTTTTTTCTCCACTTTTTCTCCACTTTTTCTCCACTTTTTCTCCATTTTTTTCTCCATTTTTCTTCCATTTTTTTCCACTTTTTCTCCACTTTTTCTCCACTTTTTCTCCATTTTTTCTCCACTTTTTCTCCTCTTTTTCTCCACTTTTTCTCCACTTTTTCTCCACTTTTTCTCCACTTTTTTCTCCACTTTTTCCTCCACTTTTTCTCCACTTTTTCTCCATTTTTTTTCTCCACTTTTTCTCCACTTTTTCTCCACTTTTTCTCCATTTTTTACTACACTTTTTCTCCACTTTTTCTCCATTTTTTTCTCCATTTTTCTTCCATCTTTTTTCCACTTTTTCTCCACTTTTTCTCCACTTTTTCTCCACTTTTTCTCCATTTTTTTCTCCACTTTTTCTCCATTTTTTTCTCCATTTTTTTCTCCACTTTTTCTCCATTTTTTCTCAACTTTTTCTTCACTTTTTCTCCATTTTTTTCTCCACTTTTTCTCCACTTTTTCTCCACTTTTTCTCTACTTTTTCTCCACTTTTTCTCCACTTTTTCTCCATTTTTTTCTCCACTTTTTCTCCACTTTTTCTCCACTTTTTCTCCATTTTTTCTCCACTTTTTCTCCACTTTTTCTCCATTTTTTTTCTCCACTTATTCTCCACTTTTTTCTCCACTTTTTCTCCACTTTTTCTCCACTTTTTCTCCTTTTTTTTCTCCACTTTTTCTCCACTTTTTCTTCATTTTTTCTCCACTTTTTCTCCACTTTTTCTACATTTTTTTCTCGATTTTTTTCTCCACTTTTTCTCCACTTTTTCTCCACTTTTTCTCCATTTTTTTCTCCATTTTTCTTCCATTTTTTTTCCACTTTTTCTCCACTTTTTCTCCACTTTTTCTCCATTTTTTCTCCACTTTTTCTCCTCTTTTTCTCCACTTTTTCTCCACTTTTTCTCCACTTTTTCTCCACTTTTTCTCCACTTTTTTCTCCACTTTTTCCTCCACTTTTTCTCCACTTTTTCTCCATTTTTTTTCTCCACTTTTTCTCCACTTTTTCTCCACTTTTTCTCCATTTTTTACTACACTTTTTCTCCACTTTTTCTCCATTTTTTTCTCCATTTTTCTTCCATCTTTTTCCACTTTTTCTCCACTTTTTCTCCACTTTTTCTCCATTTTTTCTCCACTTTTTCTCCTTTTTCTCCACTTTTTCTCCTTTTTCTCCACTTTTTCTCTACTTTTTCTCCACTTTTTCTCCACTTTTTCTCCATTTTTTTCTCCACTTTTTCTCCACTTTTTCTCTCCATTTTTTCGCCACTTTTTCTCCACTTTTTCTCCACTTTTTCTCCACATTTTCTCCATTTTTTTCTCCACTTTTTCTCCATTTTTTTCTCCATTTTTTCTCCACTTTTTCTCCATTTTTTCTCAACTTTTTCTTCACTTTTTCTCCATTTTTTTTCTCCACTTTTTCTCCACTTTTTCTCCACTTTTTCTCTACTTTTTCTCCACTTTTTCTCCATTTTTTTCTCCACTTTTTCTCCACTTTTTTCTCCACTTTTTCTCCATTTTTTCTCCACTTTTTCTCCACTTTTTCTCTCCATTTTTTCTCCACTTATTCTCCACTTTTTTTCCACTTTTTCTCCATTTTTTTCTCCACTTTTTCTCCACTTTTTCTTCATTTTTTCTCCACTTTTTCTCCACTTTTTCTACATTTTTTTCTCGATTTTTTTCTCCACTTTTTCTCCACTTTTTCTCCACTTTTTCTCCATTTTTTTCTCCATTTTTCTTCCATTTTTTTTCCACTTTTTCTCCACTTTTTCTCCACTTTTTCTCCATTTTTTCTCCACTTTTTCTCCTCTTTTTCTCCACTTTTTCTCCACTTTTTCTCCACTTTTTCTCCACTTTTTCTCCACTTTTTTCTCCACTTTTTCTCCTCTTTTTCTCCACTTTTTCTCCACTTTTTCTCCACTTTTTCTCCACTTTTTCTCCACTTTTTCTCCACTTTTTTCTCCACTTTTTCTCCACTTTTTCTCCATTTTTTTTCTCCACTTTTTCTCCACTTTTTCTCCACTTTTTCTCCATTTTTTACTACACTTTTTCTCCACTTTTTCTCCATTTTTTTCTCCACTTTTTCTCCATTTTTTCTCCATTTTTTTCTCCACTTTTTCTCCACTTTTTCTCCATTTTTTCTCCACTTTTTCTCCATTTTTTTCTCCACTTTTTCTCCACTTTTTCTCCATTTTTTTTCTCCACTTTTTCTCCACTTTTTCTCCACTTTTTCTCCATTTTTTTTCTCAATTTTTTCTCCACTTTTTCTCCACTTTTGCTCCATTTTTTCTCCACTTTTTCTCCATTTTTTTCTCCACTTTTTCTCCACTTTTTCTCTACTTTTTCTCCATTTTTTTCTCCACTTTTTCTCTACTTTTTCTCCATTTTTTTCTCCACTTTTTCTCCACTTTTTCTCCACTTTTTCTCCATTTTTTTCTCCACTTTTTCTCCATTTTTTTCTCCATTTTTTCTCCACTTCTTCTCCACTTTTTCTCCACTTTTTCTCTATTTTTTTCTCCACTTTTTCTCCACTTTTTCTCCATTTTTTTCTCCACTTTTTCTCCACTTTTTCTCCATTTTTTTCTCCACTTTTTCTCCACTTTTTCTCCATTTTTTTCTCCACTTCTTCTCCATTTTTTTCTCCACTTTTTCTCCATTTTTTTCTCCATTTTTTTCTCCACTTTTTCTCCATTTTTTTCTCCACTTTTTCTCCACTTTTTCTCCATTTTTTTCTCCATTTTTTCTCCACTTTTTCTCCGTTCTTTTTCTATGGTTGATCTACCCATTAGCTCTGCCATGCATACTGTAGCTCTACACCTACTGCACATGTTACTTTATGATCGACATCTCTTTCGTACCAGAGCTGTCTAAGCCTACTCTGACCCCATATTTGTCATTACTATATTGTCCTTGTACTGTATTATGACATTTGTATCATGTGTT
Source organism: Anomaloglossus baeobatrachus (assembly GCF_048569485.1). Classification (NCBI taxonomy): domain Eukaryota; kingdom Metazoa; phylum Chordata; class Amphibia; order Anura; family Aromobatidae; genus Anomaloglossus; species Anomaloglossus baeobatrachus. Next base: position 323,933,373 of record NC_134354.1, read on the forward strand.
TCATTTCTTGCTGTGTTGCAATTTTTTTGCTGCATCCCAATTGTACCTCTACATTGTTCGAGTTTATGTTATTGTTCTCTCACTCTTATGTGATACTGATTATTGTCATTTTTCATGATTACATGCAGATAAGTCCAATCTGACGAAAGCTCAGGCCGAAACGTCATTTGTAACTTGTTTTCGACAAAAACATATATGCTTATGAAAAAAAAATTTTTCTTAATACGGACCAATAAAGAGTGATTTTGCATTACTATCCGTTGTGACTTACTGACTTAGTCTGGGAGATTTAGAGTGCCGAAGTTACTCACTAATTTTATCTATTATTACTTCTGAGCACCTATATACCAGTGAGCAGAGCTTCCTCTACAGTAGTTCTCCTGATTAGGCATGCCCTTACCTCATGAGCAGGGCATTGCAGCATTGGTAGCAACCATTACGACATGGACTCTGCTGCTGTGGACCCGAGAAGAGTGAGTGCAGATTTATTGCACCCACACTCCTCACATGAAGGGTCCGCACTCCTAGAAAATGGGAGATATGTTCCCTGAGTGTCTCCCCCCCATATTCTAGACGGTCCAGAGTCGTCGTGGGACCCCTTTATTTTTTTTCTTACAATAAATTGGTGAAAGAGGAAATGTTTTGGGGACTGTTTTTTCAAATAAATTTCTTTTGTCGATTTTTTTTTTTGTTAGTACTGACAGTTTATGATGTTGGGTATCTAATAGACGCCATGACATCACAAACTGCTGGGCTTGATCTCAGGTTACTTTACAGCTAGTATCAACCCGATTTATTACCCCGTTTGCCACTGCACCAGGGCACGGGATGAGCTGGGGTGAAGCGCCAGGATTGGCGCATCTAGTGGATGCGCCACGTCTGGGGTGCCTGCGGCCTGCTATTGTTAGGCTGTGAAGGCCCAATAACTATGGACCTTCCCACCCTGAGAATACCAGACCACAGCTGTCCGCTTTACCTTGGCTGGTGATCCAATTTGGGGGGGACCCTACTTTTATTGTGTAATTATTAATATTTATAAAATAATTATAAAAAAGAGCCTGAGGGGACCTCCACATTGGATCCCCAACCACGGTAAAGCTGCCAGCTGTGGTTTTCAGGCTACAGCCGTCTGCTTTACCCTAGCTGGCTATCAAAAATGGGGGGACCCAACGTCATTTTTTTTTTAACTACTTTTTAAATAGAAAAAATTAATGGGCTTCCCTGTATTTTGATTGCCAACCAAGGTAACGGCAGGCAGATGGGGGTGGCAACCCATAGCTGTCTGCTTTATCTGCGCTGAGAATCAAAAATACCGCGGAGCGCTACGTCATTTTTTTAAAGATTTATTTTTACAGCACTGTGATGTCCAGCAATCAAAATACAGGGAAGCCCATTTTATTTTTAGTTATTTAAATAAATAATTAAAAAAAATATATATGGGCTCCCGCTGCATTTTTTGTATTGCTAGCTAAGGGTAATCCAAGCAGCTACTGGCTGCTAACCCCCACTGCTTGGTGTTACCTTCACTGGCAATGGAAAATCCAGGGAAGCATTTTTTATTTTTTTTGCCAAAAAACTACAAAAAAAGGACGTGAGCTTCGCCATATTTTTGTATGCTAGCCAGGTATAGCAGGCAGGTACTGGAAGAGTTGGATACAGCGCCAGAAGATGGCGCTTCTATGAAAATGCCATTTTCTGAGGCGGCTGCAGACTGCAATTCGCAGCAGTGGGGCACAGAAAGCTCAGGCCAACCTATGCTGCGGATTGCAATCCCCAGCTGTTTAGTTGTACCTGGCTGGACACAAAAATGGGGCGAAGCCTACGTCATTTGTTTTCTAATTATTTCATGAAATTCATGAAATATTAAAAAAAGGGCTTCCCTTTATTTTTGGTTCCCAGCCGGATACAAATAGGCAACTGGGGGTTGGGGGCAGCCGTACCTGCCTGCTGTACCTGGCTAGCATACAAAAATATCGCGAAGCCCACATAATTTTTTCAGGGGGCAAAAAACTTCTGCATACAGCCCTGGATGGAGTATGCTGAGCCTTGTAGTTCTGCAGCTGCTGTCTGTCTGTATGGAGAAGAGCAGACAGCAGCTGCAGAACTACAAGGCTCAGGATACTCCATCCAGGGCTGTATGCAGAATTTTTTTGCCCACCAAAAAAATGACGTGGGCTTCGCCATATTTTTGCATGCTAGCCAGGTACAGCAGGCAGGTACGGCTGCCCCCAACCCCCAGTTGCCTATTTGTACCCGGCTGGGAACCAAAAATAAAGGGAAGCCCTTTTTTTATTATTTCATGAATTTCATGAAATAATTAGAAAACAAATGACGTAGGCTTCGCCCCATTTTTGTGTCCAGCCAGGTACAACTAGGCAGCTGGGGATTGCAATGCGCAGCACAGGTTGGCCTGAGCTTTCTGGGCCCCTCTGCTGCGAATTGCAGTCCGCAGCCGCCCCAGAAAATGGCGCTCTCATAGAAGCGCCATCATCTGGCGCTGTATCCAACTCTTCCAACAGCCCTGGAGCCGGGTGGCTTGTTGGGTAATAATGAGTTAATACTAGCTTTGTTTTACTAGCTAGTATTAAGCCAGAGATTCTTAATGTCAGGCACGTTTGACCCTGCCATTAAGAATCTCCAATAAAGGGTTAAAAAAAAGACACCACACAGAGAAAAAATACTTTAATAGAAATAAATACACAGACACATTAGAGACTCCATCTTTATTACCCCCTGTCACCCCTCCATGATCCATGGTCTTCTGTCTTTCTCGTTCAACAAATGCAGCTCTGCTCCATCACTGCTGCATGGGGGAAGACGCTGTTGCTCCCCGTGCAGCCTTCACTCCGTGAGTGATCAGTGCTGCTGGCTGTCAGCGGTAACGCTGACAGACGCGTTACCATAGCAACGGTGCTCCCGGAGCCGCGGTTAGCGGTGACGTCACCGCTAACTGCGTTGCTATGGCAACGGTGATCTCCGTTAATGACCGGCTATGTCAGCTGGTCCCTAACGGAACGGGGAGTGGACCGTGTGCTAGAGCATGTCGCCGATACACGGCGATACACAAATGTGCACCGTGTACTGGAGAGTAGTCCATAGTCACATAGTCATGTGACCAGTCTGTAGCCAATGAGATAATAGCCACGTGACTGGTCACATGGCTATTTTGACGTCACGATAGGTCCTGCATCACTGCTGGTAGTGCTGGTCACCGGGAGGATTCAGCGATCATCGGATGGAATAGCAGCAGGAGACAGAGTGCAGGAGGGATCGCGGGGAACGGTAAGTGTTATGGCAATGTTTATTAACTGTTTGTGTACATTTATCATGCATTTTTATGTGTTTGTGATTGCCTCCCATTATATCCTAGAGGTTCGAGTTTGGTTCGTCGAACGTTCGACGAACCAAACTCGAACGAGACCTCCGTTCGGCGAACCGAACTCGAGCCGAACCACGGCCAGTTCGCTCATCTCTAGTTATTACCTTACAATTTGCCAGCTTATGGAGTAGTATTAACACACCTGCTTTATTATTTTGGGCTGAGGATTCCATCACTTCTCCCACCCACATTTTGCACATTCTGGTGAAATCCTGATTTTTCAAATGGGTCTCCTGAAGTAGGGCAATGTCTACTTTAAGCTTCTTTAAGTGCCTCAATATCATTCGTCTTTTGTGTGGCGACTGCAGGCCTTTAACATTCCATGACACAATTTGCATCCTTATATATTACTTGAAATCTTACTTCTTATCCTATCTTAACTAAAACCTTCTTAAAACCTGTCCACCGCGTCTCTCTCTGGTAGTGCAAAAAAAAAAAAAAGTCAATTAAACCAAGAAAATAACACCGCTATCCTATATCCTTTGTAGGAAAACACAGTTGCGGACTTCACTTTTTTCCCGCATGTATGTAGGGACTCCTACTCCCTCTTTCGCTCCTCAAAATATGTTCGCTTTCTTGAGCTTCCACACTTCACTTAAAGGCATGCTATACATAGCTTCAGAAATATATACAAGTATCCCCAAGCCCTGAGGACTGAAAGTAGGTTGAACCTCGACCCAGTATATCAGTATATAGCTCATTCCCAGGAGAGATGAAGGAAAAGAAAAGAAAGAAAAAGGAAACAAGAGGAAGAAAGGAGGGAAGAATGGAGGAGGGGTCCAGAGGATGGTTATGGGAAGGAGAAGGGTCGTAAATTGGGAGAGGTGTGAATGGGATGGGGGAGTTGATTGGGACGGGTGGGGTGGGAGGTAGTTTGTGGGTGGGAAAAAGTGTGTAGTCGGGGGGGGGGCAGGAGAGGGTTTGTTTGTGGGTGGCAAAGGGGGTGTGCGCGGTAGGGGGTGGAAAGAAGTTTGTGGGTGGGGGAGTGTAGTTGGAGGGAGTGGGAGGGGAGTGTGGGTATGGGGGTAGAGGGAGGCAGTTATGTGTTGGAGGGGGGTGCGTTTGAGTGATGGGATAATAACGGGGTTGGGCAAGACAGGTAAAGAAGAAGGACAGAGGAAGAAAGAAAAAGAAGAGAAAAAAAAAGAAAGGGAAAAGCGGGGGTATGGAGAGGGACTGTGGGTGTCTGGGTTATGGTAGAGTTAACGCTTTTGTGGCGCCCCAGGACCTGGTCACCACAACAGCATTGCCCTTCCAAAGGGTTAATGCTGAGCCTGGAGGTAATTGGGAGGTCCATTGGCCAGCAAGTTTAACATCCAACGCAGTTCTCCCTCCGGCCAGCAGGGGGAGCTCTGAACCTGGAATTCCAGGGAGCATTCCTTAAGTCTGACCTGAGGGAGGAAGTAGCAGTCAGTCTGTAGAGAGAAGTGATAGCGAGCAGACGCAGAGTGTGCTGTCCTGTGGATCTGGGGCCTAGAGCTGGAGCAGCTTGGCCCAGGGAAGCAGGATTAGCAGAGAGGCAGAGAAGAGACTCGGACATCGGAGTCTGTGGCCACCAGGGCTTAAAATACTCCCTGGTAGCCGAATCTGAAGGGCAGGAGAGCTGCAAGCACCTGGCCCATAAACAGCCCGAAGGTACAGCTGCAGCAACAGGGCCCGGTGTGGACTCCAGCAGAGAGGCACCAGAGAGGGCCTGCGCAGCCTACCACAGAGGGAAAGGGACGTACCACCGGTCCCAGCAGCAAGAGGGCCATTGCTAGATCTAGAGAGCAGGGTCCTATCATAGTAAAGAAAAGAACAGGAGTAGGCCTCATACTCAGCTGGCCAAAAAGATCACCCCAAGTACTTCCAGGCCGACCGGATCCCCTTCACCACCTGTGACGGTCTCCCAGGACTGGACTGTTCCTAAAGTAAAAGAGGAGAAGGTAAAGAGACTGTTGTTTGTGCCTGGTTCTTTCATTGCCTGTCGGCCCTGCACCGTGTTATCCACACAACACCATAGACTCTCACGAGCACTAACAGTGTCCCCGGGGCACCGCTCCACCTGTGGGGAGCAGTACCACCATTGCTGCCGTATCATCACCCCGGAGGCCTCACACAGCGGCGGCGGCTTACTAGCCGCAGACCACAGGTGGCGTCACGAAACAAATACTTTAATTGCTCCCAAGTCACCAGCCATATTTATCTGACACCCACCAGGGCCACGGAGTCGGGCCCCGCCACCACTGACTACCCCCGGACTAGTCCGGCCCGGCACCGGGTGTCCCATAGCCCTGGGGTGGGCGAGTCACTTTCAGGCCCACATCATGAACTCCAGACCCCCATACAAATCCCCCTCCCCCATCGCTCCTTTACAAACAGCATCAATACTCCACATTAATCATCAGCAATTTTGCCCCTGTAAGGGCTATTTTATGTCCTCACCCCCTCTGGGGAGTAGCATCCCCACTCTTTGCCAGAGGCGACACTTTTGCAAAAGTCTTGTCCACATAGCTTCTTGCCTGATCAGGGGCCGTGAATGTCTCTGTACCTCCTCCTGGGGCAAAGAGTTTAAGGATGGCCGGGAATTGCAAAGCAAATTTTATCTTCTTTTTGAAAAGCTCTGTGCAGACATCACTGAAGGCTCTTCTTTTCTTTGTGACCTCCACCGAATAGTCACTGAATATCAGAATCTTATGTCCTCTTACCACCGTGGGGGATGTCTTCTTCCGAAATGCTTGTAAGATGTTAGTTTTATCCACAAAGTTCAAATATCTGACAATCACTGGTCTGGGTCTTGGAGGTGTGTTTGCACTTGTGTGCTGGGCTGGGGGTCCCACTCTGGGTACCCTTTCAGCCTTGAGTGTATCAGCAGTCCCCAGAGCGTGAGGTATGTCCTCCATGTATATCCCCATTAGCTGGTGAGGGGTGACAGTTTCTGGGAGCCCGATGATTCTTAAGTTGTTTCGTCTGGAGCGATTCTCGAGATCATCAATTTTATCTGCAAGTTGCTGGTTCAGCCTGGTGACTTTTTGCAGCTCGGCCTGCACCTCTCCCAGCTCATCCTCTGCAGTGCTGAGTCTATTCTCCACTGTAGCCAGTCTTTCTGATTGCTGTGAGATGGCTTCCTGCATTTGCTTCAGGGCATTAGACACGGTCTGCTCCAGCATTTCCTGAAGCTTGGGGGTTAACATCTTTACCACCCCATCAGCTAGGGACTTGTAAGAAATGCTGAGACAGTGCTTATCTCCTGCTCACCCCCTCCTTCCTGCTGGGTAAGCTGATTACCAGGTTTATTGCTTTTCCTGGGCTTGGTCACCTCCGGAGCCGCCATTTTAGCATTAGCCTGGCTGCTCCTTTGGGCTGGGGAAGATCCCTGTCCTAGGCTAGGTTCACACACTGCGTTTTTTGACGCTGCGTTTTTGTGCGTTTTTTGCGGCAAAAACCGCACAAAAACGCACTTGCGTCAAAAAAACGTGGCAAAAAACGCACGCGTTTTGCCGTGATTTGGTGCGTTTTTTTGCTGTGTTTTGCTGCGTTTTTGCTCACTGCGTCTTTATGCGTTTTTTATCAGTGAACAAAAAAAAAGGTCTGATGTCATTTCCTTCTTCAATGTGTTCTTCATTCTACACTAGTGTATGCAGAAGAGCAGACAGCTGCAGAACTACAAGGCTCAGCATACTCCATCCAATAGTGTATGCAGGAGAGCAGACAGCAGCTGCAGAACTACAAGGCTCAGCATGCTCCATCCAGGACTGTATGCTTGAGGGAGAGTCAGGGGGAGCAGACCTACAAGGCTCAACATCCTCCATCCAATAGTGTATGCAGGAGAGCAGACAGCAGCTGTCGAACTACAAGGCTCAGCATCCTCCATCCAATAGTGTATGCAGGAGAGCAGACAGCAGCTCTCGAACTACAAGGCTCAGCATCCTCCTTCCAGGACTGTATGCAGGATTTCCTTGCCCCCCCAAACAAAAAAATGACGTGGGCTTCGCCATATTTTTGTATGCTAGCCGGGTACAGCAGGCAGGTACGGGCTGCCCCCAACCCCCAGCTGCCTATTTGTACCCGGCTGGGAACCAAAAATATAGGGAAGCCCTTTTTTTTTAATTATTTCATGAATTTCATGAAATAATTTTAAAAAAAAAATGACGTGAGCTTCGCCCAATTTTTGAGTCCAGCCGGGTACAACTAGGCAGCTGGGGATTGGAATCCACAGTGCAGGGTGCCCATGCTTTCTGGGCACCCCCGCTGTGAATTGCAGTCTTGCAGCCACCCCAGAAAATGGCGCTTTCATAGAAGCGCCATCTTCTGGCGCTGTATCCAACTCTTCCAGCTGCCCTGATGCCGGGTGGCTCGCTGGGTAATAATGGGGTTAGGGCTAGCTGTATAGCTGGCCCTAAGCCCGAAATTCATGGTGTCACGCTAATATTAGACATGGCCACCATGAATTTCTAGTAAAGATAAAAAAAAAACACAACACACAGAAAAATATTTTTATTAGAAATAAAACACAACACAATTAGTGACTCCATCTTTATTGAAATAAAGAACCCCCCTCCGCAGTAATCCTGGGTCAAGGGTCCCGCGCCGTCCAATCCGGATCCAATATCATCTGATCGGTTTGCTGGAAGGCAAAGCGATCAGATGATGTGTCAGGTTCTAGGGGCTGAAGCACATCACACATCAGCTGATTGTATAAAAGCTGTTTATACAATCAGCAGATGCATCGGTGCAAAAAAAAAAATACTCACTTATGTGCTGATTACCGGCAGCTCCTGGAGCGATGGGGCGGGAGTCACCACTACCAAGCGCGTTGCTATGGCAACGGTGATCTCCGTTATTGACCGGCTGTGTCAGCCGGTCAGGAGCCGGCTTCTGTGTACGCTGGTAACTACGGTAAACATCGGGTAACCAAGAAGCCCTTTCCTTGGTTACCCAATGCTTACCGTAGGCTGCCAGTGCCAGCTCCCTGCTCTCTGCACACATAGCCAGACTACACATCGAGTTAAATTAACCCGATGTGTACTCTGGCTAGGAGTGCAGGGAGCCAGGGCTAAGCGGTGTGCGCTGGTAACCAAGGTAAATAAGGGTTGGTTACCCGATATTTACCTTAGTTACCAGGCGCAGCATCGCTTCCATGCGTGCTGCTGGCTGGGGGGCTGGTCACTGGTTGCTGGTGAGATCTGCCTGTTTGACAGCTCACCAGGAACCCGTGTAGCGATGCTCCAGTGATCCCTGCCAGGTCAGGTTGCTTGTGGGATCGCTGGACCGTCGCTTAGTGTGACGGTACCTTAAGGGAACGGGGAAGCAAAGCGGGGAGTCGACCGTGTGCTAGAGCATGTCGCCGGTACACGGCGATACACAAATGTGCACCGTGTAACAGAGAGATGCAATGACAGGTCCTAGCATGAGGCGTCATAGTCATGTGACCAGTCTGTAGCCAATGAGATAACAGACACGTGACTGGTCACATGCTATTTTGATGACGTCACGTAGGTCCTGCATCAGCGCTGGTTAACAGGAGGACGCAGCGATTATCAGGAGGAATAGCGGCAGGAGACAGAGTGCAGGACGCATCCCGGGGACAGGTAAGTGTTATGGCAATGTTTATTAACTGTATGTGTACTTTTATAATGCGTTTGTATGTGTTTGTGATTGCCTCCCATTGTTTCCTATGGGGTTCGAGCGGTTCGCCGAACTCGAACCAGACCTCCGTTCGGCGAGCCGAACCGCGGCTGGTTCGCTCATCTCTAGTCCTCATCATCCTCTGCATCATTCTGGGCATCCCAATGGACCAATTTCTGGATCAAGTCCGACCGAGTGTCGGTGTTCCTGTATTCAATCTTTCGCATCTGGCACAGATCCTGTAGCATCCATTTACTGCTGCGGTCGTAACACCTCTCTGGTCCTTGTCCCATGGCTGAGCTGGTGGGGTTGGACATGGCAGTGTCTGAAACCTGAATGCCTCCCCTATGGCCTGCTGGGTATGCTTATGTGCCTCCCTGGTTGTTGAGCCCTGGATGGAGTCCGCGAACACCAGTCCTCTGCAGCTCCCCTGGGTAAACTAGGCTGAGTAGTATCCCACCGCTGCCACCAATTGTGGAGACACGGGGCTCAGTTGTTGCCCTTGTCCGCTGGCCCAGCCGCCTTTAGAAAGACAGCTTGGCTCAGGGCTCATCCCAACTGAACGCACGACCTCCTTAACCGTGGGCGGAACACTACTCAGACAACACAGGGTGAGGGAATCACAATGTTAAGACTTTATTGGATCCCCAAAATATTAACGGCACATAACGCATAACCAGCAAAGCACACAAATGTAACGGGCAACAGAGTCTCACCCTTCCGCTGGCTCACCAGGGATTTAGAATGTCCGTGCTTCAGAGCTTCCAGGGCCACTTACTCCAATCCAGCAGCACCCCGCTTTTGGCGGGCACCCACCGAGAATGGAATAACGCCAGATTTAAGAAGCTGGCTGAGGTCCGCAAAGTCTGTAGTCAGATGACTGGGTTGTCCCAAGCTGGGTTTCCTCCTTAAGTTGTCTGTGGTATAATGTTATAATCCTGGCAGCCGGAGTCGAAATCCCTAGACTGCGGTTATAGTCTCCAAACGGAATCGAAGTCCCTAGATTGAAGCCATGTAGCCAAGTGATCCTCTAGTCGGAGCCAAAGTCCCTAGACCGAGTCCACAAGGCATCCTAGTTATGATCCCCTAGCCAGCTCCTAAGAGCTTAGACTGGATCCTTCAGCATCCAACAACCACTGGTGACTTAAAGAAATCCCTTTTATTACCATAACGTTCCCTTAGGATAAACTGTGCCCTTATCGGATTGGTTGTACAAGGTTGCTTCTCTTATTGGATGAATTTCAAGCTGCATGGATAATGTTCATTTAAATGATGTGGATAGAAAGACTAAGGATATATACATGGAGTCTGCAAGTCACAGACTAGACAATGGCTACTAAGGTAATTTACATTAGATTAACAATACACAACTACATTACAATGAATGCTCAGAGGGGCCTGGCAGACACAATGGTTTAGCAAATATGAGTTAGCACGCAGAAGAACAATACGTCTGGCTGAATTTTAAGAAACTTTAACCCATGCTAGGCATTGGGTGTCCATGTTGTCACAGACCTCTAGCCGCTCTACGCCACGGGGACCCACCAACCAAAGACATGTGCAGGGGAAAGAAGCTACCAGGTCACTAAACTGGCATTGGGAACCTGCGGTTAAGACCAGCCAGCCTTGAGTGACCAGTTACCAGCTTGCACTGAGTAAAAAGAAACAGTTAGACCCAGTAGTGAACATTGTGCAGTGGCAGCTCCATACCTATAGCCGCAATATAGCATGTGACGTCACATATAAACTTTATTCAACAATCCCCTGTAAATATTCCCCTTTTCAAAAAGCACCCAGGACACGGAACCGGGCAACGGCCACCAAAGTGACATTCCCCAGTTATACACTGCCCGGGACCAAGTACCCCATAACCCTGGGCAACACAAATTCATGGCTGATAAGCCAAAGTCGGAGATCTTTATGTGTCCGGTGTCTTGGAAAAGGATGTTCTGTGGCTTTAGGTCACTGCAGGGAGAAGGAGCAGACATTGATTGTGAGGATAATTCATGAACAAATCATTCTACAATAGATACTGTATATAAGGAGACAACAGAGAGTCAGAGGTGACAGATGTATGAAAATGAACTGATTACTAGAGATGAGCCACCCCCTGGCATTAGAGTTCGGTTCGGTTCGTCGAAAGGAGGCCCCGTTTGATGAACGTTCGACGAACCGTTCGACGAACCACTCGAACCCCATTGAAAACAGTGGGAGGCAAACACAAACACATAAAAACACATTATACATGTACACATACAGTTAATAAATATTGCCATAACACTTACAGGTCCCAGTGACGCGTCCTGCACTCTGTCTCCCGCCGCTTTTCCTTCCGATAATCACTGCGTCCTCCTGGTAACCAGCACTGATGATAGGACCTATTGTGACGTCAAAATTGCATGTGACCAGTCATGTGTCTATTATCTCATTGGCTACAGACTGGTCACATGGCTAGACGTCATGCTAGGTCCTGTCAGTGCATCTCTCCGGTATGCGGTGAATGTTCCAGAATCTCCGTGTGCTGGCGAAATGCTCTGACACATGGTCGGCTTCCCCGTTCCTGCATGTGTGCGCTCTTTACAGAGTCAGCCCACATGCAAGGACTGGTTGCCACAGCCGGTGAATAATGGAGATCATCGTTGCTATAGCAACCCGCCTATCAACGGTGGCGTCACCGCTTACATCCCGCATCTTCTGCTCGATCACTGAGTGAATACACTGCACGGAGCAGCAGCGTCTTCCTCCCATGCTGTGCTGTCTGATGTGAGGAGCTGCATGGGTTGAATGAAAAAGAAGACAGAAGATCGTGGAGGGATGAGAGGGAGTAATAAACATGGAGTCTCTAAGTGTATCTGTGTATTTATTTCTATTAAAGTATTTTTCCGCTGTGTGGTGTCTTTTTTTTAACCCTTTACTGGAGATTCTTAATGGCCGGGTCAAACTTGCCTGACATTAAGAATCTCTGGCTTAATACTAGCTAGTAAAACAAAGCTAGTATTAACTCATGATTACCCAGCAAGCCACCTGACTTCAGGGCTGCTGGAAGAGTTGGCTACAGCGCCAGATGATGGCACTTCTATGAAAGCGCCATTTTCTGGGGCGGTTGCGGATTGCAATTCGCAGCAGAGGGGCCCAGAAAGCTCAAGCCAACCTGTGCTACGGATTCCAATCTCCAGCTGCCTAGTTGTACCTGGCTGGACACAAAAATGGGGCGAAGCTCATGTCGATTTATTTTTTTTAATTATTTCATGAAATTCATGAAATAATTAAAAAAAGGGCTTTCCTATTTTTTAAGTTCCCAGCTGGGTACAAATAGGCAGCTTGGGGTTGGCTGCAGCCGTACCTGCCTGCTGTACCTGGGTAGCATACAAAAATATGGCGAAGGCCACGTAATTTTTTTGGTGGGCAAAAACTCCTGCATACAGTCCTGGATGGAGTATGCTGAGCCTTGTAGTTCTGCAGCTGCTGTCTGCTCTCCTGCATACACTAGTGAATGGAGCATGCTGAGCCTTGTAGTTCTGCAGCTGCTGTCTGCTCTCCTCCATACAGACAGGCAGCAGACAGCAGCTGCAGAACTACAAGGCTCAGCATACTCCATCGAGGACTGTATGCAGGAGTTTTTTGCCCCCCCAAAAAATTACGTGGGCTTCGCCATGTTTTTGTATGCTAGCCAGGTACAGCAGGCATCTACGAGCTGCCCACGACCCCCAGCTGCCTATTTCTCCCCGGCTGAGAACCAAAAATATAGGGAAGCCCTTTTTTAATTATTTCGTGAATTTCATGAAATAATTTAAAAAAAAAAATAACGTGGGCTTCGCACAATTTTTGTGTCCAGCCAGGTACAACTAGGCAGCTGGTGATTGGAATCCGCAGCTCAGGGTGCCCAAGCTTTCTGGGCACCCCTGCTGCGAATTGCAGTCGACAGACGCCCCAGAAAATGGCTCTTTCAAAAAAGCACCATCTTCTGGAGCTGTATCCAACTCTTCTAGCTGCCCTGGTGACGGGTGGCTCACTGGGTAATAATGGGGTCAGGGCTAGCTTTATGTTATCAACTGGCCCTAAGCCCGAAATTCATGGTGTCACGCCAATATTAGACATGGCCACCATGAATTTCTAGTACAGATAAAAAAACAAAACACAGAAAAATATTTTTATTAGAAATAAAACACAACACAATTAGTGACTCCATCTTTATTGAAATAAAGAACCCCCCTCCACAGTACTCCTGGGTCAAGGGTCCCGCGCTGTCCAATCCGGATCCAATATCATCTGATCGGTTTGCTGGAAGGCAAAGCGATCAGATGATGTGTCAGGTTCAAGGGCCTGAATCACATGACACAACAGCTGATTGTATAAAAGCCGTTTATACAATCAGCTGATGCATCAGTGCAAAAAACCCCCAAACAAACTACACACTTCAGTGCAGACTCCTGTCCGACAGCAGCAGCTGATAGTTTAGCCGGCTGGGCGGTAAAAAGCCGGCCTCTCCGCTCGACTTATAGTGTCAGCTGATTCCATCACGTGACCGCATCAGCTGATCATCGCCAGGTCTGAGAGAGAGAGAAAGAAGAGAGAGAGAGAAAGAAGAGAGAGAACTAATTGAATAATGAAGCGGCAGCCATTTTCAAAAGAGGAAATGCCACTGGAGATTTGTGACAGCCGTGCAGCGAGACGCCCGTGATCAGTGAGTAGGAAAGAGAGAGGGATTGCGCTGGGGACGCAGGACACATGCAGATATGAAAGCTGCGCACATACTTACTGTAAAAAGACACGCTTTTGGTGCTCGAACCATTCTCAAACATAACTCGAACTATCAAACTTTTACCAAATCGTTCGAGTTCGTCGAACTCGAACACACACACACCCCCCCAAAATCACTCGGACATGAAATTGACGAACCTCGAACCTCGCTCATCTCTACTGATTACCGATGTATGATGCCACGTTCATGGAGGAATTGTTGTATTCCTTGCAATACCAAGACAGGTTATTAAACTTGGGGTTATTTAGTTTGGAAAAACGAAGGCTTAGGGGAGATCTAATCACAATGTATAAATATATGAGGGGACAGTACAGAGACCTTTCCAAAGATCTTTTTACACCTAGGCCTGTGACTGGAACACGGGGGCATCCGCTACGTCTTGAGGAAAGAAGGTTTAATCATAATCACAGACGAGGATTCTTTACTGTACGAGCAGTGAGACTATGGAACTCTCTGCCGCATGATGTTGTAATGAGTGATTCATTACTAACATTTAAGCAGAGCCTGGATGCCTTTCTTGAAAAATTTAATATTACCAGTTATGTATATTAGATTTTATGACAGGGTATTGATCCAGGGAACTAGTCTGATTGCCGGATGTGGAGTCAGGAAGGACATTTTTTCCCCATTGGAACTTGTTTGCCACATTGGGTTTTTTTTTGCCTTCCTCTGGATCAACATGTTAGGCTACGGGTTGAACTAGATGGACTTAGGGCGGCTTTGCACGTTGCGACATTGCACGTGCGATGTCGGTAGGGTCAAATCGAAAGTGATGCACATCCGGCGTCGCAGTCGATATCGCAACGTGCAAATCCTTTTTGATACGATGAACGAGCGCAAAAGCGTCGTTATCGTATCATCGCTGCAGCCTCCGACATTTCCATAATGCCGGTGCAGCGACAGGTGCGATGTTGTTCCTCGCTCCTGCGGCAGCGCACATCGCTGTGTGTGAAGCCGCAGGAGCGAGGAACTTCAACTTACCTGCCGCCGGCTGCAATGAGAAGGACGGAGGTGGGCGGGATGTTTACATCCTGCTCATCTCCGCCCCTCCGCTTCAATTGGCCGCCTGCCGTGTGACGTCACTGTGACGCCGCACGACCCACCCCCTAAGGAAGGAGGCGGGTCGCCGGCCAGAGGGACGTCGCATGGCAGGTATGTGCGTGTAAAGCTGCCGTAGCGATAATAATCGCTACGGCAGCTTTCACTATATATCGAACGTGCGACGGGGGAGGGACTATCGCTGCAGCATCGGTAACACATTGTTACTGATGTCGCAGCGTGCAAAGCCCGCCTTAGAGTCTCCCTTCAACCTTAAAAACTATGATACCATCTCTGCCGCAAAGAGTCTGTGGAGAAGAAAGTAGAAGAAACCTACAGGCCATTGACTCTCAAACACTAAGGGGCACTTTGCACACTACGACATCGCCGATGCGATGTCGGAGGGGTCATGTCGAAAGTGACGCACTTCCGGCGTTGCACTCGACATCGTAGTGTGTAAATCCTAGATGATACGATTAACGAGCACAAAATCGTCGTAATCGTATCATCGGTATAGTGTCTGGGAATTCCATAATTACGCGACTGCGACAGGTACGATGTTGCTCCTCGTTCCTGCGGCAGCAGACATCGCTGTGTGTGAAGCCGCAGGAGCGAGGAACATCTCCTACCTGCGTCCTGCAGCTCACGCCGGCTATGCGGAAGGACAGAGGTGGGCGGGATGTTTACGTCCCGCTCATCTCCGCCTCTCCGCTTCTATTGGCCGCCTGCCGTGTGACGTCGCTATAACGCCGCATGACCCGCCCCCTTAATAAGGAGGCGGGTCGCCGGCCAAATCGACGTCGCAAGGCAGGTGAGTCCATGTGAAGCAGCCGTAGCGATAATGTTCGCTACGGCTGCTATCACAAGATATCGCTGTTGCAACGGGGGCGGGGACTATCGTGCTCGGCATCGCAAGCATCGGCTTGCGATGTCATTGTGTGCAAAGTGCCCCTTACAGACTCTCTACACTCATCACTGTCCCCTATCTTCTCACTTTCCTGTCCTGATCTGGCTGTAAAGCACTACAATGACACACTCAGGAGCACACTAGACCAAGTAGCGCCCCTCACCTTCAGAAAGACCAAACACAGAGTAAAACAGCCCTGGCTCACATCCCAAACTCTATTTCTTCAGCGATGCTCCAGGAGTGCCGAACGCCTATGGAGGAAAACCCGCACATCAGAAAACTTCATCCACTACAAGTTCATGTTAAGGACCTACAACTATTCCCTTCACCTCGCCAAACAGACCTACTTCACCACCCTTATTTCCTCACTAGCCAACAATCCAAAAAAGCTCTTCGACACCTTTCACTCCCTCCTCAGTCCCAAAGTACAGACCCCCATCCCAGCCCTTCATGCTGATGACCTGGCCTCATATTTCACAGAGAAAATAGAAAACATCCGCCGAGAGATCAGCTCCCAGCCACCAAGCGTTGTGAATCCCATCCCTCCCCACATCCCATCCAGCTCACTTTCCACATTTGACCCAGTCACAGAGGAGGAAGTCTCCAGGCTCCTATCCTCCTCTCGTCCTACCACTTGCCCTACTGATCCCTTCCCCTCACCTCTACTCCAGTCCCTCTCTCCAGTTGTCACTACTCACCTAACTAAAATCTTCAATCTCTCTCTCTTCTGGTATCTTCCCTTCCTCCCTCAAACACTCTATCATTACTCCATTATTAAAAAACTTTCTCTTGATCCATCCTGCACAAGCAACTACAGACCAGTCTCCAATCTCCCCTTCATTTCCAAACTCTTGGAGCGCCTGGTCTACTCTCGCCTCACCCGCTACCTTTCCACTCACTCTCTTCTAGATCCTTTACAGTCTGGCTTCCGCCCTTTACACTCAACAGAAACTGCCCTTGTCAAAGTGACCAATGACCTTTTCACAGCAAAACGTAACGGTGACCACTCTCTGCTTATCCTTCTTGACCTCTCTGCCGCCTTCAACACTGTTGACCACCATCTCCTTCTCTCTATGCTCCATTCTATCGGCCTAAAGGACACAGTTCTTTCCTGGTTCTCTTCCTATCTTTCTGGCTGTTCATTCAGTGTATCATTTGCTGGCTCCACATTTTTCCTCTTCCTCTCACTGTTGGGGTCCCTCAAGGTTCAGTCCTTGGCTCTATTCTTTTCTCCCTCTACACTGCCCCAATTGGAATGACCATCAGCAGATTTGGCTTTCAGTACCATCTTTATGCTGATGACACACAGATATACACCTCATCCCCTGAGCTCACCCCCGCTGTACTACAGAACACAAGCGACTGCCTGACTGCAGTTTGCAATATCATGTCTGCTCTCTATCTGAAACTTAACCTTTCAAAAACTGAACTTCTTTTTCCTCCGTCCTCCAACCTTCCTAAACCTGAGATCTCCCTCTCTGTGTGTGGCACCACAATAACTCCTAGGCAGAAAGCCCGCTGTCTGGGTGCTATACTTGACACTGATCTCTCCTTCACCTCCCACATACAATCTCTTGCCCGCACCTGCCGCTTGCACCTCAAGAACATCTCTAGAATCCGTCCCTTTCTCACAATGGAAATGACAAAAACCCTCACTGTGGCCCTGATCCACTCTCGCATTGACTACTGTAACTCTCTATTAATTGGTCTCCCCCTAACTAGACTCTCTCCTCTACAGTCCATCCTTAATGCAGCAGCCAGGGTCACCTATCTGGCTAACCACTACTCGGATGCCTCTGCTCTGTGCCAGTCATTGCACTGGCTGCCCATATATCACAGGATCCAATTCAAACTGCTTGTTCTCATCCACAAAGTTCTCCACAGTGCGGCACCACCCTACATCTCCACCCTCCTCTCTGTCTATCACCCCACCCGTTCTCTACGCTCTGCAAACGATTTTCAACTAACATCCACACTAATTCGAACCTCCCATTCCCGGATCCAAGACTTCTTCCGAGCTGCACCAACCCTCTGGAACGCTCTACCCCAAGAAGTTAGGACAAATCAAACTTACTCAGCTTCAGACGCACCCTAAAGACGCATATTTTTAGGCCGGCCTATCACACTCCCTAATCAGATTCTATTCACATAGTCCCTCTATAACTTCTCACAACATAACTCCACATCAAACTCCATTGCACCCAAATGCATCTCAAGGCTCTGGCCCACTGGTCCAGGAAACCATTATCTATCCCCCATTTACGTGAGATGGCTGGATAAATAAATAATTTATAATAAATAAATAAGCACTTGTACCTTGCTGCCCCCCCATATCTCATTGTAGATTGTAAGCTCTCATGAGCAGGGTTGTCTTTTTTTTCCCCCTCTAAATATTGTATTTTCTATAACTGCTACTTGTTTGTATATGATCCTCCTGAATTGTAAAGGAGCTGCGGAATATGTTGGCGCTATAGAAATAAAGATTATTATTATTATTATTATTATTAAGATGGATTAGTGGTTACATACACAATGATATAGAGAACGTGAGGAGTTCACACACGGGTCCTTCTAATGTAATTATTTTCTCCTGCTGTCATTGTCCATTGCTCTAGGGCTACAATGTACGGGCAGCGGATTATTAGGATTCAGTATAAGACATTCATTTACCTTTTTGTATCAAACAGCATTGAATATTCCATGTGACCTTACCGGTCTTGCCCGGCCATATAGTCAGGGCTGTATTTGGCCTTCATGCTGCCCTATCACTTTAAGTGGTCGCGCCCCTTACTGACAACTCACCCTATGAGTCTATGCACACGACATCTGTGTAAGGCCAATCTACTCTTTAACACACTTGAAATACTGCTAAACCCTATAAGAATAAAGATCTGTACTTGCTGCGCAGACGTTCACTTTTTTTTAGCTTCTTTTAACAGCTTCAGGTTTTCAAAGACACTAAGTGGTTAAAAGACGTAACTGAACCATTTTTCGGGCTGCTGCCACCAAGATATTGCTGACTAGCACTTAATACAATTTCAATTTAAAAATGATGCCAGTGTTTCCTAACCTGTCCTCCGCCTGAAAAACTCATGAGATCACCAATGTGTAAAAGCCATGGTGTGCACACACCCTAACCATTCACATACACTTTAGATAGTAGTTAAGATGCTCGTACACAGATTACAGTTGGCAGAACCCGGAGATAGACAGGCTCGGCCAACAGTCTGATTGTCAGAGGAGTGAGGACCCAGCAGGTCTAATTTTGGATTGTGGATCCTTTTTTCTCTAAGAGACGAGCCACTGCCAGAGATGTGTAGTAGTGTCTGTCTCATAGAGAACACGAGCACTCAACAAAGAGAGCATTCAGGAAGACAGCTGCCAGCTGAGTTATGGGACACCTGTCTATAGTGTACGGGAGTGTCAGGGAGACAGCTGCAAGCCGAATGATGGGACACCTGTCTATAGTGTATGGGAGAGTGAGGGAGATAGCTGCCAGCTGATTGATGGGACACCTGTCTATAGTGTATGGGAGAGTAATGCCTGCTTTACACACTTCAATAAATCTTTCAATCCGTCGTCGGGGTCAAGTTGTAAGTGACGCACATCCTGCATCGTTCGTGACGTATTTGCGTGTGACACCTACGTGCGGTCAAGATTGAACGCAAATACGGTGATCGCATACACGTCGTTTATTCCTCATACATTGGACGTTTTGTTGTATGAACCTAGGCAATTGTAACGTGTGACATCCCTCATAAGATTTTGATGTCTGAGGCTATGTGCGCAGGTGTGCGCTCTGCACCACAGCTTCAAAAAGGTCCACTTCAGAGCGCAGCTGAAAAGCTGCGTTCTGAAGCACCTCACAATGTCTGTCATGCACTAATCTCTGTCAGTCGGTCACTATCTCTGTCCCTCTCCCTCTGTCCATGTCAGTCTATCCCTCTTACCCCCGCTCTCATACTCACCGATCCCCGATCCCCGGCGCGTCGCTGCACGGCATTCACACTGCTCCGGCGGCTTTTACTATTTTGAAAAAGCCGGCCGCCCATTAAACAATCTCGTATTCCCTGCTTACACCGCCCACCGGCGCCTATGATTGGTTACAGTGAGACACGGCCCCCACGCTGAGTGACAGGTGTCACACTGCACCCAATCACAGCAGCCGGTGGGCGTGTCTATACTGTGCAGTGAAATAAATAATTAAATAATTAAAAAAAACGGCGTGCGGTCCCCCCCAATTTTAAAACCAGCCAGATAAAGCCATACGGCTGCAGGCTGGTATTCTCAGGATGGGGAGCCCCACGTTATGGGGAGCCCCCCAGCCTAACAATATCAGCCAACAGCCGCCCAGAATTGCCGCATACATTATATGCGACAGTTCTGGGACTGTACCCGGCTCTTCCCGAATTGCCCTGGTGCGTTGGCAAATCGGGGTAATAAGGAGTTATTGGCAGCCCATAGCTGCCAATAAGTCCTAGATTAATCATGTCAGGCGTCTATGAGACACCTTCCATGATTAATCTGTAAATTTCAGTAAATAAACACACACACCCGAAAAAATCCTTTATTAGAAATAAAACACACAAACATATACCCTGGTTAACCACTTTAATCAGCCCCAAAAAGCCCTCCATGTCCGGCGGAATCCAGGATGCTCCAGCGTCGCATCCAGCGCTGCTGCATGGAGGTGACCGGAGCTGCAGTAGACACAGCCGCTCCTGTCACCTCCACACAGCAACTGAAGACAGCCGCGCGATCAGCTGAGCTGTCACTGAGGTTACCCGCTGTCACTGGATCCAGCGGTGGCACACTAACGCACGTGTGACAGCAAATGAACGACCTACGTGCAATCTCATTCAATCGCATATGCGACCTGGGCGTGTCACATCGCATACGAGATCGCACACCTAATTGTAAGGTGTAAAGCTGGCTTAAGGGAGATGGCTGCCAACCAAATGATGGGATACCTGTCTATAGTGGATAGGAGAGTCAGGGAGATAGCTGACAGCCGAATGATGGGACAGCTGTCTATAGCGTATGGGGGCTTTAGTCAAATACTTGTTTGGCAGACGTATGGCCTCATTAAGACAGATATTTATTTAGCCTGGCACAATGACCCTATAATGATCTACTATCAAATCTAATAAATTAAATATTGCTACATTTACATGAATACATCACCAGAACCAACCTCAAATCACGATAACATTACCAGAACCACCAGCTGTACATGACAACATCTCCAGAACCAACCTCAAATCACTACTACATCACCAGAACCACCATCTGCGCACTGTTGCATCACCAAAACCACCATCTGCACATTGCTACATCACTAGAACCACCATTAGCACATGATTGCATCACCACAACCAAGCTCAAATCACTACTACATCACCAGAACTAAAGCCAGCCCAACATAAAATTGTCTGGCATTAAACTGCAGCTCCTAGTAAGTCTGTAACAATGGTAAGGAGATACCAGGAGTTGTTACCAGCCATCATCAGACTGCAGACCATACAGGAACCACAGTACTGATTATGCAGGCAGTAGCACTATTAAACATTTAAAAAATACCTTAATTTTTGGGAGATATCTTCTATGCTTTAGGTCCATTAATTCTGAGCACATTGATGTGGGTCTAGGTTCGGAGAACCCCGTAAATTGCTCAAAAGACCCCTTAGAAGTGCACAGCTCAGGAGACAGGACTATGACTTTCTATAGCATCCGCTCTGCGCTGTGTATGCTCTTCTAAAAGAACTTTTCAGTTGTAGTTGGGGGTCTCCGGACCAGATTCCCCACCAATCTGCTCAGAATTATTGAGCATAAAACAAAAAATTCTCCCAAAAGTTTAGTTACTCTTTGAGGTGCATTTACAACGCTGCCAATAATCGGAAACCGAATGATCTAAACCGGCTGTCAGATCACACGACGCACAAGCAAAATGTTCGTTTGTCGGGTGAAATTATTTTTCCATTTACATAAATAAACATTTATATAAGGGACGATTCCCCTACAAAAATCACACACAGTTTATCTTATGGGGTTGTCCGGTCTAGAATGACAAGTCTGCAGTCACTATGTGTCACTCTATGACTGCAGACCTGTGGATCCTCCCAGCACACTCACGATGGTAAAGTATGTGATATGCAGATTCCCGGTCAGAACTCGTCTAGTGGGTATGGCCTCGCTTAATGCACTTGTATTGAGTGAGGTGGCACCTCCTAGAGAGGTTCTAGCTTGGGCTCTGCATATCGCATACTTGACTGTCGTTCCCAGCGCAGACACCGGAGAATCCTCGTAACACACAGTGAGTTCCCTTGGGAGGATTCACAAATCTGCAGTCACACAGAGTGACAGAGAGTGACTGCAGACTTGTCATTCTAGACTGGACAACCCCTTTAATATTTGCTTCAAAATCTATTTTTTAAAATGCAAATGAGGGGGCTTCAGTGTACCCTTGGCGTGGCCTATGCATTGGTGCACTCTTATATTTGCATATGAAAGCCAGTCCCTTGTGTTGATTGACAGCGCTCACTTAGTAAGAGCGGTAAAATCAGACATATAAGCTGATTTTAGACAGCACTCACTTTTACTAATGGAGTGCTGTCAATAAAAACAAAAGAGTTTAAAATACAAATATGAGGGCGTAACGGTGCACCAACACAAAGACCACACCAACGGTGCAGCAACACAAAGACCACCCCAACGGTGCTTCAAAGCACAGACCACCCCAATGGTGCACCGACATAAAGACCACTCCCAACGGTGCACGAAAGCAAAGACCACCCCATTGGTGCACCAAAGCAAAGACTACCCCAACAGTGCACCAAAGCAAAGACCATCCAAACAGTGCACCAAAGCAAAGACCACGCCAATGATGCATCAAAGCAAATACCACCCCAACAATGCACCAAAGCAAAGACCATGCCAACGGTGCATTAACGCAAAGACCACAACAACAGTGCACCAAAGCAAAGACCACACCAATGGTGCACTGACACAAAGACCACCCCAATGGTGCACCAAACCAAAGGCCACCCCAACAGTGCACCAAAGCAAAGACCACACCAACAGTGCACCAATGCAAAGACCACACCAACGGTGCACCAAAGCAAAGACCAACCCAACAGTGCACCAAAGCAAAGACCACACCAACAGGGCACCAAAGCAAAGACCACACCAACAGTGCACCAAAGCAAAGACCACCCCAATGGTGCACCAAAGCAAAGACCACACCAACGGTGCACCAAAGCTAAGACCACACCAATGGAGCACTAAAGGCCCTGTCACACACAGAGATAAATCTGCGGCAGATCTGTGGTTGCAGTGAAATTGTGGATAATGAGTGCCAGGTTTGTGGCTGTGTACAAATGGAACAATATGTCCATGATTTCATTGCGACCACAGATCTGCCAAAGATTTATCTCTGTGTGTGACGGGGCCTTAAAGCAAAGGCCACACCAACAGTGTACCAAAGCGCCCTCATTTGCATATTAAATAAATATAGATTTTTCTGCTAATATTAAAGGGAACCTGTCAGCCGGCATTGTGGTCCTGCGCAGGTGCACTTTGATCTGCCCTGAGTAGGCGAGATCAAAGTATTGTACTGCACAGGACGTCAATGCCGGCTAGTGTGGATGATGTAGGACGCAACATGCACCCAGACTTCAGAAGAAGGAGGACACAGATGGCCAAAAGAGGAGGCGCCACTACCGAAGAACGGAGACACCCATTCGACCAGACTGCACCGCACCGCCCTTTAGGTAGCTATTTTATAGTGATTTTTTTGTTCTACTCAGCGGCCTGGGCTCTTATATACAGCAAGTTAGAATGTTGTATATAAGAGCCCACTGATGGTAGCCACAGCTTATAGTCACCAAATCTGGTGACAGGTTCCCTTTAAAGAAGCACTCCGGTCATTTTTTCCCTAAACCTGTGTAAATGTTAGTGCACTGTAAGGTCTGTGATAATTCACTCACCGATTGCTGTTTTCTAATGTCCCCGACTTCATGATCACTTCACATCCACAGCTCTTCTCTGCAGACTTCCCTATTCTCCGGTCTTCTACAGCACATCTCACCATGATGCCCTGAAAAAAACAATGTGATTATAATGTTCCTGAATAACAATAACCACAAATGCTGTGCCATAAATAAGCCCTATTCTGTGAAAAAAATAACTGCTCCTTACTGCGCTCCCCGCAAAAGAATATTACTTCACGCAATCCCTTTTAATGTACATGGCCTCCACATTATCCTCTCCTATAAATTATCCCCACCACACTTTCCTCAATTATGAAATATGCACACCGTCCTCACATCATGCTGCCCCCTCCTCACAATGTTCCATGCATGCTGCCCCTCTCCATACTGAGCCTCCCATGCTGTCCCTTCTGAATGCGCTCCAAATGCTGCCTGCCCCTTTTCCATAATGAGACCTCCATGCTGCCCCACTCATCATACAGAGACCACCATGCTGCTCCACTCATCATACAGAGACCACCATGCTGCCCCACTCATCATTCAGAGACCACCATGCTGCCCCACTCATCATTCAGAGACCACCATGCTGCCCCACTCATCATACAGAGACCACCATGCTACCTCATGCCTAATGCTGAGCCCCCCCACACACTATCTCACATTTCACACTGAGTCGCCTACATTGCTCCACTCCACACTGAGCCCACCTATGCTGCACCCTTTCCATACTGAGCCCTCACACTGCCCCTTTTCATACAGAACCCCCATGCTACCCCTGTTCCATAATGAGCCTCCAATGCTCCCCCCCTCCACACTCAGTGAGTTGATACACGGCACTTCTGGGGTGGTGCACAAGGAGGGTCCAACACCGTCTCCACTAGATGTAGAAACTTGACACTCGATCAATGTGAATAGTGGTTTTTATTGTGAAGCACTTGTAGGTCCAGCATAAGCACATCATTGCCACATACACAGGGGTGGACACCACGTCATACTGGGCTACGCCGCTCGCCATACTACTATACTTTCTGAAGCCCCCCCTGCACGCACTGATGAAGGTCTTTTCACCGAAACATCTGCGCTTGTGCTGGTCCTTACATTTTTCCCCAAAGATTTTGTCCCTTGCACTATCCCTCACTCTGTAAGCCCCCTAAACCCCCCTCTACTAGAATAGGCTTATTAAACCCCCTCCTCCAGCAATAGGCCCCCTAAACCCCCCTCCTCCAGAAATAGGCTCCCTAAACCCCCCTCCTCCAGCAATAGGCCTCCTAATCCCCAGACTATAGCCTCTGCCTGCCCCTCCCCCGCAATCCCCAGACTATAGCCGGTGCCTGCCCCTCCCCCGCAATCCCCAATCTATAGCCTCTGTCTGCCCCTCCCCAACAAACATCACGTTATAGCCTCTGACTGCCCCTCGCCCACAAACATCACGTTATTATAACCTCTGCCTGCCCCTCCACCACACACATCATGTTATAGCCTCTGCCTGCCCCTCCACCAAATACATCACATTATATCCTCTGCCTGCCTCTCTGCCACGCACATCACGTTATAGCCTCTGCCTGCCCCTCCACCACACACATCACATTATAGCCTCTGCCTGCTCCTCCCCCACACACTTCACATTATAGCCTCTGCCTGCCACTCCACCACACAAATCACGTTATAGCCTCTGCCTCCCCCTCACCCACAAACATCACGTTATAGCCTCTGCCTGCCCCTCCACCACACACATCACGTTATAGCCTCAGCCTGCCCCTCCCCCACACCCATAACGTTATAGTCTCTGCCTGCCCCTCCACCACAAACCCTTTTGGTTTTCTTGAAATATAAGGTCCAAAAAATTATAGTCGGTTTAAACTTTAGAACTCAGTCTCTAATCTATTTTTTGCCATTTATTTTTTTTATTTTTTCCTGATTGGTTCAAAATCCTCCCCCCTGTCCCCTCTCCCTCTCTCCTCCTATTTAGGTCTCCTTTGAATTTCTGGGACTGTTTCTTGTAGCTTCAGCTTGCAGAGGATAAATTCCAACTTTGTCAATGTATAGTCTTTTCATTAGATCTAGTTCATATATATATATATATATATATATATATATATATCACCCAAGAGGGTTTTTTCTTCTAGCGATTTTGAGATAGATATCTTTTATCTCACATACATCCTCTATAGATAAATGAGCTCTTCCTTCTCTAGAACTGCCCCCCTGCTAAAAAGATCAGTCCCTGGATTCTGTGATGTAGGGTAGGGGTGCACAAATCATCTGATAGTACACGATGTATAGACCTCTGCCTGACACGCTGCTAAATATAGGGCGGGTCAATAGGCGGAGACACCTCAGAAGGCGTGCGCTCCACATTTGAACGCACGCCTTAGCCTGGGAGAATGTATTGTATCCAGGAAGGGGGTGTTCCAGTATGGTGTGACATCGATGTAGGTATGTGTAACCTACTCCACTGCAGAAAGGTAGGTGAGTGAATGGACCGCACGCACTACTTGGTCTGAGTTTTTACAGCACATAGCCATCTGAAATATACCCTGTTTCCTTTGCGTGCGTTCCACAGTGGAACGCACGCGATCGCCACCCATATCCCTCTTTTTATTTATCTGTGGATTAACATATGGGTGTCTTAGGAATGTAACACAGCGGTACTTTTGGGAACGAACTGCATTAGTGATGGGGAAACTCTTGGAATACTTTATTCTGAGAGGGACACGGGGTGAAACAAGGAGGGGGAGGAGTTTTGATATGGGTATAAAAAGGTACATATATGGTGGAAGCACCAGACCGTGCCTGACATCTGACAAGAGAGGAGGACTCTTATTCACAGCATAACACCCTGACAATTAGTTGAAGGTATGTAGACCTAATGTTTGTAATCTCTTGTAACGTTTCACAACAAAGAATTATTACTTTGTGAGTGTGAACTGGTCCAACTTCATTTTCACGGGACTTTTGTAGTCATTCGAACCCCCCCCTTTTTTTCTCTTTTTATTATAGGAAGTAGACTAACATCTAATGAAAAATACAGTAAGTTCCTATTTATTGTTGATTGTGGTAAACGGTTGGAATTTCTCTTCAGCATCTGGGTATCTTTTATATTCCCCTTAAGAGGCACATTATGGTGGCTGGTCCTGCCTATTTCATATGCTGTATTTGAGAAAGGTTTATTGGAATTCTATGACCTCCCCTTTTTTAGGTCACAGGAAGGGAT
This sequence comes from Anomaloglossus baeobatrachus, assembly GCF_048569485.1. NCBI lineage: Eukaryota > Metazoa > Chordata > Amphibia > Anura > Aromobatidae > Anomaloglossus > Anomaloglossus baeobatrachus. The sequence continues at coordinate 323,960,268 of NC_134354.1, forward strand.
TTAATGAATGAATCTAAAAAGAACTGATTGACTATTGTGAAAAATTCCCAAATCTGTGAGTAAGCCTATATATATATATATATATATATATATATATATATGTATGTATATAAATTATTTTCATTTTTATAGGTTACAGGCAAAGATCTCCCTGATGTGAAACATTTCATCAGAGTGAGGCTATATTTATGAGAAAAGAGGACCTACTGAGGAATTCAATTTCAGTGCAAAAATATTCTTATAATCTGAGAAATGTGAATCCATTCTGATATACTACATCGTTTGATATATTATGGAACATATGCTATAACTATACCCCTGATGAACCTCCACCCAAGGAGGCGAAACACGTCGGGTAATATTTTTGGGTCAAAATGTTTATGTTGCTTTAGGCATAAAATGTTTAATCTATACCACTACAGTAATCTACATATTTTTCATATTGTCCTTTACAACCAAAAAACACATATAGTTCTAACATTTGTATGTTTCTTATTATCACATGTAAGATACATGTTAAATTTATCCGTACACCTCCCAGTAACATATATCTCTTTTTTCAGCATATGGATAATTATTGGATCTAGATAAAATTACTTTGTGGTAAATTGATTTTATAATGAGTGTAAACATTTCATTTATTATATTGATTGTAAAGTTGACTGGTGGAGCGATATAACCATTGCCCATTTTTTGTTGGGATATACCGCCAGCTGGTCCACTAAATTGCATACCAAAGTGTACTTTAGACCCTTAGGGTATAATATATACAATAATAGTATTTTTAAAGTTTTTTAACATGTTTATAATCAATAAAAGTAAAAATTTTAGGAGTATTCTTCTGCATACAAGATAAGGCAGAAAAGGGGTTAATGCTGCGCATCAGCCAAATGAAGACGTATAATGTTGATGAAGATGAGTATTCTTTTATTTCATAGGTCTACGCGTTTCAAGGTGACAACCTCTTCCTCAGGACCAATGCATCAACAACAAGTACAACATACATGAAGATGACAGATATATATACACACAACTGATGGAAAGAAACGCCCACTGAAAGAAAAAAATCAGTGGGAAGATCCTCCAACTGCAGGACATGGCAAATTCATAGTAGTACATCAAATTCACATATATTCAAGGATAACATATTATTATGCAAAAAATAATAAATCTATAAACGTTAATAAAGAAAAATAAAAAAAAAATAAAGAAAGAAAAAAAGAGAAAAAAAAAAAGACAAAAGTGTATGTGTGTGTGTTTATAAAAGGACTAGAACCCTTATATGGGTGATAGCCCTATAACTAAAAACCAAGTCACCATTCTAGTGGTGATCACCACCAATAGTTCCACAAAAAGAACAAGAAAAGAAGAACCAAGAAGGAGCAGAAACAAAAAGAAGAAGTGTGAATCGGACAGACCTCTTTATTAAGGTCTCCAAAAAGTGATTAGAACACTTGAGGTGAACAGAACAAGGAGTTCACCAGTGCCACAAGAAAAAACATATACTGAAAAATGCATGTTTGTGTGTCTGAAGGGGTGTTAACAAGAAAAAATATATATATATGACTATTTTTTATATATATATATATATATATATATATATATATATATATATATATATATATATATATATATATAGTGATAATATGTTCATTTATATATACATGTGTATACACCTAGAATTAAATGTGTAAAAACACGTGAAAAAAATATGTATCATAAAATTATGTAAATATATATATATATATATGTATCATAAAATATATTTATATAAAAAAATATTTATATAAAAGGTCCTGATGGATCATAAAAAGTGAAGACCAGAAAACATTAATTTCTTTAAAAATTTACTATAAAAAATATATATAAATATATAATATTAAAATTACACTATTAAGAACTAACTATTAAAAACTTCCTGTGACAAAAAGATTTTTTACACTGAAAAAGTATTAGATCCACGGAGGAGGAAGAGAGACAGACAAATACTACTGAATCCGTATTATACTCAAAGCTCCAGAGCGAGCGCTATACCAAAGCATTGATCAGATCAGGTCACATAAGTTCAGACCGTGGGAAGATAGTTACTGCGCATGTCCTGCCAAGTAATTGGGTCACATAAGTTCAGACCGTGAGAAAAAGATTAGTGCGCATGCCCTGACCGGCAACTAAAGTGCAGGATTCTATCATATAGAAACCAAGTGACAGAAAACCCGAAAAACAAAGAATCCTGAGATAAAAAACAGTGCAGGCACATCATCCAATGCATCAAAAGTGCATACGTAGCCCAAGAGAAGAAAAAGGTCATAATTAAATAGTCTTTCAATCATGCTTCAAGATGCAAAAAAGCCACTTGAAGAAACTACAAGGGAGGACAATCATGTATGTGAAAGAGCAGATGACTGATCAACAAAAAGGCAATCCCAAAACGGAATGGAACCAAAAATACAAAGTATCTACATAAAAGGATCACTCATATATATCAAGGATCACACCACACTAAAATTTTCATTAAAAGAAATAAAAATGCTGCACCAGGTGAGTGTATATTTTCCAGGTATACCCCACTGATCACTTTGGTGTTACACTATCAGCGCTCCTTATTTTCAGATCTATACGTACACTTTGGATTGGGCTGGACCTTTTCCCTTGGATATTGGAGCTGCGGAGGTAATCACCAATATGGAATATTTTAACCAGAGACTTTCATCCAGAGAACGATTGATCATACAGACTGTTGGAGCACAGGAAAATCTGGTATGTGATTTGGATATGTCTATACCCTTTACGGAGGAAGAAACTGAAAACATGAGAAAGCTTTTTTCCCGGCTCGAGGAAACACTTAAAGATGAACTGCATTATGGCCTTGATGCCAGGTTTTTATCAATCTATTTGGAGGAAAAACTATGTCCAAGGGGTTTGCGGATTAACCGTACCTTATTTTCAGATCTAGGAGTATTCTTCTGTGATTTTTAGTTTTCTGATTACTCCATTTTTCCCATTTTTCTATCAACCACTGAGGACTTTCTGTTCTTTTAAACAATTTTTTTATCTCTACTGGCTAACACGGTACAAAGATATATTTTACTTGTACTCCATTTTGATAATTTTCTCTGTGATTTTTTTTGACCATTAGACCTTGATGGCAGGTTTTTTGTCAGGGCCCGTAAATAGAGAACAGTGGGCTTTGGAGACTCAGAGGTTTTTTCAGAACCAGATTCATACAGTGAGACAAGTGCAAGTAGCCTTGGGGGATTATTTCAGGATCTAACCACATGTTATAAAGACAACTTGCAGTCTTGGTGGGAGGTCCTGTCCTTACAGAATTATATTAAGAACAAAATAGTTCCTAAGGGCCTCAGATTGAACATTATTCCAGCTAAAAGAGCTAGATCTAATACAGTACTCACAAAGTGGGAGAAAAAGGTAACAGAAAGCTCAATTGGGTTTATGACCATCCTCCTTGAGAGGGAACAATTAAAATTTGACCATAGTGCAAAAAAAACTAGCGGAACTAACTGAGGCAGCACTAAAATTGAAAACCGAGCCGGATTTTGTGCGTAAGGAATCAGCTTTACAATAAGTATTGAAAAATTCAAATATCAAAGACAGAAAACAAAAACAATTCACTAGGGACCTAGGAGATTTTAAGGAGAAGCGTGCCTATCCTTTCTTTTCTAAAGATTCCAAAGAAGAATTCACTGACATCTCGTCATCTGAGGCAGAAGCCTCTGACGGGGAGAGAAAACCACCCCAAAATACTAGAGGAGGAAATATTCGGTCCTTTTTTGAACCAAGAGTCCAAAAGAAGCTGAGAAACAGACAAAAATGGGAAAAAGGTGGCCCAAAACAAACGAACTTTGGACCATTTCCTTCCTCATCCACCTCATCCCCATCTATTTTGGAGGCAGGCCCACTCCAGAGCGGTTACGACCTGAGGCAGAGAGTGGGACACTCCCAGTACAAATAAAAAGGACTCAAGGGATTCGTAGAGGTGAGATCGCCAGACATCCACATTTTTGAAAAAACTTAAGAGATGAGAACAATATTATTAATTTGACATCATATAAATTATCAGAAATGGAAAGAAAAGTACTTAGTCTTGGTCTCTCCTATATACCAACTAATAGATTTAATGAATTTTAATGGGTAAAAGACATTGAGTTGTTTGCCCGTAAATTGAAATGGTGAAAGTTTTTTAAAAATGGGACAGAAAACAATGTGAGGAATTGATTATTTTAGAGGAGGATTTACCAGGTATTAAACTGTTGACAGACCTCCTAGAAGAAAATGAGAAAACCCCAGGTTCAGGACCTTTTACAGACTTAAGGCCAACTAGTACAAGAATGCCACCTTTGATGGACACAAACTGTATTGATATTTTTACTGATCTGGTGAGGGAGGATTTAAAGAACTTAGGGCATAATTTGGGCAGTTATGCTAGAAATCTAAATACCGAAGAGAGAGAGACCCTAGACAAGTTGAGTCAAAATATGGACCTAATATTCAAACCCTCGGACAAGGGGGGAATCTTGTGATTTTAAACCATGAGTCTTATACCTTCATGTGTGAGACCATCCTGAGAGATACTACTACCTATACTCTTCTCCATAGCAATCCTCTTTTGGACTATAAAAAAACAATTGGAAGGCATTGTGGATACCACATTCATAAGCAACATCATTTAAAAAAATGAAAGGGATTTTATGAAGATTATATATCCAGTCAGACCCACATTCTATAGCTTGCTTAAAGTTCAGAAGGGCCTTAGCCCATTAAACGGATGTCCTATAGTTTCTGGAATCAATACTTTGACCCAGAACTGTAGTATATATTTAGACAAGGTCCTAAAAGATTTTGTTGTGTCCCTACCTTCATACTTGAGGGACACAATGGATCTCCTATATACACTTGATGGACTTATTTTAGAGGATGAAGTTAATCTAGCATCCATAGATGCAGAAGCCCTTTATAGCAGTATTCCACACACTGTGGGGTTGGAGGCTGTCAATTTTAATTTGGCGAGTCGAGATATCAACTGTCTGAAACACAATAAGTTTGTGAATCGGTTGTTAGAATTCATTCTGACACATAATTACTTTTTGTACAAGGAGAGGTTCTACCACCAACTCAGGGGTACCGCCATGGGGAGTGCAGTAGCTCCCACATATGCAAATTTAACCCTGGGTTGGTGGGAGGACACATATTTAAGAATGAGGAGGACGCACCCTGGTGGAGCCCCCATATACTTTTTTGGGGGCGCTACATACATGACGTCCTGGTCTTGTGGGCCGGTAATGAAAGCCTTTTCAACCGGTTCATGAAAGACATTAACATCAACAATCTGGGGTTACGTTTTACCTCAGAGTTTCAGAGAATGTAAATTAACTTTTTAGATGTAACCATAAGGAGAGTTTGTGAGGGCAATTTGTTCACTTCCACATTCCGAAAACCAACGGCCATGAACAATCTTTTACATTGGGACAGCTTCCATCCCCAGAGCCAAAAATCAGGGATACCAAAAGGACAATATTTAAGAGTGAGGCGAAATTGTTCGGATGACCGGATTTTTTTATCATCAGGTAGGACAACTTAAAAATCATTTTTTGGATAGGGGTTATCCCCCACATGTTTTAAATCAAGCATTTAACAATGCGATCCAAACTCCAAGGAATAGTCTCCTAGTTCCTTAACAAAAAGAAGAGAATACAGAATTTTGCATAATTGGCAAATATGACAGTCATTCCTTTGCGATATGAAACATTCTCAAAAAACATTGGAGGATCCTTAAAATGGATCCGGACCTTGGATATCTCTTACCATCAGAACCCAAAATCACGTATTGGAGGGGAAGGAGTATCAGGGACTGGCTGGTACATAGCGAATATATGATCCCCAAATCCCTAGGAACCTGGCTTGACAGAAGGCAACAGGGCACATTTCGATGTGGTAAATGTAGTTTTTGCCGATACATCAATGTTTCAAAAACTTTCTTTAGTGAAGTTACAAAAAAGACCTTCACAATGCGACATTTCGCTAATTGTAAGACCAGCGGTGTCATTTATCTTTTCAAGTGTACCTACAGGGTAGAATATATAGGAAAAACAAAAAGAAAACTTAGGAGACGAATTGGAGATCATGTGGGGGATATCCGTAACGAAAGGGACACCCCAATTGCTAGGCATATACAGAAGGTGCATGCCGTAAATCTGGAATGCTTTAACTTCTCTGTCATTGAAGTAATTAACCCCTCCAGGAGAGGGGGAGATTGGGACAAAAAAAAATTTGCAAAAAGAAGCAAAATGGATTTATCGCCTCAACACAGTGAGTCCTCTAAGGCTCAATGAGCAAGTTTCTTTTTCTTGTTTTTTGTAAGCCTATCTACCTCCTCTAACCCTGATTGTTTTCGAAATGATGGTATTTTTGGAACCTTTTTTTCCCCTAAGGTCCCAAGCGGATAGACACACTAGTAACACCTAAATATATTTTTCTGTTTAATCGTTTTTGAGTATCTCTATTTTAGATGCACCTTTGTTCCTATGGACTACGCTCATGAATAAACCTGTCATAAAAAAAAAAAAAGCCCATTGTTCTAAGATGTAGAATTTAGGCTAGTAAATAAGTATTGGATCCAATTTGTTTGGATGAAATATCGGACATGGAGACCCTTTTGGTTTTCTTGAAATATAAGGTCCAAAAAATTATAGTCGGTTTAAACTTTATAACTCAGTCTCTAATCTATTTTTTGCCATTTATTTTTTTAATTTTTTCCTGATTGGTTCAAAATCCTCCCCCTGTCCCCTCTTCCTCTCTCCTCCTATTTAGGTCTCCTTTGAATTTCTGGGACTGTTTCTTGTAGCTTCAGTCTGCAGAGGATAAATTCCAACTTTGTCAATGTACAGTCTTTTCATTAGATCTTGTTCATATATATAGCTTTTCACCTTTAAAGCCTTTTTTAATAGTCCTCACCCAAGAGGGTTTTTTCTTCTAGCGATTTTGAGATTGATATCGTTTATTTCACATACATCCTTTATAGATAAATGAGTTCTTCCTTTTCTAGAACTGCCCCGGTGCTAAAAAGATCCATCCCTGGATTCTGTGATATGGGACGGCTCAGGTATGATACCTGAGGAAAGCAACAGAGACTTTGCTGAAACGCGTTGTATAAAACAGGAGTTTATCCTTTATATTTTTAATACTAATAATAAAACAAATTATCCACAAAGCTGGCAGCCCATTCATTAGCGCTCAACCAGACCGAAATTCTAATTCACTATATCCACACTCCCACTAAGGGAATTCGGCCAGAGCTGCTTTGAGGAACAGGACCTGCCAGGCAAAATCTGAACCACTCAAACCTGAAGGATGGAGGATCGCACAGGAGCTCCAGGATCTAAGGTGCCGGAGAACCCTAGGAGCCAGCAGCAATTCCTAACCCGGATCCATTCAGCGTATCAACTGCAACGCCAGCGGAGACAGCCCCCACTCCGGAGGGATTACCCATCCACCCACCACCGGGTTGTGCGGGGGCGCACAACCTTATCAGGTGAGCAAATACAATTATTATTAATAACTCCAGCCCACGGGTGCTTCTCATATGCGCTACCCTTTTTCCTTTTCAATATTCCTCTTAAGAGGCACATTATAGTGGCTGGTCCTCCCCCCTTTTATTTTATATGCTGTACTTGAGAAAGGTTTATTGGAATTCTATGACCTCCCTTTTTAGGTCACAGGAAGGAATTTCCAAATCTGTGAGTAAGCCTCTTGTGATATACACCAGGGTTTCATACACCCTATGGAGAACATTGTAAGTGTCAAAATAGAAATATATATATATATATATATATTTTTATATAATATAAAAATTTCTTTTCACTTTTATAGGTTACAGGTAAAGATTTCCCTGATGTGAAACAATTCATCAGAGTGAAGCTATATTTATGAGAAAAGAGGTCCTACTGAGGAATTCAATTTCAGTGGAAAAATATTCTTATAATCTGAGAAATGTGAATCCATTCTGATATACTACATCGTTTGATATATTATGGAACATATTTTATAACTATACCCCTGATGAACCTCCACCCAAGGAGGCGAAACGCGTCGGGTAATATTTTGGGGTCAAAATGTTTATGTTGCTTTAGGCATAAAAGAATACTGGATGTTTAATTTATACCACTACAGTAATCTACATATTTTTCAGATTGTCCTATACAACCAAAAAACACATATAGTTCTAACATTTGTATATGATTCTTATTATCACATGGGAGATAAATGTTAAATTTATCCTTACACCTCCCAGTAACATATATCTCTTTTTTCAGCATATGGATAATTATTGGATCTAGATAAAATTACTTTGTGGTAAATTGTTTTTATAATGAGTGTAAACATTTGATTTATTATTGATCGTAAGTTGACTGGTGGAGCGATATAACCATTCCCCATTATTTGTTGGGATATACCGCCGGCTGGTCCACTAAATTGTATACCAAATTGTACTTTAGACCTTTAAGCCTGCTTTACACGGGACGACTGATCGTACTCCCCCCCCGTCATTTGTGCGTCACGGGCAAATCGCTGCTCGTGTCGCACAAAGTCGTGAAACCGCCGTCACACGTACTTACCTGCTGAGCGACCTCGCTGTGGGTGGCGAACGTCCACTTCCTGAATGGGGAGGGACGTTCGGCGTCACAGCGACGTCACACAGCCGCCGGCCAATAGAAGCGGAGGGGCGGAGATGTAAACATCCCGCCCACCTCCTTCCTCCCGCATAGTGCCGTGGGACGCAGATAAGCAGAGTTCATCTTTCCCATGGTGTCACACGGAGCGACGTGTGCTACCACGGGATCGATGAACAACCTGCCCAAGTAAAAATAAACGATATTATGAAACTGAGTGACGAGTACACGACTCACAATTTGTGAGTGATACTGCGTCGCTCAGAGGTTTCACATGAGACGACGTCGTGTATGATGCCGGATGTGCGTCACGAAAACCGTGACCCCGACGATGCATCGCACGATCCGTTGTCTCATGTAAAGCACCCTTTAGGGTATAACATATACAATAATCTTATTTTTCAAGTTTTTTAACATGTTGATAATCAATAAATGTAAAAAATTTAGGAGTATTCTTCTGTGATTTTTAGTTTTCCGATTACTCCATTTTGATCAGTTTCTCTGTGATTTTTTTTCTCTCCACCACACACATCACATTATGGCCTCTGCCTGCCTCTCCCCCACACCCTTCACATTATAGCCTCTGCCTGCCCCTCTCCGCAGGGCTGCCACTAGGAATTTCAGGGCCCCATACTGGAAAAAGTTTGGGGCCCCCTTGAGGCTCCACCCCAGCTCCGCCTCCACCCCAGCTCCGCCTCCATTCCACGAATTTTTCCACATTCCCACCGCCACTCTTGGAAAAACTTCCCTTCTGCACTACAACTTCACCAATCACACATTAACCCTTCACATTGAACACCGTATCACACAGACATCAGATTTTGTTTTGTCCAAAAGATTTTTTTAAGCCTCCCTCCACGACAAGGTAGACTCTTTTGGCAGGGTCCTACTCTAACTTTTTTTTCTTTTTAAATCTAACTTCTTTGGTATATATATTTATTTTTGGTATATCTATTTTTTTTTCTTTAAGGGAATGTGTCACATAGTTTTTAAACTAATTGAAACCAAATTGTGATAATGCATAACATAGGGGAAGAGATCCTGATTCCAGCGATTCTCACTTATTGGGCTGCTTAGCATAGTTTTGATAACATCACTGGTTAATCAGCAGGAGATTATCATTACAGGACTACTTCTCATGCTGCAGGTAGTCCAGCATATTCATGAGCTCTGTATAATTGCTAGATCTGCAGCAGAGAAAACATTAATTTTATCACAATGAAAGCAAACAGCCCAGTAAGTGATACTGCTGGAATCAGGGTATCTGTTTCTACTTTATGCTGCTCTCAGATGGGAGAGCAAAAACCTGCTGACAGATTCACTTTAAGGCTCTTTCAGCAGATACAGTGCCTACAAGTAGTATTCAACCCCCTGTAGATTTAGCAGGTTTGATAAGATGCAAATAAGTTAGAGCCTGCAAACTTCAAACAAGAGCAGGATTTATTAACAGATGCATAAATCTTACAAACCAACAAGTTATGTTGCTCAGTTAAATTTTAATAAATTTTCAACATAAAAGTGTGGGTCAATTATTATTCAACCCCTAGGTTTAATATTTTGTGGAATAACCCTTGTTTGCAATTACAGCTAATAATCGTCTTTTATAAGACCTGATCAGGCCGGCACAGGTCTCTGGAGTTATCTTGGCCCACTCCTCCATGCAGATCTTCTCCAAGTTATCTAGGTTCTTTGGGTGTCTCATGTGGACTTTAATCTTGAGCTCCTTCCACAAGTTATCAATTGGGTTAAGGTCAGGAGACTGACTAGGCCACTGCAACACCTTGATTTTTTCTCTCTTGAACCAGGCCTTGGTTTTCTTGGCTGTGTGCTTTGGGTCGTTGTCTTGTTGGAAGATGAAATGACGACCCTTCTTAAGATCCTTGATGGAGGAGCGGAGGTTCTTGGTAAAAATCTCCAGGTAGGCCGTGCTATCCATCTTCCCATGGATGCGGACCAGATGGGCAGGCCCCTTGGCTGAGAAACAGCCCCACAGCATGATGCTGCCACCACCATGCTTGACTGTAGGGATGGTATTCTTGGGGTCGTATGCAGTGCCATCCAGTCTCCAAACGTCACGTGTGTGGTTGGCACCAAAGATCTCGATCTTGGTCTCATCAGACCAGAGAATCTTGAACCAGTCTGTCTCAGAGTCCTCCAAGTGATCATGAGCAAACTGTAGAGCCTTGACATGACTCTTTGAAAGTAAAGGTACCTTACAGGCTCGTCTTGAACGGAGACCATTGCGGTGGAGTACGTTACTTATGGTATTGACTGAAACCAATGTCCCCACTGCCATGAGATCTTCCCGGAGCTCCTTCCTTGTTGTCCTTGGGTTAGCCTTGACTCTTCGGACAAGCCTAGCCTCGGCATGGGTGGAAACTTTCAAAGGCTGTCCAGGCCGTGGAAGGCTAACAGTAGTTCCATAAGCCTTCCACTTCTGGATGATGCTCCTAACAGTGGAGACAGGTAGGCCCAACTCCTTGGAAAGGGTTTTGTACCCCTTGCCAGCCTTGTGACCCTCCACGATCTTGTCTCTGATGGCCTTGGAATGCTCCTTTGTCTTTCCCATGTTGGCCAAGTATGAGTGCTGTTCACAAGTTTGGGGAGGGTCTTAATTAGTCAGAAAAGGCTGGAAAAAGAGATAATTAATCCAAACATGTGATGCTCATTGTTCTTTGTGCCTGAAATACTTCTTAATACTTTAGGGGAACCAAACAGAATTCTTGTGGTTTGAGGGGTTGAATAATAAATGACCCTCTGAATAAACCTTTCACAATTTAAAAAAAAAATAAAAAAAGAAATAACATTCTTTTTTGCTGCAGTGCATTTCACACTTCCAGGCTGATCTACAGTCCAAATGTCACAATGCCAAGTTAATTCCGAATGTGTAAACCTGATAAATCTCCAGGGGGTTGAATACTACTTGTAGGCACTGTAGATAGATAGAATCATAGATAGATGGCTAGATAGATAGAATCATAGATAGATAGATGGATATGTGGCGCCCTTGTGGCTTCAGTCACCACAGGGTACTGCACCTCACTTAAGGTGCAGTACTCATCCTGGATCCAGAGGAGGTTAGTACTAGTTCCACAACACAAACTCATATACACAACGAGGTTTCCCTCCCCATTGGGGACCAGGCTAGGGTTGGGTCTTAAGGTAGTCACCAAACATGGGGGGCAGCCACCCACTAGTGACTGGGAACCGGGGGAGAAGAAGCTACCAGGAGGAGTTAGGAGCTTACACAACAGTAAGGCTATGTGTCCACGTGTGTGCACTCTCCACCGCAGCGTAAAGTCACTGCATGTCCGCTTCAGAGCGCAGCTGAAAAGCTCCGTTCTGAAACTTTGCTGACTGCAGAATTTGTGCGCTCTGGATGCTGCCTCTCCCTATAGACAGAATGGAGACAGCATGCAGAGCACACGAAAGAAGTGACATGTTGCTTTTTAGAAAGCAGCGATTTGGCAGCATGCAAATCGCTGCGTTCTGAAACGCAACGTGAGCATGGATTATGCACAATCTTCATAGATTGTGCTGGGGACGCAGGACGCATGCAGTTACGCTGTGGTGCAGAACGCAGCGTAACTGCATGCAATACGCACACGTGGGAAAATAAGCCTTAAGCGGGCTTTACACGCTACGATATCGTTAATGAATTATCGTCGGGGTCACGGTTTTTGTGACGCACATCCGGCGTCATAAACGAGATCGCAGCGTGTAACACTTAAGAGTGATCTTAAACGGTCGCAAAAGAGGGTAAAATCGTTTGCCGTGGAGAGGTCGTCCTGAAACAAAAAATTGTTTTTAGGATGTTAGCGATGTTGTTCCTCATTCCTGTGGCAGCACACATCGCTGTGTGTGACACCGCAGGAGCGACGAATATCTCCTTACCTGCCTCTACCGGCTATGCGGAAGGAATGAGATGGGCGGGATGTTTACGTCCCGCTCATCTCCGCCCCTCCACTTCTATTGGCCGCCTGCCGTGTGATGTCGCTGTGATGCCGCACGACCCACCCCCTTAGGAAGGAGTCGGGTCGCCGGCCAGAGCGACGTCGCAGGGTAGGTAAGTACGTGAGACGGGGGTAAGCGAGGTTGTGCGACACGTGCAGCGATATGCCCGTGTCGCACAACCGACGGGGGCGGGTACGATCGCTTGTGATCTCGCTAGCGAGATCGCAGCGTGTAAAGCCTGCTTTAGAGTGTTTTCCAGCAGGAGAGAACAGGAGCAGGACTGATGCGGTTCAGGGTGCAGAGCATTAGGGTGGAACAGACTTCATGTTGTATCACCAGAATCTGCAGGACAGGGGGATTGCATGTCCCTCTAACCACCACGAGATGCCGGAGCACAGTGCCACATAGGGTCTGGAGTCGTGATTACAGTCAAGCCCCACAGCAGCCCCGCATTACCTATACATGGGACAGGAGCTAACACTACACGAACCGGGGTCCCCAAGCAGCTTCAGGCCACGGGGATCCATCTTTAAAGGCGCAAGAAGGAAGGGCCCATCGAACACCTTACTGGTTCTAACATCACATTATATGCTCTGCCTGCCCCTCTACCACACACATCACATTATGGCCTCTTCCTGCCCCTCCCCCACACACATCACATTATATCCTCTGCCTGCCCCTCCACCACACACATCACATTATATCCTCTGCTTGCCCCTCCCCCACATACAACACGTTATAGCCTCTGTGTGCCCCACCCCCACACACATCACATTATAACCTCTGTCTGCCCCTCCACAACACACATCACGTTATAGCCTCGCCTGCCCCTCCCCCACACACTTCATATTATAGCCTCTGGCTGCCCCTCCCCCACACACATCACATTTTAGCCTCTGCCTGCCCCTCCAGCACACACATCATATGATATCCTCTGACTGCTCCTCCCCCACACATCACATTATATCTTCTGCTTGCCCCTCCACAACACACACATCATGTTATAGCCTCTGCCTGCCCCTCCACCACACACATCACATTATAGCCTCTGCCTTCCCCTCCCCCACAAACAACACAATATATCCTCTGCCGGCCCCTCCCCCACACACACATCACGTTATAGCCTCTGCCTCCCCCTCCCCAACACACATCACGTTATATCCTCTGCCTGCCCCTCCACCACAGATATCACATTAAAGTCTCTGCCTGCCTCTCCACCACACACATCACATTATAACCTCTTCCTGCCCCTCCAGCACACACATCACATGATATCCTCTGCCTGCTCCTCCACAACACACAAATCATGTTATAGCCTCTGCCTGCCCCTCCCCAACTCACATCACATTATAGCCTCCGCCTGCCCCTCCCCCACACACATCACGTTATATCCTCTGCCTGCCCCTCCCCCACACACATCACATTATAACCTCTTCCTGCCCCTCCAGCACACACATCACATGATATCCTCTGCCTGCTCCTCCACAACACACAAATCATGTTATAGCCTCTGCCTGCCCCTCCCCAACTCACATCACATTATAGCCTCCGCCTGCCCCTCCCCCACACACATCACATTATAACCTCTTCCTGCCCCTCCAGCACACACATCACATGATATCCTCTGCCTGCTCCTCCACAACACACAAATCATGTTATAGCCTCTGCCTGTCCCTCCCCCACACACATCACGTTATATCCTCTGCCTGCCCCTCCCCCACACACATCACATTATATCCTCTGCCTGCCTGTCTCCCACACACATCACATCCTCTGCCTTACCTTTCACCACACACAACACGTTTTAGCCTCTACCTGCCTCTCTCCCACACACATCATATTTAATCCTCTGCCTGCCCCTCCCCCACACACATCACGTTAGAGCCTCTGCCTGCCCCTTCCCCACACACATCATGTTATAGCCTCTGTCTGCCCCTCCACCACACACATCACGTTATATCTTCTGCCTGCCCCTCCACAACACACACATCCCGTTATAGGCTCTGCCTGCCCCTCCCCCACACACATAACGTTATAGTATCTGCCTGCCCCTCCACCACACACTTCTCATTATATCCTCTGCCTACCCCTCCCAGACACACATCACATTACATCGCCTGCCTCCCCTCCAGAACACACACATCATATTATACCCTCTTCCTGCCCCTCCACTACACACATCACATTATAGCCTCTGCCTTCCCCTCCCCCACAAACAACAAATTATATCCTCTGCCTGCCCCTCCCCCACACACACTTCACGTTATAGCCTCTGCCTCCCCCTCCACCACACACATCACGTTATAGCCTCTGCCTGCCCCTCCACCACACACATCACGTTATAGCCTCTGCCTGTTCTCCACCACACACACCACTGTATAGCCTCTGCCTGCCCCTCCACCACACACATCACATTATAGCTCTGCCTGCTTCTCCCTCACACAGATCAAATTATGTCCTCTGTCTGCCTCTCACACACATCACGTTATAGCCTATACCTGCCCCTCCCCCACACACATCACATTATAGCCTCTGCCTGCCCCTCCACCCTACACATCACGTTATAGCCTCTACCTTCCTCTCTCCCACATACATCACATTATATCCTCTGCCTGCCCCTCCCCCACACATATCACATTATATCCTCTGCCTGCCCCTCCCCCACAGACATCATGTTATAGCCTCTGCCTGCCCCTACCCATCTCGTCCGTTATCTGTCTCTGCGTGCACCGCACTGTAGTTGCATAACATGCGACTGCAGTGTGATTTTACACACACATGAGCCGAGACTCAGTGCAAATCGCAGCATGCTGCGATTGTACCGAGAGCCCAATTCGTGTAGAGAAAAAACGGGACAGATGAAACGGTCTCATTGATTAACACTGGTGCGAGTGCAATCCCATTTTTTATCGGATCGCACTCGCACAAGAAAATCGCAGATGGAAAAGCACCCTAAGGATCTCTGTAATGGATCACTGGATTATCCTGGTTATCATTACATATGAATATCCTATAATGAATATGTATATCTCTCCTGTGTATCTGGTGCAGGACACATTAGGAAACAGAAGAGGATAATTCACACTTACTTTTCGAAAGTCTTCCTCTTCAAGATCTTTCTGCATTTTACTAGAAAGGTCAATAGGATTTTTCAAGTTGACCATTTCTCTCAGGGGTACAATTCGGGATCTGGCATCACCAAGGTCATGTGCTGGCATGTCTGCTGCATCAGAAAGTGTTATAAGGTTTCCATCTGCTGAGATGAAACAAAATGTATTAACCTCTTTAAGAACATATAATGAAAAATGTTTATTATGTTGTGCGGCCAGTGCATGTAGCAGGCTAAAGAGCTGAACATGTACCATACCAGGCAGATGCCGTCTGTATTACAGAGCTGCCATCTGCCTATAACTGCATCGACCGGAGCACACTCTAATTACTGCACTTTATCCATTATAATGCTGACAGTGTAGCAATTGCAGATTTGCCTGCACCAACTCCTATTAGCCTCCCTATGACACGATTAAAACGGTCAATTGCTTATTTTACCCAAACAGGAAAAATTGCACCACTAGAATTGCATTTCGTTGGGGTGTCGTATACACCTAAAAGAAAAAGGAGGAAAGAGTATACCAAAGACGGGATCACCACAGTATAAATCAATAAATATTAAATTTTATTAAGTTATCAAAAAACCGAAGCACGAGACACATGTCTCCACACTGAAAAAATTGCTTTAAGACACACAGTGACACAAGTTTAAAAACATTTAAAAAGCCATAGGCATAACATGTCCGCCAGGAACCAATTGCATAATCATGTACATATAGATACAATTATGGACACTCCAATTAATAGTATATAAGGCCCGTATCCGGTTTACAGAAATAATTGTGATCCAAAGCACTAGTGGGCACGTATGGTAGCATATAATGCAATGATGTACAAAACCACCTGGAATTGCGCAAATATGACAAATCCACAATAATATGTGATTACCAGCATATAATAAATTTTTGCATGATCTACATAGGCACAAAAGACCTTATAAATGATGGCATAAAGTGGGTTATAGAATAGAAACACTTATATTATACAGGTATAGGAAACCTTCACAATGAGCATCAAATAATGTGGATCAATAAATTGCTCTAACAACAGAGTACATCCAGGTCCCTATCAATACATGGTAATATTGTAAACCCAAAATCTTCTCAGGAATATATCCTGAAAAGCGCCCATTTAGATGCAAGATGTTTGTTAAATCAGCAATAATTCTATTTGCTCAATACATATACCCATACTATGCTGCCACAAGTAACCAGGGTCCTGGATGCTTCAAGCCACCAAGGAGATATGGTGCAGTTAAATACCGCAACCAGGCTACAAGCAGGCTACAAGCAAATACAAAGCCGGACCTACATCCATCAACCCATAGAATACCATATGGGTATATGTATTGAGCAAATAGAATTATTGCTGATTTAACAAACATCTTGCATCTAAATGGGCGCTTTTCAGGATATATTCCTGAGACGATTTTGGGTTTACAATATTACCATGTATTGATAGGGACCTGGATGTACTCTGTTGTTAGAGCAATTTATTGATCCACATTATTTGATGCTCATTGTGAAGGTTTCCTATACCTGTATAATATAAGTGTTTCTATTCTATAACCCACTTTATGCCATCATTTATAAGGTCTTTTGTGCCTATGTAGATCATGCAAAAATTTATTATATGCTGGTAATCACATATTATTGTGGATTTGTCATATTTGCGCAATTCCAGGTGGTTTTGTACATCATTGCATTATATGCTACCATACGTGCCCACTAGTGCTTTGGATCACAATTATTTCTGTAAACCGGATACGGGCCTTATATACTATTAATTGGAGTGTCCATAATTGTATCTATATGTACATGATTATGCAATTGGTTCCTGGCTGACATGTTATGCCTATGGAAATGTTTTTAAACTTGTGTCACTGTGTGTCTTAAAGCAATTTTTTCAGTGTGGAGACATGTGTCTCGTGCTTCGGTTTTTTGATAACTTAATAAAATTTAATATTTATTGATTTATACTGTGGTGATCCCGTCTTTGGTATACTCTTTCCTCCTTTTTCTTATATAATTTTTGTATACCAGGAGATCCCACTGGGTAGTGCCCTTCCTCCCCTTTTGTCGTATACACCTAAAAAACGCTATAAAAATATATCACAATGTCCTGTCTACCAAAAAAGGTATCAATAAAAGCTACAACCTGACTCACAATAAACAATCCCTCACACAGCTTCACCGAGTGATCAAAATAAAGTTACAAGTCTCAGAATTGGACAACACAGACAAATCATTTTTTTAATTCCTACATTTTCTTTCATCACCAATTCTGTAACTAAAAATATCTATGCATGTTCCTTCATACAATAAATGTAACAAGCGGAGAATCATTTTCTGAGGTCATTTGTACCACTTAATGAACACAGTAAAAAACACAATGGTGGAATCACTTCTTTTTCCCACAGTTGTACCACATTTGGCATTTTTGACCCATTTTCCAGAACATTCAGTGTCAAAAAATAACTACAGCTTCGCCAACTGAAAACAACAAATCGTCATACGGCTATATTGGCAAACAAATAAAAAAAATTATGGTTTTTTGAAAGTGACAGGAAAAAAAACAAAAAAACCTACCTGGTGAAGAAGAAGTTAATAAATATAGCGTCGGAGCACATATAACAATGTTACACATGAATATGTAAATGAACAAGAAATGTCCAATATTTATCAAAACTGTCTATTAGCAAAAATGTCCCTGTTGCCCATAGCAACGACTCACATTCCATTCCTGAACAGCCTTGTTGCTCACGTTCTAGTGGGTTGTTGTCACCATTGCCTGTACCCAGGAGACCTTGGACACATATTGCTATGGATTTTATTTTGGATTTTCTTGTTTCTCAAAGGATGACGGTTATTTGGGTTATTTGTGATAGATTTCCTAAGATGATCCATTTGGTACCACTGACCAAGTTACCATCTTCTTCAGAGTTGGTTCCTTTGTTTTTTCAACATGTGGTTCATCTCCATGGGATTCCTGAGAACATTGTGTCGGATAGAGGGGTTCAGTTTGTGTCTAGATTTTGGAGAGCATTTTGTTCCAAATTGGGAATTGAGCTGTCCTTCTCTTTTGCTTTTCATCCTGAGACCAATGATCAGACTGAGAGAGCAAATCAGACTTTGGAAACTTATTTCAGGTGTTTTGTATCTGCAGATCAGGATGACTGGGTTTCTTTTTTGCCATTGGCATAGTTTGCTCTTAATAATAGGACTGGCTCTGGTACTTTGATGTCTCCTTTTTTCTGTAATTTTGGGTTTCACCCTAGGTTCTCTTCCGGGCAGGTTGAGGTCTCAGCCTGTCCAGGAGTTAATACTGTGGTTAACAGAATGAAACAGATTTGGAATCAAGTAATGGAAAAATTGTTTTTGTCCCAGGAGAAGGCTCAAAGGTTTGCCAACCGGCGTAGGACTGTTGGTTCGCGGTTTAAAGTGGGAGACATAGTTTGACTTTCTTCTAAAATATTTCTGAGGGTTTCTTCTTCTAAATTTAAGCCAAGATTTATTGGTCCTTACAAAATTTTGGAAATCATTAATCCTGTATCTTTTCGTTTGGCTCTTCCCGAGTCTTTTAAGATTCATAATGTTTTTCACAAGTCTTCGTTGAAGAGACATGTTGAACATGCAGTTCCTACTGCTGCACCTCCTAACCCTGTGTTGGTAGAGGGGGATCTGGAGTATGAAGTGGAGAAAATTTTGGATTCCCGTCTTAATAGACGGAGACTTCAGTACCTTGTTAAGTGGAAAGGTTACGTGTTATGATCTGGTAACCGTGGACAATCACGAAAAATCCCATTAATAAGGAAAAAACAAAAACCACAAGAGTAGTTGGAAACTGAGCTGACTGCAATCCCTTATCTATCAGACAACACTAGAAGTAGCAGTGGGATGTTCCTAACACACCGAGACACCTCGTCACTGCCTGAGAAACGTGCTGCACCTCAAAGATAGAAATAAGGAACCCTAACTTGCCTTGGAGCAGTCCCCAAAGAAATAGCAAGCCCCCAACATGCAACAACGGTGATGTAAGAAAACTCAATACACAGAAAATATAGATCAGCAAAGGTGAGGCCCGACTTACTAGATAGAACAGGACAGGACAGATAACTGATTGCGGCCAGCAAAAAACTCTGAAAAATTACCAATCTTCTGATAATAAAAAATACTGAAACCACATGGATTCTCCCCCACTATATCAGGTACTCTTGTGCTTGACACTTTATGTTTAATCTTTCTTTATTAAAGTAAGGCAAGATAATTTACAGAAAAAGAAAATACAAACTGATTACTTCAAATTAACTTACAGAGAAAAATATAAGCCACGTCCTTACAAACACATCTCCGCTTACTAACTACCGTATTGCACGCAGAGGACATGAAACCACATATTATGATAAAAAGATTTCCCTACTGAATGAGAGATAATTCTCAACCAAAGTGAGGACTACTGCCAAAGAGTTTAACTAGAACCAGAAAGAGAGGAAAGTAACAAGAAGGAAGAGCAAAGGAAATAAAAGAGGGGGGTAGAGGAAGAGCAGCAGAGAGAGAAGGAGGGAAGGCATGGTGGGGATTGCATCCCCAGCGCTTGGGCTGTTATGCTAGGCTGGCGCTAAACAGGTTATGAGTTACCAATAAAGGTCTGAAATGACCTGGAATCAAGAGACCGGATACAGGGGGTCCAGATCCTAAGAAATGTATCCACTGAGTCATTAGTCTCTGCCATGAGGGACTCCATCCTGTGAATGATGGCCATCTCCGCAAGCCACTGCCTCATAGATGGCACCCCAGTCGCTCTACAGTATCTCGGGATCACCATGCGTGCCACCATGAGACAGTATCTCAAGAGGCCCAATTTCTGTGATTTAAGTGATCCCGGGAGAATTGAAACAACGCCATCTGAGTAGAGTTGAGCGCGGTTCGAGGTTCGCCAATTTCATGTTCGAGTGATTTTGGGGGGTGTTCTAGATCGAACTGGAACTCGAGCTTTTGGATAAAAGTTCGACAGCTCGAGTTACGTTCGAGAACGGTTCAATCAGCAAAAAGCCTAGCTAATTACTAGCTGGCTTTTCACTGGATTAGTGTGAGTCACTCTGTGATTCACACTATAATCAAATTTCAGCGTATAGTGTGCGGGGGGGGGACGGGGTTTAGATCTGTGTTGATGAGAGAATGCCGATCGCCATTTTTTTTCTTTTTCTTCCCTAAGCACGCGTGTAGTGGGGCGGGCCAGCATGTCAGCCAATCCCAGACTCACACACATGTAAGTGGACTTTTTGCCAGACAAGCAAGGGCATGTGTCATAGGTTGTGAATGTCACATGTCCTTGCATTATAAATACAGCCATTTTCCCTCACGGTGCCATTATCTGCCTTCTGCGTCTGGGTGACAGTCATCGTTCACGCAGCTCCTGTCACCGGTCCTGCTGTGTACGCTATACAGACAGCGCTTTACAGAATAGGGACAGAAGTTTATTTCAGCCCTTTTCAGGAGTCTTTTCCCGCGGCTCAGAGCCATAGGTGACAGTCAGGTCCGTGGAAACGCTGTATACAGCTTCAGTTAACAGCGTCTGTGTACCTAAGCTCAGGGAATTCCTTGCTGCATTTCACCATTAGGAGGGATAGAAAGTGAGGCTTCCTTTCCTCTACACTGACCCACAACCCGGCCACTGTACACTCCTGCCCTTTTTTGCAAAGCTATTTTAATAGCAAAGAGTGCTGCCAGTTAGTGCCATCCAAAAAGTGACTGCTGTACTCCAATAGTGTCCCACTTGTGCCAAGCAAGTCCCACCAACTCTGCATTGTACCCTGCTGCCCTTTTTTGCAAAGCTATTTTAATAGCAAAGAGTGCTGCCAGTTAGTGCCATCCAAAAAGTGGCTGCTGTACTCCAATAGTGTTCCACTTGTGCCAAGCAAGTCCCACCACCCCTGCATTGTACCCTGCTGCCCTTTTTTGCAAAGCTATTTTAATAGCAAAGAGTGCTGCCAGTTAGTGCCATCCAAAAAGTGGCTGCTGTACTCCATTAGTGTCCCACTTGTGCCAAGCAAGTCCCACCACCTCTGCATTATACCCTGCTGCCCTTTTTTGCAAAGCTATTTTAATAGCAAAGAGAGCTGCCAGTTGTAGGGCCATAGTTGCATTGTCAGGGATAGTCAGTGTTGTTTCTTCAGCTGTCAATAAAGCTAGACCACGTCTGCAATCTACACCACCTCTCAATTTTTGCTACCACATTTTAAGTGGCCAATGTTGTCGCTAACAAAATGAGTGGCAAAAGGACAGATGCTGGTGGAAAGGGGAACAGGCGTGTTGTAAAACGAAAAAAAGTTTGTGTCCGTGGGTAAGGTGGGAAAGCTACATTAACATCTGCTGAAGATAGGCCATCTGGGCGTAGTACCAGTTAGTGCCACGTGTCGGGACCCTGTGGCTGATGTGCCGGTCCCATGAGGGACACATTAATGTGGCATTGGATGTGGATGGGTGTCTGAACTCTGCGGCGGATATGCCGGTTTACTGGAAGACATCATAATTTTTCTCCAATTCTCCTGATGATTAATTGAAACGCGTTGAGAATTACAAGTTTTCGTTGATATGACATCGGAGTTGTCTATGAGGGAATCCGTGGATTATATGTGGAAGCCATAGGACCTCGATACTATGTGGCAACTCCGTTTGTTTACACTTACTGCGGCTAAGGAACTCACACCCCTGATGAATTAAATTGAAGACGGGTGAGATTGTTGCCTTTTATTCCCCTATCATATGATACCTGATGAGGGTTACATATTGCCGACTATTCTACTGCCTACTATTTATTGTTGTCTGTGACAGTACAATCCTAATACCAGAGACATAGGATATCACAGCTGGTGACAATTTTTAGGCGCATATGCGCTATATATGTTTGCTTTGGTCCATATACCTTTTATTATATTTATTATTAAAAGTTATATTTTAGGCGTAATTATTAATTGGTGGATTACCAAGCTATATTACTACGTTGTCCATACGGTATATCCATATCCAGTTGCTTTATTTATACTGAAGATAGGCCATCTTCCAGCAAAAGTAAGATGTCTACTACTTTCCGTGGACAATCCGATGCGCTCCCTTTTTTACGGAACAAAAGAACTGTAACAAAGGTAGATGATGCACAAAAAAGCACATGCTTGAATGGATCTCAAGTGCTCCAACAAGTGGCCTCTCCTCCACCTCAACTTCTAAATCCAAAAAACAACAGTCCTCTGAGTTGTCATCCCAATCTTACTTACTATCTCCCAGCTCTCAAGTCTCCACCCGCCCTGCAGAGTATGGTGTAACAGAGATGGATGAGTCTGCAGAGCTGTTCAGTCACACTATATAGGCTGGGAATCAGAGGTCTGCTCCCAAGCTACAGTGAGTACAGACCAGGAAATGGTCTACAGTGATGCCCAGAAGCTTTGTGACTCAGATTCAGGCCCTGATGACCAAGTTTCTGAGCATAATGTAGACCCTCATTCACAAACTGTAACACCTGTTGGTGGAGACAATGAGGAGCATACTGATGACGATAAGACACAGATACCAGATTGTGATGACAACTTAAATATTCAGTCAGGGAAGGAAGAGGCTAGGTCTGAGGGTGAGGGGAGTGCAAACACAGCGCTTGATGATGAAGTTCTAGATCCCACCTACTGTCAACCCACAGTCAGGCACTCGAGGTCAACAGAGGCGGTGGAGGAGGATGCAACTGACGACGAAGTTACCTTGCGCCTTCCTGGACAGAGGAGGAGTACTGGTAGCACGTCTACAACTGCATCCTCAGCCACCACTCTGCCTCTGAGCACCAGTCGGGGTGGCTCAGCAGGTCGCATGTCCTCTAAGCCTTGCCTAGCCTGGTCCTTTTTTGACCTTGCAAAGGATCGCCCAAATCATGTGATCTGTAAAATTTGTCGGGAATCTGTAAGTAGAGGCAAAAACCTCAGCTGTTTGATAACTTCTTCCATGAATCGTCACATGAATAGCTATCATAAGTCCCAGTGGGAAGCTCACTGTGCTGCAATGCAGCCTAGCGTAGCGGGCCAACCACCGCCTGCCCCTTCCAGTGCATCCGCGTGCTCTTCATCTTTTATGACTGTGGGGACAGCTGGCACATCTGTTCTTCTACGCAGACCTTCCACCTCTTTAACCACAACAGGCAGTTTGCTAGCCAGGTCGTCAATTGGTTTGGCAAGGGAAACAAGTGCGGGTTTAGAGCTCTCTTAGACATCGATAGCACCAACTTTGGATGAAGGCAACATCATGTCTCCGCCTGCACTCTCCTCAGAAACCTGCAGTTTTCCAGGGACACACTACTCACCACCGTCTCCACACAGCAGCCAGATCTCTGTCCCTCAGATGTAGACAAATAAAAGGTCATTTCCTCCGACCCACGACAAAGCTAAGAGGTTGACTTGATGCCTCTGTAAGCTCTTGGCTACCGAAATGCTGCCTTTCCGCCTGGTGGACACAGCGGATTTTCGAGACCTTATGTCCGTCGCTGTGCCCCACTACCAGATGCCCAGTCGCCACTACTTCTCTAAGAAAGGTGTACCTGCACTACACCTGCATGTCGCACACAACATCACCGCTTCCTTGAGAAACTCTGTGTGTGACAGGGTGCATTTCACCACTGATACTTGGACCAGTAAGCATGGACAGGGACGTTATATGTCGCTGACTAGGCACTGGGTAACTATGGTGATAGATGGAGAAGGGTCTGCTGAACAAGTCTTGCCGTCCCCACGAATTGTGCGTCAATCCTCTTTCTGTCTTAGTTCCTCCAACGCTTCTGCCTCCTCAACCTCATCTGGGTCCTCCACCGCCGCCCCAAGCCTGCCTGGTCAGGCCACCAGTGTTGTAACTGCGTACAAGGAATCACGCACACCTCATTACTATGCTGGCAGCAGAGCGCAACAGCATCAGGCAGTCTTTAGCTTCAAATGTCTTGGAAATAAGAGTCACACAGCGGCTGAGTTGTGGGCAGCTCTGGAGACCGAGTTTGGTAAATGGTTGTCTCCACTAAACCTGCAGCCAGGTAAGGCCGTGTGTGACAATGCTGCAAACCTGAGTGCGGCCCTTCGCCTGGGCAAGGGGACACACGTGTCTTGTATGGCTCACGTGTTGAACCTTGTTGTCCAGAAATTTTTAACACACTATCCCGACCTAAATGGCCTTCTGCATAGAGCATGTCTGTCTGCTCACTTCCGCCGTTCAAGCGCCGCAGCTGACCGACTTGCATCGCTCCAGAAGTCTTTCGGCCTGCCGGTTCATCGCCTGAAATGCGATGTGCCGACATGCTGGAATTCGACTCTCCACATGTTACAACGACTGTGGCAGCACCGCCGAGCACTGGTGCAATACGTCATGACATATAGCCTGGGCCAACGAGATGCAGAGGTGGGGCAGATCACCCTGATGGAGTGATCTCAGATCAATGACCTATTCACTCTTCTGCAAAGTTTCGACATGGCGACGAATATGTTTAGCGCTGACTGCCATTATCAGCATGAGAATTCCAGTCATTTACATGCTGGAGCACACGCTAAACACTATTTGGAGTGTTGGATGAGGGAGACCTTGGTAACATTTTGGTTGAAAGAGGTTGGGGGGAGATGTCAGAGGAAGAAAGCACGGTTAGCACCTCTATGTCACAAACACAGCGCAGACTTGGTCCGCATGGATGCGCAAGACACATGAGCGCCTTCTTGCTGCACTACCTACAACATGACCCTCGGATTGTCAAAATAAGAAGTGATGATGACTAATGGGTTGCCACATTATTAGATCACCGGTACAAGTCCAAATTTTGTGAAATAATTCCAGCCATAGAAAGGGACGCACGTATGCAGGAGTATCAGCAGAAGCTGTTACTCAATCTTGGCTCGGCTTTTCCACCAAACACCAGTGGTGCACGGAGTGATTCTCCCAGTTGTAACTTGCCCAACATGGGTCGGTCTCGTCATGAACAGTCTAATCGTACCAGCAGCACCGTATCTGGTGCTGGTAACAGCAATTTTATTGAATCGTTTCATAATTTTTTAGACCATCCTTTGCAAGACCAACAGAGACAAGAAGTCTGACACATAGTCAACGGCTGCAGAGGATGATACAGGAGTATCTCCAAATGAACATTGATACCATGCCTTACCAACTGGAGCCTTGCTCATTTTGGGCTTCAAATCTTGAAAAATAGCCTGAGCTCGCCACTTACGCCTTGGAGATATTGTCGTGTCCAGCTGCCAGCGTTGTCTCTGAACGTGTCTTCAGTGCTGCTGGGTGTGTGCTGACAGATAAGCGCACGCGTCTGTCCAGTGACAATATGGACAGACTAACGTTCATCAAAATGAACAAGTCATGGATCCGCAAGGACTTTGCTACCCCTGTGTCATCCTGGGGAGAGTAAATGCTTGTGGATTTGGAATGTGCTTGATACAAATGTACCTGTCAAGTTTGCAACTGGGGCACAAGTGCTGCCACTAAAGGGGTGTCTGTGGGGCCCAATTTTTGGAAAAAAGGGAGACTCTGCTTGAAGTCTCCTTGCAGTGTTTTTAAAAATGATCCAAGATGAACAGATCTGGGATCAGCAAAGACTTTGCTACCTATCCCGGTGTCATCCTGGGGACAGTTAAGGCTGGCGTATTTTTGAATGTGCTTGATGCTAATCAACACATACAGTTTACAACTGGGGCACAAGTGCTGCCACTAAAGGGGTGTCTGTGTGGCCCAATTTTTGGAAAAAAGGGAGACTCTGCTTGGAGTAACCCTTGCGGTGTTTTTAAAAATGAGCCAAAATGAACAAGTCATGGTTCAGCAAAGACTTTGCTACCTATCCTGGTGTCATCCTGGGGACAGTTAAGGCTGGCGTATTTTTGAATGTGGTTGATGCTAATCAACACATCCTGTTTGCAACTGGGGCATAAGTGCTGCCACTAAAGGGGTGTCTGTGTGGCCCAATTGTTGGAAAAAAAGGGAGACTCCGCTTGGAGTAATTCTTGCTTGCAGTGTTTCTAAAAATGATCCAAGATGAACAGATCTGGGATCAGCAAAGACTTTGCTACCTACCCCGGTGCCATCCTGGGGACAGTTAAGGATGGCGTATTTTTTAATGTGCTTGATGCAAATGTACCTGTGAAGTGTACAACTGGGGCACAAGTGTTGCCACTGAAGGGGTGTCTGTGTGGCCCAATTTTTGGAAAAAAAGGGAGACTTCGTTTGGAGTCCCCTTGCGGTGCTTTGCATGATTTTAGAAGGGCATGCCATGCCTATATCTGTGTCTCGTCCTCTTTCTCCTCGTCAAGCTGTTTTGTTTTCGCATAAGAATTTGTTCTTGTCACTTTCCCATGTGTTTGTGTTGTCTTGTGAGTTGTTTGTCACCTTTTGGACACCTTTGAGGGTGTTTTCTATTTTTTTTTATGTGTTTGTGATTGCCTCCCATTGTTTCCTATGGGGTTCGAGTGGTTCGTCGAACAGTTAACCGAACTCGAACGCGGCCTCCGTTCGGCGAACCGAACTCGAGCCGAACCGCAACCGGTTCGCTCATCTCTACATCTGAGGAGAACCCACCAACTGCTCTCCGCTAATTATAGAGTATGTCTTGAACACGGATTTCCAGAAAAGCTGAAACAAAGGACAGTCCCACCAGATGTGCAGCATTGCCCCCCTCTCCCGTCCGCACCTCCAGCACCTATCTGAGATCCCTGGAAATATTGCATGTAAAGTATCGGGGCACCTATACCATCGGGTCAAAATCTTATAATTTTTTTCCTGTGCAGCGCAGGCAATGGAAAATTTATGGGTGAGGATAAAGGACTTTTTCTAGTCCTCCTCAGGGATGGGAGTCCCTAGATCTCTATTCCACTTCTCAATATATTTAAGGTCTCTGAAGTCAAGAAAGCGTAAACTAGGGATAAAAGATGTCTAGGGGGATCCTCCCGTAAAAGTAATTGTTCAATTTTTGTGGGTGGGGCTAGCAAAAAGCCGATGTCTATTATCTGCCATCAAAAATGACCTACGCTGAAGCTGAAGGTATTCCAGCCAAGCCGTCGGATGCCGAATCTCTGGGAGCAAAAGGGCCGAAAAGGGGGGCATCTCCAAACCGTGCAAAGTCTGGGCAATCCGTGTGTCCTCACTCCTCCTCCAACATACGAAACGCTCAACTCTTAGGTGGGCTTTGCACGTTGCGACATCGGTAACAATGTGTTACCGATGCTGCAGCAATAGTCCCGCCCCCGTGTGATATCTAGTGAAAGCTGCCGTAGCGATTATTATCACTACGGCAGCTTCACACGCACATACCTGCCGTGCGACGCCCTCTGGCCGGAGACCCGCCTCCTTCCTTAGGGGGGCGGGTCGTGCGGCGTCACAGCGACGTCACACGGCAGACGGCCAATTGAAGCGGAGGGGCGGAGATGAGCAGGATGTAAACATCCCGCCCACCTCCGTCCTTCTCATTGCAGCCGGCGGCAGGTAAGGTGATGTTCCTCGCTCCTGCGGCTTCACACACAGCGATGTGTGCTGCCGCTGGAGCGAGGAACAACATCGTACCAGTCGCACCATCGGCATTATGGAAATGTCGGAGGCTGCAGCGATGATACGATAACGACGCTTTTGCGCTCGTTCATCGTATCAAAAAGGTTTTACACGTTGCGATATCGACTGCGACACCGGATGTGCGTCACTTTCGATTTGACCCCATCGACATCGCACGTGCAATGTCGCAACGTGCAAAGCCGCCCTTACTCCTTGGGGAAACTCCGGGTTGGAGATTAGTGGTGAGAGTGGGCCAGGACCCTTTGAAAGAGATCCCTACCTGCACTCAATGTCCCAGACCCTCAACGACGCCCTGAGAAACTCCGCCACCCCATCTATCCGGCCTCTCCGCAACGGTGTCATCCTCGGGAGGAACCGTAGGGGCGTTTCAGAGCAGACCTGTTCCAGGCTCACCCATTGTTTAGTGTTCCTAATAAATTGCCAATCCAATAGTTTCAGCAGAAGGGACGCCCTGTGTGATACTTCTTAAAATCTGGCAAGCCTGCCCCCCCCTCCCTTAGCTCTACTCAACACTCTCCTCTCCACCCGAGTGCTTCTCCCTCCCCACACAAATTTGGTAATAATTGACTGTAGTTTGGTAAAGAAAAAAGATGGTAGGACAATAGGGGTCGTTTGAAAGGTATATAAAAAACGAGGGAGGACATTATTTTGATGACGTTAATACCAGGACAATTTATGTCTATCAAATTGTTTAAGATCTCTCATAGTACGCTCCAACAAAGGGAGGTAGTTAAGGTGAAAGATTTTGGAACTGTCCCGTGGTACCGCCACCCCCAGATAAGTCAGGGCCGAGGTCTTCCATCTAAAAGGGAAATTGGATGCAATAAGGTCCACTTCCCTACCCGGCAAAGTGATATTCAAATCTTCTGATTTATTATAGTTAACTTTAAAGTTACTTATATGTCTGAAGTCCTCAAATTCCTTAACCAAGGAGGGAAAGGATGTGTGAGGCTGTGTGATATATAGGAGAAGGTCATCTGCATATAAGGCCGCCTTACACTGGTGCTCTCCCACCTCTATCCCCTTTATATTTGGATTCTGTCTAATAGCCAAAGCCAAATGCTCCATTACGAGAACATACAGGATGGGGGATAAAGGGCAACCCTGTCGGGTACCATTTTTTATACTAATAGGCATGGACAGGGACCCATTGACCTTTATTTTGGCAGACAGTGTACTATAAAGGGATTGTACTCCTGTAATGAACTTATCTCCCATCCCCACCTGTCTCAATGATGGCAACATGAAACTCCAGCTGACTCGGTCGAAGGCTTTCTCCACATCTACAGAAAGTAAACACATTGGTAGTGCCTTCGCACGAGCCAGCAGAAGAAACGTCTTATTCGTATTGTCTATTGCCTCCCGGCCCATCACAAAACCCACCTGGTCCGTGTATATCACTTTTGGGAGCAAGCGAGCTAGTCTGTTGGCAAGGGCTTTTGAAAAGAATTTGACATCTATATTTACCAATGATATGGGACGATAATTGGAGACATTAACTGGATCCTTCCCTGGCTTCGGAATTACACAGATATGAGCCTCAAAAGATTGAGGGACAAAAGATGCTCCAGCAGGCACCGAGTTGAAGACCCGTGTCAAAAAGGGAACAATCTGTTCCCTAAAGACTTTAAAAAATTTGGTCGTAAAACCATCCAGTCCTGGACTCTTGCCTACTGCTGTGTCTCTGATAACCGAAGATCTCTCTTCTTCCGTAAAATCTGATTCCAACGCCACAATTTCTGCTCGCTCCAGCCTAGGTAAAGCAGTCCCCTGAACATAATACTCAATCTTATTATTGAGTGCCGTCGAAGACATATCAGCAAACTGACCCTTTATGTTGTACAGGTCCCCATAAAAGACACGAAACTCCTCTGCTATTTTAACCGGGTCCTGAATAATATGTCCTCTTCTGTCTTTAATTTTCAGGACATGGTTAGTGAGCTTCCTAGGATGGATAAACCTGGTCAATGCCCTCTCGCACTTGTCTGCATGTTCATAGAGGTGTCTTTGTAAACGTATCTTCTGCGTGAAGTATTTTTGATCTAAGAGCCCTCTAAGTTCCTCCCGAGTCCCCACCAATTCGGTGTACATCGAGGCCGATAAGGATTTTTTGTGAGACGCTTCTAAGGACCGTATTCGCTGAACCAAGGAGGTAATCCAGGAGGCCCTCTCCCATTTAAGTCTCGTTCTGTGCTTTATTAATATACCCCGCACCACACATTTAAAAGCCTCCCACTGGGTCGGCAAGGCCGTCTGATCCTAAGCGTGAGATTCCAAGAAATCACTCATCACCTGTCTTATTTCCGCAACACATAAGTCGTCTTTAAGTAGATGTTCATTAAGACGCCACGTCCATGGTACGCCGCGATCCATCTGGAGGAATCAGTTGGACGAACACCGGTGCATGGTCCGAAAGACATATAGACCCTATGGAGAAAAAGAGTAGAACTGTGAGAAAGAGGAAAAGAAAGGGAAAATAAAGATTACAAAATGTAAACAAGACAAATGCATTAACTTCTGGGTATTACTTTCAAGCGTCACTCAACCTGCGACGCGTAAACCCAAACTAGCCATGTGCTTTCCAGAACGGGAGCCCCCCTCCCTCCCAAGCCTCATTATAAAACCCAGACCACGGTCAAACCCCTGTTCAGATGCATGCCCCGAAAGTCCCGCCCACAGGGAGTCCCTGGCCCCTACCCCCCCATATACCCCGACACCCCCACAACCCCAACCCACAGGGAAATAAGGGAGAAGGTGAAAAAAAAATTAAAGGTGGGGGGAGGACCTCGGGAGACAAAAGAAAGGAAGTAGAGAAAGGGCAGGAAGGCCGGTTCAAGAGAGAGGCGAGAAAAGGCTAAAGGGAACACAGAAGGAAACTCAAGGGACGGGGATGTGTTAATAGTAACCATACAGGCCCTATGTGAAAGTGCTGAAAAATCTGTAAGAACATGTGATCACGAGGATCCAGGGCAAGAGACAAAATTATTGCTACTGAGAGAGAAGGAGCCATCTGAACTCACATTGGTTATTACGTCTAGCAGTAAACCTCTCCCGTGACTTCATTTACATAAACTCTACCCCTCAAACGGCCCCCTTCTACAACACTTATTAAAAATTATATTCAAGTAAAGTATAAAATGTAAGAAGCGTCTCGACGAACTTCAACCCTTGGCGGGGGGACGACCCCCTCCTCCCATCTTCTTCTCCCCTCGGTTATTTCTTGGAGGATGCTGAGGGAGCCCCCACGAGAATTCTGTTGGAATAGAAGGCCAGTCCGAAATTTCAACTCCTGGAAGATTCAAGGCCTTTGAGAAGGATGCCAAATCAGCTGGCGAGTGAAGAACGTGCATTCGTCCGCCACTGCGGACTTGGAGATGAAAAGGAAAGCCCAAGCTGTACACAATGTCCCTTGACCGCAGGAGCTCGAACAAAGGCTGCAGCGCCCTCCTCCTTTGGAGTGTAAGATGAGAGAGATCGGGTAAGATCTGTAACTTAATCTTTTGGAAAAAGATCGGCACCCCTTCCCGGAGCTTCAGCAGAATGGATTCCTTCTTTAGGTAATGGTGAACCCGACAAATCTCGTCCCGCGGGAAATCCGAGTCAGCTGGTTTAGGTCCCAGGGCTCTGTGTGCTCAATCAAGTTCAAACTACGTGGTTGGAGGGAGCCCCAAAATTTTGTTAAAGATTCTTTGGAGGACAAAGTCTCCTGAGACAGGACCCTCGCATCTATATTCTGCACACTGGAGCACACTTCTGCCAGCTCTGACCTGCACGCCTTCTCCATTCTGGAGATATAGGCCCTCCATGTCCTCTCTGGATGGGATGCTGATGATTCTTGATCTGAGCTCTCTCAGCTCCCTCAGAACACAGGAGCCTCCAGGCCCCAGCCCTAGGGTGCTGGCATGTTGAGAAGCCTGACTGGTGGGGCACTCCATTCCCTCCATATCCTCTGCAGTGCCTCTGACCCCTGTGCCTGTCATGGTCGCAGCAGTGTCACTGAGCAGCAAGGGGCTGGAGGTCCAGGGAGTCTCCCCCTCCAGTCCCTCCTGTAGCTCCATAGACATTGTGGGGCACAGGGGCAAAGTCAGGTCTCTTTCTCCTATTCCAGGGGAAGCTGCTGACTCTGAAGGAATCTGACCTCTCACCTGCCGCCCGTCTGCCTCCTCCCCCATTGTCAGGGCCGGCTTACCACACTGCAAGGACTCCCGGGCCTGCTCTCTCCGAGTACCTGACTCCCCAGCCCCCGCCTCTCCTCCAGATGGTCGGGATCGGTCACCGCCGGGAACATTCTTGCCTCCACATTCAGCCTGTCGGGCTGTTAGCTGCTGCAAGCGTCTGACAGGTACTCCGCTCACCTCCACACCCTCCCCCGCTGCCACCGTTGCGTAGATGACAGGGCCAGCAGCAATCTTACTCTTCTCGCGCTTCACCTGTGTCACCGCTGTTCAAGACAGGAATCGCTGAATACCACTGCGATTCTGCACAGAAAGGTGTTTCTGAGCTCCCCTCTGCCTCTTCGTGCTTATAGTCCGGGTCAGAGGGCCGTGAATTTGATCTATCCACTGATATCCCGGGAGATAAAGGGGAGCTGAGGCAAAGCACAACCTCACTCCCTCATGGCCAGGATACGCCCCTGTGCTTGACACTTTTAACAGAACTTCAGATATAATGGGAAGAAACAAAATCACAGAACAAGTAATTTTCTAAAGTGCAAATAATCCAAAACTGACCAGGGAGCAAGCTCCCTTTCTTGCTGGAGGGACTGCCCTCCTCACAAAAGCAGAAAGAGAGATCCTCACACACAAGAAACCAAACACAGAACCAAATGGAATATGCAGAAACACTCCACAAGTGGAAATCCAGCAATTAAGCACAGAAACAGTATACTTATCTGGAGTAGATTCAGGCATCAAATAAATGGGAAAATCAGAAGGGAAAACTCCCAGCCATCTTCAGAAGCAGGCAGGAACATTTTTCACTGGCGACCGCCAGGCACACAATGCTCTCCTAAATAAACTAGGCTGATCTGCAATAGGATTTCCTGAATTCCCAATTAATTCCATCATCTATCTGAATCACAGATTCCAACTCAGCTTCATTACCATTCCTGGCCACCAGAGGGTGCTCCACACCAGTACCCACTCGGATGACATTCACAACAGTTACGGAAAGGAGGACAATTCTTGGGTATTTGTTTCGGACATTCATACTGACAGATTGATTCTTGCCTTCTATCATGCCCATCCTGAGAGTCCTGGTGGTTCTGGTGAGGGTTTGTTAACCCCTCCTAAAGGGGGGTTACTGTTGTGAATTGCATCAACAATAGTGCTGTCCCTGGGAGTGTTTCTGGACTCCCTCTGGTGGCTAGTGCTGGTATTGAGTCTGATTCTGCATCTGTTGCTCAGAAAGGTATAGAAGATGATTGCTGTTCCAGGTAGCCTATTGAGTCCAGCCTGGGGGTATAAACGAAAGCTGTCACTGTCTAATCTTTGCCGGTAATAATTGTTTTTGCCTCATGGGAAGATGTCCTGAATCCTTGTCCTCCAGCCTTTGGTCTTTTTGCCTGCTTCTAGGTTTTCATTTTACCTTGTGAGCCTTTTTTGGATTCTCCAGGAATGCTTTCAACGGCGGTTTTTCGTTCCTTTGTATTAGTTCTATTCCCATGTCATCCTGAGTCTGCAACAGTGCCTGATAAGTATTTATTCTTGGTCTGGGCTTGGTTGTGGCTGAATTTGCACTGAAGGGCTTTTTCTGCTTGGTTTATGCCTTTTCCTGAACCTGTGTTTAAGAATATTATCTTTTGTTTCTTACTGGTGAATAAGTGCTTTTTCTGCACCATTTTTGGAGAGTGATTTATTCCCAGCAAGAAAGGGAGTTGTTACTCCCTGTCTGATCAGGATTTGTATTTTTGTATCTCATGTGTTATTTTAGTTATGATCTTTTCTATTACATTTGCATTTCCATTTAAATGTATTTGCACAAGAGATCCTGATATGGTGGGAGGAAGATCGTGTGATCTTTAAGGGATTATTTTTTATTATCAGGTATTGGTATTTTTTCAGGGTTTTTACTCACTGCAACCAGGAATCTATCGTACCCTTTTGTATTTAGCCAGCAGGGCCTCACTTTGCTTAACTCTATACTTTCCATCTGTGTGTTGTTTTTCATACCATTGTTATAAGTTGGGGCTTTTTACTTTCCTTTGGTGCTCTTCCAAGGCAAGTCAGGATTCCTCATTTCATCTTTGAGGTTAACTAGTTCTCCGGCGGTAATGAGGCGTCTAGGTTGGTTAGGAACGCTCCACCGCTACTTCTAGTTGTGTTGTTGTAGTCAGGGGATTGCAGCCAGCTAGGTTAACAACTACTCTTTGTACATTACCATCAACCTTTTAATGGGATTTTTGTAGATCTCTTTGCGGTCTCCTGACCATAACACAGACCCTTCAGGACCATAGTTCTGGCAAGACATCTCTGGAAAACTTGGACTTTACTAGGCCCGGGGCTTGGAGCAGGAGCTCAGCCAGGGTACCTCACTGCTGAGGGGGACACCCTAGAAATAGGACTCTCGCTCTTCTTCCTTCTCAAACTACCAGTGGTGTGACCCCTTACCGGATCTGGGATTGACCTGAACCCATAATGGCAGTAACCAGTGTGACCAAGCTATCAGCTGTAGTTGTGAGTAAACTACACACTGAACCCACATAGACTGTGTTGGCTCGTTCTTACCGCCACCGCCGCCCAGCACTTGGGTGTCACCGGCCATTACCTTCCCTCTTCATCCACCCAGCGCCCGCTCTGCCTGTGGGGAGCAATACCATCCCAGCTGCCTTAATACCTGGCCCGGAGAGGAATCCTGCAGCGCGGCTACTCCTGGCCGCATACGATAGGTGGCATCATGACAAACTCTCCCAAATATCCCGCTCCCCCACCATTTACTGTACGGCCCGGTGATGAGTTAGTTAACCACCTGCCCCGTGTGGCACTACACAAGGAGAATAGTCTTCCCCGTGGTCCCCACTATAGCTTCTCATAAGCCAGATCAGATCCCATACTTTGCACTGATGAGGTGCAATCACCCCAAAACACCATGTCTGCAAATTGGGTCTGTGATCTCGTATAAATCCTAAGTCATATGAAAAGGCTTGTTAAAAGGCCACTTTTTACTTTTAGGATTGCTACTTCCAATAGGTGGCGCTAGAGTTTGTCCACTTCCTGGAGAGACAATTTGAATATTTCCCAGAGGAGTTTTGCAGCTATAAGACCCCTCACAGGCAACCAGACTGGTTTGTCAGGTCTCCGCAAGGAGAGTAGTCTTCCCCATGGTCCGCTCTTAAACTAGATAGTTATATCACAAAAACAGTTAATAAATAACATTTCCATTATGTCTACTTGACTAGCTAAGAGGGATACAGTAGTTTAATTATTCCTTAACCAATATTAACGTTAACCTAATATTTATGTATGAGACACATGACTGCTTTTGACTTGGATAAAATGGCCACAGCAGCGAAAACCCGGAACGCTGACAACAATGGCGACTCCACAACTTATAAAACACAGTAAACATTTAAATCTCTACATATAGGTTGTTATGTCTAGGCCAGAGACAAAAGAAGACAATCCCAAAACCGGCATATTTGCATCAGAATGGCTAAAAAAAAGAAGTATTGTTGTGACGACAAAGTCAAAGTCCAGACCTCAGCCCAATTGAAATGATGTGGTAGAACCTTCATAGAGATATGTGTTATGGAGCAGTTGTGGATTAGCTAAATAAATCCAATATCACTGGACTCTTGGCAGCATCTCCGTTGTGAATCATAATAAAAGGGGTTGTCTGGCCTTGGGGTACAAGTCTACAGTCACTTTATGTGAGTACAAACTTGTGAATCCTCACAGCATACCATGCAAGCGCGCACTGTCAGGATTCTCCAGGAGCAGGCAGTCACAAGTATATGATTTGCACACATGCAGTCACATGCCGACTAGACATGAATGTCCTCACTCAATACAAGTGAGTCTAGTCAGAATGTGGCCAGAAGAATGCAGATTACATACTTACGGTCACATGACTGCCCGCTACTGGCACCCGGATCCGGAGAATCCTGACAGCACAGTGAGGATTCTCAAGTCTGCAGTCACATAGACTGGATCCATATCCAATACAATGGGAAATCCACTTTGTTGTTCTTTTGAAGATTTATTTAGGCATTTTGTTTTTTTCTTTTTACCTGTACTGTTTTGATAAATGCCTTGGGAAAGAAAGAAAGTGCATGTCATTTGTTTTTAGCAGATCCTAACAGAACCCTAAACCTCTCCAAACTAACCACTATACACTGAAAAAATGCTGCAGAAATTATAAAGAGACTCTTCTAAAAGTCTTCAGGAAATTCTCCAAATAAGAACCAATTCTTGGTTTGCTGCCTGCTTCGCCTGCCTCCAGTGCAAGCATCTTTACAATCAACCGTACCCTAAAAGTAAAGTGTTGTTGCTTTCGCTGATCTTTGGGAAACTCTTGACCAAAATGCACTGAAAAACTCAGTGCCAAACCTTAGTGCTGTTATAACTGATGAGAGGACAATATAAGGAGCATGAGGTGATTAGATCAGTGAGGTGAATAGGTAGAAACCCCTGTACTAAGACTAGTGACATGTATTGACACAATGTACTTTTCGCCCTCATAGCGTAATTCTGACATGAGAATTTCCGTATTTGCCTGATACGCCTGGGTGCTCCTCTGAAAATTAATTCAAAAATTTACTCTAATTTGACATAGGTATGTCACCCATCTCTGCTCTTTGTTACGTTGTATAACATACTTTGTAAACCCTATTAGTGTTGTTACTGTTACCATGCGAACTCTCTATGTACATCCCTATGGAGAGCTCATCTCTTTTTTGTTTTTCATCTTACTAATGTAATATGTATGTCTTCCTTTCCTGTAAAATATTCATGTATATTGCATATGTATGACGATGTATATTCTTTTTCTTTTCTTTGTATATAAAAAAATCAGTCCTTGAAGAAAACCTCCGGGTTGAAACGTTGGACATTATAAGAATATAGATAAATAAAAACATTTTTTTGAGCACCATTTTGGACTCCTCTCATATCTCTCTCAGTGTGTCGGAGTATATTTGCTATTGTATCGATTTTTCTCCAGAGCACCTATTTATACTAGTGGTCGAGCCAGATCTTTTCTATACAAGATTGCCTCTTTTTTGATCTGTGCTCCCATTTTTTCCCAATTTGAACCTATTTTTCTTATCCATGTCATTCACAACCTTTTCATACGGAGCTACAGAAGTGACTGACATACTGTCGAAAGTCACGATTCCAGACTCATTCTTATCTACTCCCTCTGAGGAAATACGTACTCGTGATTACGAGAAAGAACTCAGAAAACGGACCGCTTTTGAATTACATTGTGCTACTCTGGCACAATATCATAAAGTGCAACGGATACCTAGGGGATTAAGGGTGTCCCTTAGACCTACCCTTTTTGCCGAAAATGTCGATTATTGCTCTAAATTCGAGAGCATATTAAACAAATGCTCAATGGACATAATCATTTTGACCATAGAATTCCTACATAAGGAGATTGAAGAACTCGGCCCCAAAATTCGATCCATTGAGGACCAGTTTGCCAACAGCCTACCCAGCGCCGAATGGGACAGGATCCGGTTGAAGACTAAGGAGACTATTGCTGATTTTCAAAAGACCCTGCAGGACAGGAAACGCCAAAAGTTCGTTCGCGACCAGGAGGATTACTCCAAGGACCGTGTGTATAGGTGGCGGTCATCAGATAACTATCCAAGATGACCACCCGGTCCCTCTCGATATTCAGCTTCCTCAGGCTCAGACAGTGAACCATACTTCTCTCGACCTTCTAATTTTTTAGAACAAGGACAGACATCAAGAGGGCGACCAGGCGGGGGAAGAGGAAAAACCTATACACCATACCGAGTACAGACTCGCTCACAGGTATGACAAATCTGGTGTTTAATATTTCCTCGTATAACCTCTCTTTTATTGAGACAGAGGTACTACAGAAAGGCTTGACGTTTTGCCCCACTCCATCTTTTGACACTTTCCAATTAGATCAGGAACTCAGGCGGTTTTACAGGACACTGCGACTTAAAGCTCACTTTTCTAATAACGATACTGACACATCGCCGTCCAGTGCCAACAATAACCTCGGCTCATTTACTTTACATAATCTCAATCTCAGACATCCTAGCAAATTTATCCCCCCTAAACATCATCATCCCATAGAGACATATATCTCACTGGTCTCTAAGGACATTGATATGACGCTCAGGTCAATTGAGAAAGGAGATTACAGAGTAAAGAGTAACATCACACCGGAGGAACATAAAGCCATACGTACATTAAAAAATAACACCAATATCATCATAAAACCGGCTGACAAGGGAGGAGCTATAGTAGTCCTAGACAAGTCATACTATGTCTCCGAAATCCTCACACAATTGGAGGACAGGACCACGTATCTATCTATCTCTAGGGACCCCACTAGAGAAATACAGGCTAAGATTAAGGACATAGTGGACTACCACTTACGATACGGCACCATAGATAACAAACTAGCAGAGTTTCTGATTAAATCTGATCCGGTTATACCAGTGTTTTACACCTTACCTAAAATTCATAATAACCTGCGGTCACCCCCTGGCCGTCCAATCGTCGCGTCCACTGATTCTGTACTGTCACCCTTGGCTATTACCATAGACAGGGTTCTTACACCATTAATTCCTACTATACCATCGTACCTTAGAGACACATAGGACTTCCTCGGGCACTTGCGCCAATTATCTACCATCCCAACGGATAGTTTACTTGTTACACTTGATGTAAACAGTTTATATACTAGTATCGAACACACTGACGGGATTCAAGCGGTGGACTGGTTCCTTGATCTACAAGGTTCTTTCACAACAAATCAACATTCGTTTTGTATGGACCTCATCCATCTAATATTGGGTAACAACTTCTTCATTTTTGAAGATGCGTTTTTTCTGCAGTGCAGGGGCACTGCCATGGGGTCCAACATGGCACCCCCGTACGCTAACATCTACATGGCGCACTTTGAGGCCCTCTATATATATGAAAATCCCTTATGGAAGAGACACTCAGTGCTATGGAAGAGGTTCATTGACGACATCTTTATGATTTGGCATGATGATTCCTCCTCCTTGAACACCTTTTTCCAGCAGATTAACACATACAGGACGGACTTGACCTTTACCATACATCATGACCCACGCTCGATTAGCTTTCTTGACACTCTTGTACAACTTTCACCCGGAGGCCGGATTGATACCGACCTTTATGTAAAATCGACGGATAGGAACAGTCTCCTCCATTTCACTAGCTGTCATCCGGCTCACACCAAAAAAGCTCTTCCCATCTCACAACACAAAAGAGTGGAAAGAATTGTATCCGACCCTGACAAGCGCGAGTTGAGACTCCAAGAAATGGGTTCTAAATTTATGTCCAGAGGCTATCCAGCCCACATAGCCAACAACCGCGGGTCACGATCCGATACAGCACGAGCTGATACACCCCGTCTAGCGTGTGTTACTACCTACCACCCATTTTCACCGTTGATCAAAGGCATTATTGCGAAACATTGGCCACTATTACATACCTCATATCCCACTGTGTCCGAGTTTTCCCAGCCTCCTTTATTCTGCTACAAGAGACCCAAGAACCTAAGAGGCAACTTAGTGAGGGCAGATATTTGGTCCTCCACAGGAGTATCACGTCAAACTTTTCTAGGAACCCCTAAGGTTGGCAATTATCCCTGCCTACATTGTCTACAGTGTAATAACTTAACTCGGGGAGACACGTTCACCCATCCTCATACGGGTAAAGTATTCCACATTCATGACTACCTGACATGTGACTCCTCATTCGTAGTATATCTTATAAAGTGTCCCTGTGGTCTCGGATATGTTGGGGAGACCACCCAACATATCCGAGACCGGATCAATAAAGATAAATCGACCATCCGTTGCCAACAGGTGTTATTACCTATTCCATATCACTTTGTGACACATGGACACACCGTGGCCCAACTCAAATACCAAATTATCGAACATGTACCTCCAATAAGAAGGGGTGGTAAAAGGATTAGAATCCTAAAACAACGTGAAGCTTTCTGGATACATACTTTGAGAACCCTGGAACCCAATGGGTTAAATAGGGAGTATGACGTAATCCACTAGCTTCTTTGCTGTATTCATGTTTGCTTCCTACTGTGCTCATGTATTTTTTCACCTCTTACAGCGGAGTGAGAGATATATATAAATATATATAAGGATACACTTGTCTAGCCGTATATGCCATGTTATAATCCACTAATTCTTTCTTTTTCTCACCCTTAGGTCTCCCATGTCACCTGATCACACCTGTCTCCAGCACGTCACCTCCACTACATTTCTCACCCCAGTATAGGTTTGTATAGTGACACCGCCCCCCACCGCTCTAGCTCACGTATTCTGCAGCGCGTGTGCGGGGTCCCCTGCCCTCCGTGCGCTCACGAGGCGCGGTGTCACTCTGGCGCCCCGCCCCATGGGGCTCGCGCTAGCTGTGTGCCCCAGCACGCACGCGCTCAGGCTTCACTATGCGCTGACGCAAGCGCTCTGCCTTCCGCGCATGCGCGGGGCGGGACGCCAAGTCCTCAGCGTCCTGCTCCACCGCGCATGCGCGAGGCATTGCGTCATCGCATCGGCGTTCACATGAGGATCACAGGTGCGTTCCACTCTTCTCAGAAAGTGGACGCCCCCCTTCACAGCATAAATAGCCCATCCACCGGCATAAACGCGTCACCTGACGCTCCACCTGAGGTTCCCTCACCACGAAGGTATGTACCAGCTTCCACAACCCCTAGCTCCCACACATGTTATGACTAACTCCCTCTCCTCTCCCTCCTATAGAGCCTTTGGCCAGCTCAAGACTAGTGCACCTTGCACAGCCTGTTAGGGAGGTATGTTATTGTTTCTACCTATTCACCTCACTGATCTAATCACCTCATGCTCCTTATATTGTCCTCTCATCAGTTATAACAGGTTGTATACTCACATCATATGACCCCTGATGCATTACCCTGAGCCTGCTTTAAACCTATACTTCATGACATTTTCAATATGAATGCCATCCTTTGAGGTATGCCGTATACCTATAAACCCTCCTTTTCCTATAACGATTTGAGCTCATAAACCCACCCCTTCTTTTTTTCTCTGTTATCAGCCAATTCATGACCCTTGTGGATTCATCCTGAATACTTATGGTAATTACAATATTGCATATAATATTTGATTCATTTGGGACCCTTGTTTCATAGTGTCCATATCATTAGTTGTACTCTTTCTACCCCATGTGGGATCTAACGAACCTGTTTATTCTTATTGCTACAGTAACATAAATACGGACCCACGAAGGCTC
Organism: Anomaloglossus baeobatrachus; assembly: GCF_048569485.1. Classification (NCBI taxonomy): domain Eukaryota; kingdom Metazoa; phylum Chordata; class Amphibia; order Anura; family Aromobatidae; genus Anomaloglossus; species Anomaloglossus baeobatrachus. The sequence goes on from NC_134354.1 coordinate 324,002,052, forward strand.
TTCTTTGGTGAATAAAATAACACTCCAGACCTTAAGTCCACCTATCTTTACACACTAGGTAGATCCACATATGATACTCACACCACGGTAACCTCATACCATTTTTTTGTACTCATGTATTTCTCGATTTGGTTCACTAGACGGACTTGGTCCTTTCCCCTCTACATCCTATTAACTTACTCGATGTCTTGACTAGAGATGAGCGAACCGGCCGTGGTTCGGCTCGAGTTCGGTTCGTCGAACGGAGGTCTCGTTCGAGTTCAGTTCGGCGAACGTTCGACGAACCGAACTCGAACCAATAGGAAATAATAAGAGGCAATCACAAACACATAAAAACGCATTATAAATGTACACATACAGTTAATAAACATTGCCATAACACTTACCGGTCCCCGCGATCTCTCCTGCACTCTATAGGCCACTTTACACACAGAGATAAATCTGCAGCAGATCTGTGGTTGCAGTGAAATTGTGGACAATCAGTGCCAGGTTTGTGGCTGTGTACAAATGGAACAATATGTCCATGATTTCACTGCAACCACAGATCTGCCAAAGATTTATCTCTGTGTGTGAAGTGGCCTTGTCTCCTGCCGCTATTCCATCCGATGATCGCTGAATCCTCCCGGTGACCAGCACTGCCAGCAGTGATGCAGGACCTATCGTGACGTCAAAATAGCCATGTGACCAGTCACGTGGCTATTATCTCATTGGCTACAGACTGGTCACATGGCTTTGACGTCATGTCCTGTCCTAGGTCCTGTCATTGCACTCTCCGATACACGGTACACATTTGTGTATCGCCGTGTATCGGCGACATGCTCTAGCACACGGTCAACTCCCTGTTCCGTTAGGAACCGGCTGACACAGCCGGTCATTAACGGAGATCACCGTTGCCATAGCAATGCAGTTAGCGGTGACGTCACCGCTAACCGCGGCTCCGGGGATCGGAGCACCGTTGCTATGGTAACGCGTCTGTCAGCGTTACCGCTGTTACCGCTAACAGCCAGCAGCACTGATCACTCACGGAGTGAAGTTGCATGCTGCTTCCCGTGCAGCCTTCACGGAGTGAAGGCTGCACGGGAAGCAGCGTCTTCCCCCATGCAGCAGTGATGGAGCAGAGCTGCATTTGTTGAACGAGAAAGACAGAAGACCATGGATCGTGGAGGGCTGACAGGGGGCAATAAAGATGGAGTCTCTAATGTGTCTGTGTATTTATTTCTATTAAAGTATTTTTTCTCTGTGTGGTGTCTTTTTTTTAACCCTTTATTGGAGATTCTTAATGGCCGGGTCAAACGTGCCTGACATTAAGAATCTCTGGCTTAATACTAGCTAGTAAAACAAAGCTAGTATTAACACATGATTACCCAACAAGCCACCCGGCTTCAGGGCTGTTGGAAGAGTTGGATACAGCGCCAGATGATAGCGCTTCTATGAAAGCGCCATTTTCTGGGGCGGCTGCGGACTGCAATTCACAGCAGAGGCGCCCAGAAACCTCGGGCTAACCTGTGCTGTGGATTCCAATCCCCAGCTGCCTAGTTGTACCTGGCTGGACACAAAAATGGGGCGAAGCCCACGTCATTTGTTTTTTAATTATTTCATAAAATAAGTGAAATAATTAAAAAAAACGGGCTTCCCTATATTTTTGGTTCCCAGCCGGGTACAAATAGGCAACTGGGGGTTGGAGGCAGCCCGTGGCTGCCTGCTGTACATGGCTAGCATACAAAAATATGGCGAAGCCCACGTCATTTTTTTGGTGGGCAAAAAACTTCTGCATACAGTCCTGGATGGAGTATGCTGAGCCTTGTAGTTCTGCAGCTGCTGTCTGCTCTTCTCCATACAGACAGACAGCAGCTGCAGAACTACAAGGCTCAGCATACTCCATCCAGGACTGTATGCAGAAGTTTTTTGCCCCCTGAAAAAATTATGTGGGCTTCGCCATATTTTTGTATGCTAGCCAGGTACAGCAGGCAGGTACGGCTACCCCCAACCCCCAGTTGCCTATTTGTACCCGGCTGGGAACCAAAAATAAAGGAAAGCCCTTTTTTTATTATTTCATGAATTTCATGAAATAATTAGAAAACAAATGACGTAGGCTTCGCCCCATTTTTGTGTCCAGCCAGGTACAACTAGGCAGCTGGGGATTGAAATCCGCAGCACAGGTTGGCCTGAGCTTTCTGGGCCCCACTGCTGTGAATTGCAGTCTGCAGCCGCCTCAGAAAATGGCACTTTCATAGAAGCGCCATCTTCTGGCGCTGTATCCAACTCTTCCAGCACCTGCCTGCTATACCTGGCTAGCATACAAAAATATGGCGAAGCTCACGTCCTTTTTTTGTAGTTTTTTGGCAAAAAAAATAAAAAATGCTTCCCTGGATTTTCCATTGCCAGTGAAGGTAACACCAAGCAGTGTGGGTTAGCAGCCAGTAGTTGCTTGGATTACCCCTAGCTAGCAATACAAAAAATGCAGTGGGAGCCCATATATTTTTTTTTTAATTATTTATTTAAATAACTAAAAAAAAAGGGCTTCCCTGTATTAAGATTGCTGGACATCACAGTGCTGTAAAAATAAATCTTTAAAAAAAAGACGTAGCGCTCCGCGGTATTTTTGATTCTACGGGTTGCCACCCCCATCTGCCTGGTGTTACCTTGGCTGGCAATCAAAATACAGGGAACCCCATTAATTTTTTTTATTTAAAAAAATAGTTTAAAAAAAAGTACGTTGGGTCCACCCATTTTTGATAGCCAGCTAGGGCAAAGCAGACTGCTGTAGCCTGAAAACCACAGCTGGCAGCTTTACCGTGGTTGGGGATCCAATGTGGAGGTCCCCCCAGGCTGTTTTTTAAAATTATTTTATAAATATTAATAATTACACAAAAAAAGTAGGGTCCCCCCCAAATTGGATCACCAGCCAAGGTAAAGCGGACAGCTGTGGTCTGGTATTCTCAGGGTGGGAAGGTACATAGTTATTGGGCCTTCACAGCCTAAAAATAGCAGGCCGCAGGCACCCCAGACGTGGTGCATCCACTAGATGCGCCAATCCTGTCGCTTCACCCCAGCTCATCCCGTGCCCTGGTGCAGTGGCAAACGGGGTAATAAATCGGGTTGATACTAGCTGTAAAGTCACCTGAGATCAAGCCCAGCAGTTTGTGATGTCATGGCGTCTATTAGATACCCAACATCATAAACTGTCAGTACTAACAAAAAAAAAAATCGACAAAAGAAATTTATTTGAAAAAACAGTCCCCAAAACATTTCCTCTTTCACCAATTTATTGTAAGAAAAAAAATAAAGGGGTCCCACGACGAGTCTGGACCGTCTAGAATATGTGGGGGAAACACTCAGGGAACGTATCACGCATTTTCTAGGAGTGCAGACACTTCATGTGAGGAGTGTGGGTGCATTGAATCTGCACTCACTCTCCCCGGGTCCACAGCAGCAGAGTCCATGTCGTAATGGTTGCTACCAAAGCTGAAATGCCCTGCTCATGAGGTAAGGGCATGCCTAATAAGGAGAACTATTCTACATTTCCAAATATTGGTATTTGCTGACATTATTGCTATTCCACCTACTATATATTGGGGATAGGATCTTGGAGATGGAATACCCCTTTAAGTCCAGTTATCCAGCTGAATGAATACTTAACAACAGAGCTCACTATTTAGATGTGTTTTCTTGTGGCGTATAACAGACTCTGATGTTTGGTAGTCGTTCAGCAGGGAAACTATAAAAGCAAATCTCTCCATTTGGAAATGTAGTATATAGCTCTCCTGATCAATTATGTTCCTTACCTCATGAGCAGGGAATTGCAATAATAATAATAATTTATTCATTTATATAGCGTTATTAATTCCATAGCACTGTATGTCTTTGCACTGTGGGAGGAAACCGGAGTACCCGGAGGAAACCCACGCAAACACGGGGGAGAACATACAAACTCCTTGCAGATGGTGTCCTTGGTGAGAATTGAACCCAGGACCTCAGCGCTGCAAGACTGCAGTGCTAACCACTGAGCCACCGTGCCGCCCATTTAGCTTACAGATGCATAACCACCACTCACTGTGTCTGAACACAGGAAGCTGAGGTGACAGCCACTCTGTGCATGCGGCAGCGTCTATTGTGAAGGAGAGGGCCGTGGGGGGATCAACGCTGCACAGGTACCGTGGGACAGCGGGGAACACCGGTGGGGTTATAGGGGGTGACCTGGCAGGGCCTGGGGAGGAGTTTTCTGTCGCATGTGTCATGGCACATGCGACAGAAATCAGAGGAGTAGGGTGAATGCGGCCGGCACGCTGCTGTGTGCGCGGCCATCTTGGATTTCTGGGAGGGCATCAGGGGGGGCACTTTGGCGACACCGGGGGACCGGAGGGGACCGGGGAGGAGATTTATCTCCCATCTGACATGTTTGTTCATGCCAGATGGGAGATAAATAATTTTTTACCGGCGCTGTCATTTACTGTAACGTGATCATCGGTGTACGGTGTATACCTGTGATCACTTGAGCGGGGACCGGAAAAACCGTCCTGAATCATGATCTCCAGGGTCTCAGCTAGCCCTGAAACCCCGGAGATTTTCTGACGCTGGGGGGCGCTATTCACTTATTTCTGCCTGCTGTTTATAAACGGCAGATCAGAATAAGGCTACATTAACACGAGCGATCCATTTTTGCGGTCTGCAAAAAACAGTCCGTTTTTTTTCACGGGTGCATCCGTGTGGCATCCGTTTCCGTTCCGTAGACGGTCCGTATGTCATCTGTTTGTCATCCGTGTGCCTTCCGTTTTTTTTGTGTACTGCAAAAAAACTGAAGGAGGGAAAATACATAAATGTACCCAGGATCCATAGCTTCATCCTACATGAGGCGGTCACATGTTCACTCCAGTGCCATTTTCTACTGCTTTTCACAGCGTAGAGCGCTCTGGTGATTTTCCTGTGCTTGTACACTTCATATCAGTCTTTTCTGTCATTATAATGGCAGAAAGACACATAATGTCCCACTTTCCTGCATTTTGTAATTTTGCACCCTTTGGTGCCTTTCATGTGGCACTAAGGGGTGCTTAGCTTTGTATTTAGCCAAAAAAATAAAAAAAAAAAAATGACGTAGGGTTCCCCCTATTTTTGTAGCCAGCTAGGGTAAAGCAGACGGCTGCAGCCTGCAGACCACAGCTGGCAGCCTCACCTTGGCTGGTAATCCAAAACTGAGGGCACCCCACGCTGTTATTTTAAATTAAATAAATAATTAAAAAAAAAAACACGTAGGGGTCCCCCCAAAATTGGATCACCAGCCAAGGTAAAGCAGACAGCTGGGGTCTGATATTCTCAGACTAGGGAGGTCCATGGTTATTGGACTCTCACCAGCCTAAAAATAGCAGGCCGCAGCCGCCCCAGAAGTGGCGCATCCATTAGATGCGCCAATCCTGGTGCTTCACCCCAGCTCATCCTGTGCCCTGGTGCGGTGGCAAACGGGGTAATATATGGGGTTAATACCAGATGTGTAATGTCACCTGGCATCAAGCCCTGGGGTTGGTGAGGTCAGGCGTCTATCAGACATCACCAACCCAGTCAGTAATAAAAAAAAATAGACGACAAACACATTTTTATTTGAAAAAACACTCCCCAATACATTCCCTCTTTAACCAATTTATTAGAAAGAAAAACAAATCCAGGTCTGGTGTAATCCAAGGGGTTGCCATGACGATCCACACTGTCCCTGTCAATGAAGAGCAGGATGTTCCCCATTGGCTGGGAGAGCAATGCAGTGACCTGAGCTAACATCAATGGGCCAGCCCAGGTCACTGCAGGGGATGACAAGTGCTCCTGTCAGCGAGGTACATTACCTGCGCTGATCTCCTGCACTGCTGACAGCACCTGTCACTGAGTTCAATGACCGCCGCCTTCACAGCCAAGTATCGTGAGCGGCCCGTGACGTCACCGCTAGTCAGTCTCAGGTCGGAAGCGAGAGAAAGAGATGTGACAAGCGGCGGCCATGGAGGACAGTGACAGCGCTGAGGTCGGGACTTCATCACCGCAGGTAAGCTGAGCGGGACCATGTGTGCAGAGTGCAGGTGGGCTGAGCCATGTGTGCTAGCGGCGGAGTGCGAAGTGGGTGGCGCTGAGGATGTCAGTGTCGTGGACTGCTTGGCTGGGGACAGGTGAGTGTGAGTGTGTGTGTGTGTTTGTGTGTGTGTGTACATGCCGCGTGCAGGAGGGGGCGGAGTGAGCTGAGCGGGGAAGTGTGGGCTTCCTGCACATAACTAGGATAAACATCGGGTTACTAACCAAAGCGCTTTGCTTGGATACCCGATGTTTATCTTGGTTACCAGCTTCTGGCAGGCTGCGAACGATGGCTCCTGCACACTGTAGCTGTAAAAAGCCCTGCTTTTTGCTGCTAGAACCGTTCTCGAACGTATCTAGAACTATCGAGCTTTAGCAAAAAGCTCGAGTTCTAGTTTGATCTAGAACAGCCCCCAAAATCACTCGAGCCGCGAACTGGAGAACCTCGAACCGCGCTCAACTCTAGTCTTGACACCTAGTAATTACTGCAACAGGTATGCCCTTGATATCCCTCTATCCCTTCCCCCTCCCCCCTTTTTTTTTCCCCCCTGTACTAAAACTAGTGACATGTATTGACGCAATGTACTTTTCGCCCTCATAGCGTAATTCTGACATGAGAATTTCCGTATTTGCCTGATACGCCTAGGTGCTCCTCTGAAAATTCATTCAAAAATTTACTCTAATTTGACATAGGTATGTCACCCATCTCTGCTCTTTGTTACGTTGTATAACATACTTTGTAAAACCTATTAGTGTTATTACTGTTACCATGGGAACTCTCTATGTACATCCCTATGGAGAGCTCATCTCTTTTTTGTTTTTCATCTTACTAATGTAATATGTATGTCTTCCTTTCCTGTAAAATATTCATGTATATTGCATATGTATGACGATGTATATTCTTTTTCTTTTCTTTGTATATAAAAAAAATCAGTCCCTGAAGAAAACCTCCGGGTTGAAACGTTGGACAATGGACATTATAAGAATATAGATAAATAAAAACATTTTTTTGAGCACCATTTTGGACTCCTCTCATATCTCTCTCAGTGTGCCGGAGTATATTTGCTATTATAGGACCAAGGAGAGACACAGCGCAGCAGGGAGGCCTCACAACTGACCTGGCATACGGATCCTGAACTGTTCCCAGATCGCCCAAAAACTGTAACATCAAAAACTGAACCCCTTTTTAATAACTCCTGCAAGTAAAACCTGGTCAGAGTTAATGAATTGGTGTGACATAGTTTATTTCTTTCATCTGAGGAGCCCTAGGCTGCTGCACTAAAGTGACAGTTGAAAAGGCTGTGAAAACAAACTGCCATATTTGTGCAAGACTACAAAAACTGCCCTGGGGACCCCGCTTCACCTGCGGGAAGCGTAAACAACTGGCTGCTTAACCATCACCCCAGAGGTCTGACCTGCAGCCCCAGTAACCATACTGGAACCGTAGGTGGAGTCACTAAATACTTTTATTTATTTTTTTTATTATTTATTTATTTTATTTTTTTATTTATTTTTATTTTTTTTTATTATTATTTACTTACTTTCAGTGACCACCAGGGCGACGGGACCGGGCACAGGTCCCCGTGACACAATCCCATTATCCAACGCCCAGAACAGAGTACCCCACGGCCCTGGGGCGGGTCAGCTTTTGGCATCACGAACAATGCCCTTAATTAACCGGTACTGTGTGCCGTGTATTGACTGTGTTGAACTGTAATTGTGCTGCCATTACTGCACCGAAGCAAGGATGGAGACACAAGGCAATGCTGATGCCACTGGAGCAGCTGCAGCACCTGAAGCCGTAGCCCCGATCATGCCGCTTGCTCTGCCGTATGTCCCGGGGGCAGCATGGTTACCTCAATATGCTGGTGAACCCAATACCCTAGCTGAATTTAGAGAAAAGATATGCAATCTCCTGGATATATACTCTATGATTGACAAGCAAAAAGTGTCTGTCTTGCTGTGGCAGATGACGGGTGCAGCACAGCGTGAGGTTAAATCCTGGCTGAATACAGATAAAAGGACAATAACCCAGATATTTGCCAATTTAAAAGCCGGTTTTGAAACTCGTACTGTAGCTGAGCTAAGGAGTACTTCACACACAGCGAGATCGCTACTGAGATCGCTGCTGAGTCACGTTTTTTGTGACCTCATTAGCGATCTCGCTGTGTGTGACACTGAGCAGCGATCTGGCCCCTGCTGTGAAATCGCTGCTCGTTACACACAGCCCTGGTTCGTTTTTTTATTATTGCTCTCCCGCTGATAAGCGCACATCGCTGTGTGTGACAGCGAGAGAGCAACAATCCTGAATGTGCAGGGAGCAGGAGCCGGCGTCTGACAGCCTGCAGTAAGCTGTAACCAAGGTAAACACCGGGTAACCAAGGTGGTTACCCGATATTTACCTTCGTTACCAGCCTCCGCAGCTCTCACGCTGCCAGGCTCCTGCTCCCTGCACACGCTAAGTTAAGCGGTGTGAGCTGGTAACTAAGGTAAACATCGGGTAACCATACCCGATGTTTACCTTAGTTACCAGTGTCCGCAGCTCCCAGACGCCGGCTCCGTGCAAGCGCAGCGTCGCTTGCACGTCGCTGCTGGCTGGGGGCTGGTCACTGGTCGCTGGTGAGATCTGCCTGTTTGACAGCTCACCAGCGACCATGTAGCAATGCAGCAGCGATCCTGACCACGTCAGATCGCTGGTCGGATCGCTGCTGCATCACTAAAGTGTGAAGGTACCCTTAGAATGAGGTTTTACAACTGGAAACAAAGACCTCAGGATAGCATACGGATAGCATTGAACCTTCAGGAGGCTCTGTGGGGCTGTAAAGCAGGTAGACCCTGAAACTGCACAAGAGGAATATAAAATGTTAATTGAACAGTTTTTTGAGGGGCTACATTCACCAATCCATCAAACACAGCTGCGTCTATGGGTCGTGGAGCATCCGAGTCTAGACTTTGTAACTCTGAAGAATCGGGCCATTAGAGCGCTGTGAGTCCCTGTGACTACAGACCCTGCACCTCAGCCGCGGCAAGCCATCACCTCTCCCTCAGAGGTGGCACCCCATTCCTTAACTCCAGCAGAAATTAATGGACAGACTGTAATATCTGGTGCCTCTGATGACTTGCGTTCCCAGGTACAACAGCTGACAAAAGATGTGGCCATGCTCCTAAAGGCCATGCAACTCCAGCAGAAACCGCAGTCGTCGGAGAGGATCCAGTTGGCTTACAGCCCTGAGGACGTCCCGTGGATGCGAGGAAGGAGGAACCTGCCGCCCAGAGGAAGACCCAACGACCGCTACGACTCGTCAGGGCAGCCTATGTGCCGCCGTTGTAACGAGGCTGGACACTTTGCCAGGTCATGTCCTTTAAACCAGCGACTCCTGGGGCAGCGGGCCGATCACCAGGAATAAAACAACCAGGCCCATCAAAATGGCGCGATCGATATGTGGGAGGATGGCCATTCCTATCTATCGTGCTAGATGGCATTCCCACACTTGCTCTATTAGACACTGGCTCACAGGTGACGACAATCCTGTATATCCTTTACAAAAGATTTTGGTCCGATTCTGAGCTCACTCCCCCGGACCCAGACCTTACTATTAGAGATGAGCGAACCGGTCGCGGTTCGGCTCGAGGTCGGTTCGCCGAACGGGGGTCCCGTTCGAGTTCAGTTCGTCGAACGTTCGACGAACCGAACTCGAACCAATAGGCTATAATGGGATGCAATCACAAACACATAAAAATGCATGATAAATGTACACAAACAGTTAATAAACATTGCCATAACACTTACCGGTCCCCGCGATCCCTTCTGCACTCTGTCTCCTGCCGCTATTCCATCCGATGATCGCTGAATCCTCCCGGTGACCAGCACTGCCAGCAGAGATGCAGGACCTATCGTGACGTCAAAGTAGCCATGTGACCAGTCACGTGGCTATTATCTCATTGGCTACAGACTGGTCACATGACTATGACGCGTCATGTAGGACCTGCGAGTGCATCTCTCAGGTACACGGTGCACATATGTGTATCGCCGTGTACCGGCGACATGCTCTAGCACACGATCGACTCCCCGTTCCGTTAGGGACCGGCTGACAGAGCCGTTCATTAACGGAGATCACCGTTGCCATAGCAACGCAGTTAGCGGTGACGTCACCGCTAACCGCAGCTCCGAGAGCACCGTTGCTATGGTAACGCGTCTGTCAGCGTTACCGCTGTTACCGCTGACAGCCAGCACTGATCACTCACGGAGTGAAGGCTGCACGCTGCTTCCCGATTGTAGTGAGGATTGTAGTGAGGATGAGGTTCCCCAGCCCCAAGTGATGAGCTGGTGAACCTCATCCTCACTACAATCGTCACTACTACTACACTAAAAAGAAAGAAGACTGAAGAGCAGGATCGTGGAGGGCTGACAGGGGGTAATAAAGATGGAGTCTCTAATGTGTCTGTGTATTTATTTCTATTAAAGTATTTTTTCTCTGTGTGGTGTTTTTTTTTAACCCTTTATTGGAGATTCTTAATGGACGGGTCAAACGTGCCTGACATTAAGAATCTCTGGCTTAATACTGGCTACTAAAACAAAGCCAGTATTAACTCATGATTACCCAACAAGCCACCCGGCTCCAGGGCTGTTGGAAGAGTTGGATACAGCGCCAGATGATGGCGCTTCTATGAAAGCGCCATTTTCTGGGACGGCTGCGGACTGAAATCCGCAGTAGAGGCGCCCAGAAACCTCGGGCTAACCTGTGCTGCGGATTCCAATCCCCAGCTGCCTAGTTGTACCCGGCTGGACACAAAAATGGGGCGAAGCCCACGTCATTTGTTTTTTAATTATTTCATGAAATAAGTGAAATAATTAAAAAAAAACGGGCTTCCCTATATTTTTGGTTCCCAGCCGGGTACAAATAGGCAACTGGGGGTTGGAGGCAGCCCGTGGCTGCCTGCTGTACCTGGCTAGCATACAAAAATATGGTGAAGCCCACGTCATTTTTTGGTGGGCAAAAAAATTCTGCATACAGTCCTGGATGGAAGTATGCTGAGCCTTGTAGTTCTGCAGCTGCTGTCTGCTCTTCTCCATACAGACAGACAGCAGCTGCAGAACTACAAGGCTCAGCATACTCCATCCAGGACTGTATGCAGCAGTTTTTTGCCCCCTGAAAAAATTATGTGGGCTTCGCCATATTTTTGTATGCTAGCCAGGTACAGCAGGCAGGTACGGCTGCCCCCAACCCCCAGTTGCCTATTTGTACCCGGCTGGGAACCAAAAATAAAGGGAAGCCCTTTTTTTATTATTTCATGAATTTCATGAAATAATTAGAAAACAAATGACGTAGGCTTCGCCCCATTTTTGTGTCCAGCCAGGTACAACTAGGCAGCTGGGGATTGGAATCCGCAGCACAGGTTGGCCTGAGCTTTCTGGGCCCCACTGCTGCGAATTGCAGTCTGCAGCCGCCTCAGAAAATGGCATTTTCATAGAAGCGCCATCTTCTGGCGCTGTATCCAACTCTTCCAGCACCTGCCTGCTATACCTGGCTAGCATACAAAAATATGGCGAAGCTCACGTCCTTTTTTTGTAGTTTTTTGGCAAAAAAAATAAAAAATGCTTCCCTGGATTTTCCATTGCCAGTGAAGGTAACACCAAGTAGTGGGGGTTAGCAGCCAGTAGCTGCTTGGATTACCCTTAGCTAGCAATACAAAAAATGCAGCGGGAGCCCATATATATTTTTTTTAATTATTTATTTAAATAACTAAAAATAAAATGGGCTTCCCTGTATTTTGATTGCTGGACATCACAGTGCTGTAAAAATAAATCTTTAAAAAAATGACGTAGTGCTCCGCGGTATTTTTGATTCTCAGCGCAGATAAAGCAGACAGCTATGGGTTGCCACCCCCATCTGCCTGCCGTTACCTTGGTTGGCAATCAAAATACAGGGAAGCCCATTAATTTTTTCTATTCAAAAAATAGTTAAAAAAAAAAATGACGTTGGGTCCCCCCATTTTTGATAGCCAGCTAGGGTAAAGCAGACGGCTGTAGCCTGAAAACCACAGCTGGCAGCTTTACCGTGGTTGGGGATCCAATGTGGAGGTCCTCTCAGGCTCTTTTTTATAATTATTTTATAAATATTAATAATTACACAATAAAAGTAGGGTCCCCCCCAAATTGGATCACCAGCCAAGGTAAAGCGGACAGCTGTGGTCTGGTATTCTCAGGGTGGGAAGGTCCATAGTTATTGGGCCTTCACAGCCTAAAAATAGCAGGCCGCAGGCACCCCAGACGTGGCGCATCCACTAGATGCGCCAATCCTGGCGCTTCACCCCAGCTCATCCCGTGCCCTGGTGCAGTGGCAAACAGGGTAATAAATCGGGTTGATACTAGCTGTAAAGTCACCTGAGATCAAGCCCAGAAGCCCAGCAGTTTGTGATGTCATGGCGTCTATTAGATACCCAACATCATAAACTGTCAGTACTAACAAAAAAAAAAAATAATCGACAAAAGAAATTTATTTGAAAAAACAGTCCCCAAAACATTTCCTCTTTCACCAATTTATTGTAAGAAAAAAAATAAAGGGGTCCCACGACGACTCTGGACCATCTAGAATATGGGGGGGAGACACTCAGGGAACGTATCCCCCATTTTCTAGGAGTGCGGACCCTTCATGTGAGGAGTGTGGGTGCAATGAATCTGCACTCACTCTCCCCGGGTCCACAGCAGCAGAGTCCATGTCGTAATGGTTGCTACCAAAGCTGCAATGCCCTGCTCATGAGGTAAGGGCATGCCTAATCAGGAGAACTACTGTAGAGGAAGTTCTGCTCACTGGTATATAGGTGCTCAGAGGTAATAATAGACAAAATTAGTGAATAACCTCGGCACTCTAAATCTCCCAGACTAAAGCGGGCTTAACATGCTGCGACATCGCTAATGCGGAGTCGTTGGGGTCACGGAATTCGTGACGCACATCCGGCCGCATTAGCGATGCCGTTGCGTGTGACACCGATAAGCGATTTTGCATCGTTGCAAAAACGTGCAAAATCGCTAATCGGCGACATGGGGGTCCATTCTCAAATCTCGTTACTGCTGCAGTAACGAGGTTGTTCCTCGTTCCTGCGGCAGCACACATCGCTCCGTGTGACGCCGCAGGAACGAGGAAGCTCCCCTTATCTGCCTCCCGGCCGCTATGAGGAAGGAAGGAGGTGGGCGGGATGTTATGTCCCGCTCATCTCCGCCCCTCCGCTGCTATTGGGCGGCGGTTCAGTGACGTCGCTGTGACGCCGCACGGACCGCCCCCTTAGAAAGGAGGCGGTTCGCCCGTCACAGCGACGTCGCCGGACAGGTATGTATGTGTGACGGCTGTTGTGCGACACGGGCAGCGATTTGCCCGTGTTGCGCAACAGATGGGGGCGGGTACCCACACTAGTGATATCGGGACCGATATCGCAGTGTGTAAAGTAGCCTTAAGTCAGTAAGTCACAACGGATAGTAATGCAAAATCACTCTTTATTGGTCCGTATTAAGAAAAAAAAATTTTCATAAGCATATATGTTTTTATCCAAAACAAGTTACAAATGACGTTTCGGCCTGAGCCTTCGTCAGATTGGACTTATCTGCATGTAATCATGAAAAATGACAATAATCAGTATCACATAAGAGTGAGAGAACAATAACATAAACTCGAACAATGTAGAGGTACAATTGGGATGCAGCAAAAAAATTGCAACACAGCAAGAAATGAAACACATGATACAAATGTCATAATACAGTACAAGGACAATATAGTAATGACAAATATGGGGTCAGAGTAGGCTTAGACAGCTCTGGTACGAAAGAGATGTCAATCATAAAGTAACATGTGCAGTAGGTGTAGAGCTACAGTATGCATGGCAGAGCTAATGGGTAGACCGACCATAGAAAAAGAACGGAGAAAAAGTGGAGAAAAAGTGGAGAAAAAGTGGAGAAAAAATGGAGTAAAAGTGGAGAAAAAGTGGAGAAAAAATGGATAAAAAGTGGAGAAAAAAATGGAGAAAAAGTGGAGAAAAAATGAAGAAAAAGTGGAGAAAAAGTGGAGAAAAAGTGGAGAAAAAATGTAGAAAAAAATGTAGAAAAAGTGGAGACAAAATGTAGAAAAAGTGGAGAAAAAGTGGAGAAAAAATGTAGAAAAAGTGGAGAAAAAGTGGAGAAAAAAATGGATAAAAAGTGGAGAAAAAAATGGAGAAAAAGTGGAGAAAAAGTGGAGAAAAAGTGGAGAAAAAATGGAGAAAAAGTGGAGAAAAAGTGGAGAAAAAATGGATAAAAAGTGGAGAAAAAGTGGAGAAAAAGTGGAGAAAAAGTGGAGAAAAAATGGAGAAAAAAATGTAGAAAAAGTGGAGACAAAATGTAGAAAAAGTGGAGAAAAAATGGAGAAAAAGTGGAGAAAAAGTGGAGCACCCTTTGGTGCCTTTCATGTGGCACTAAGGGGTGCTTAGCTTTGTATTTAGCCAAAAAAATAAAAAAAAAATGATGTAGGGTTCCCCCTAGTTTTGTAGCCAGCTAGGGTAAAGCAGACGGCTGCAGCCTGCAGACCACAGCTGGCAACCTCACCTTGGCTGGTAATCCAAAACTGAGGGCACCCCACGCTGTTATTTTAAATTAAATAAATAATTTTAAAAAAAAACACGTAGGGGTCCCCCAAAATTGGATCACCAGCCAAGGTAAAGCAGACACCTGGGGCCTGATATTCTCAGACTAGGGAGGTCCATGGTTATTGGACTCTCCCCAGCCTAAAAATAGCAGGCCGCAGCCGCCCCAGAAGTGGCGCATCCATTAGATGCGCCAATCCTGGTGCTTCGCCCCAGCTCATCCCGCGCCCTGGTGCGGTGGCAAACGGGGTAATATATGGGGTTAATACCAGATGTGTAATGTCACCTGGCATCAAGCCCTGGGGTTGGTGAGGTCAGGCGTCTATCAGATACCCGACATCACCAACCCAGTCAGTAATAAAAAAAAATAGACGACAAACACATTTTTATTTGAAAAAACACTCCCCAAAACATTCCCTCTTTAACCAATTTATTAGAAAGAAAAACAAATCCAGGTCTGGTGTAATCCAAGGGGTTGCCATGACGATCCACACTGTCCCAGTCAATGAAGAGCAGAATGTTCCCCATTGGCTGGGAGAGCAGTGCAGTGACCTGAGCTAACATCAATGGGTCAGCCCAGGTCACTGCAGGGGATGACAAGTGCTGCTGTCAGCGAGGTACATTACCTGCGCTGATCTCCAGCACACTGACAGCCCCTGTCACTGAGTTCAATGACCGGCGCCTTCACACCAAGTATCGCGAGAGGCCCGTGACGTCACCGCTAGTCAGTCTCGGGTCGGAAGCGAGAGGTGATGTGACAAGCGGCGGCCATGGAGGACAGTGACAGCGCTGAGGTCGGGATGGCGGGACTTCATCACCGCAGGTAAGCCGAGCGGGACCATGTGTGTGTGTGTGTGTGTGTGTGTGTGTGTGTGTGTGTGTGTATGAGTACATGCCACGGGCAGGAGGGGGCGGAGCGAGCTGAGCGGGGAAGTGTGGGCTTCCTGCACGTAACTAGGATAAACATCGGGTTACTAACCAAAGCGCTTTGCTTGGATACCCGATGTTTATCTTGGTTACCAGCTTCTGGCAGGCTGCCAGCGATGGCTCCTGCACACTGTAGCTGTAAAAAGCCTTGCTTTTTGCTGCTAGAACCGTTCTCGAACGTATCTAGAACTATCGAGCTTTTGCAAAAAGCTCGAGTTCTAGTTCGATCTCGAACAGCCCCCAAAATCACTCGAGCCTAGAACTGGAGAACCTCGAACCGCGAACCGCGCTCAACTCTACTTACTATATATGCTGCTAATGGACAGCCAGTATCACAAGTAGGGTTCAAGGAGGTAAAGATAAAGGTGGGGAGGAAGGAGTTAAAGGGCCAAGGACTTCTTGTGGTGGATACTGATTGTCGTGAAAGAAATCAAACAATGATACTAGGCACTAATGTTATTGAAAATTGTCTAGGAGAAGTTCTTTTCCTGCTCCAGCAGGTTGCAGAAACTGCCAGCACCGAGCAGCAGAGGGTCCTACAGAAAGAGATCAAGGCCCTTCTGCAGAAACAACAGGTAGAGTTGTCTGGTGGGAAGATCGGCAGTGTACGGGTAAACGACCCATTCCCCATTGTGTTACCCCCAAGAAGTGAAGTGATGATTTGGTGTCGGGCAGCGATAGGCCTCAGAGGGCAGGATTACCAGGCAATGATAGAGCCCATGTACTCAGATAGTGGGCCCACAGTCCTAACAGCCAGGGGGATAGTTGATGTACGCAAATGGAGGGTACCTGTACGGGTTTTAAACTGTGGAGAGAAAGAGGTCAAGCTACCCAGATATGCTACTGTTGCCAAGTTGTTCACTGTCAACAATAACTCAATTCAGGCAGTGGAACCCTTGACCCTGTCCGACCAGGTGGAGGACAACAGCTCCAAGGGACAGCTGGAGGACTGGTCTCAGAAGCTGCATGTCGGCACTGATTCAACCCTTTCTTACCAAAGGCACGGAGTTTATTGGGTGGTGAAGGAATATGAATGGGTCTTTAATAAGCATCCATTAGACTTTGGGCGGATAAAAGGGGTACGCCATCGCATACCCACGGGAGACCATCCACCTATAAAAGAGAGATACAGGCCTATACCACCAGCTCACTATCAGTGTGCTAAAGATATATTACGGGAAATAAAGGAGGCTGGGGTTATTAGAAATAAAGGTGCTTTACACGCTGCGACATCGCTAGCGATCTCGTTAGCGATGTGACATGCCAGATCGTAGATGCGATCTGCCAAGATCGCACATAGGTCGTTTGTAGCGCCGGTCACATGTGCGATCTCGGCAGATCGCATCTACGATCTGACGTGTCACATCGCTAACGAGATCGCTAGAGATGTTGCAGCATGTAAAGCACCCTATAGTTGTAGCCCCTGGTCAGCCCCACTTGTCCTGGTAAGAAAGAAAGATGGCACAATGAGGATGTGCGTTGACTATAGGCAGATAAACCACATAAAACACAAGGATGCTTACCCGTTGCCCCGCATTGAGGAATCACTTGCTGCACTGAAAGCTGCTAATTTCTTTTCCACCTTAGATCTTACCAGTGGGTATTGGCAGGTTTCCGTGGCAGAAGATCGGGAGAAGACTGCATTCACGACGCTGTTGGGTCTGTGTGAGTTCAACAGCATGCCGTTTGGACTCTGCAATGCACCAGGCATGTTCCAAAGGCTGATGGAGTGTTGCCTGGTGCACCGAAAGTTCGAGACTGTACTGATATATCTTGATGACGTCATCGTGTATTCCAAGACGTATGAGGAACATCTGGAGCACCTGGCCGAGGTGTTTGAAACATTGTCAAAGTTTGGTATGAAACTAAAGCCTTCAAAATGCCATTTGCTGAAGCCGAAGGTTCAGTATCTTGGGCATGTGGTCAGTGCGGAATGTGTGGCCCCAGACCCTGAAAAGGTCACTGCTATCAGCCAACAACCGTTAAGGTTGTTGTCAGTCAGTCAGTTCTTGGGGCTGGTAGGATACTACAGGAAGTTCGTAAAGGACTTCACGAAAATAGCAGCGCCTTTGCAAGATCTCCTGGTAGGCCAGACCAAAAAGGGCAAGACTTCTGGACCTCCGTTTGAAAGGGGTGAGAAAGAAGAAGACGCCTTCAAGCACATGAAGTGGGCCATGACCGGTGAGGAAATCCTGGCCTACCCCGATTATAATCTACCGTTCGTGCTGTACACAGATGCCAGTACTGTGAGATTGGGAGCTGTGCTGTTGCAGGTGCAGAATGGCAAAGAACGTGTAATTGCCTTTGCAAGCAGGACTCTCCATCCTAACGAGAGAAACCCAGAAAACTACAGCTCGTTCAAGCTAGAATTCCTGGCCTTAGGGGTACTTTGCACGCTGCGACATCGCAAGCCGATGCTGCGATGCCGAGCGCGATAGTCCCCGCCCCCGTCACAGATGCGATATCATGGTGATAGCTGCCGTAGAGAACATTATCACTATGGCAGCTTCACATGCATTCACCTGTCTTGCGACGTTGCTCTGGCCGCCGACCCGCCTCCTTATTAAGGGGGCGGGTCGTGCGGCGTCATAGCGACGTCACACGGCAGGCGGCCAATAGGAAAGGAGGGGCGGAGATGAGCAGGATGTAAACATCCCGCCCACCTCCTTCCTTCCGCATAGCTGGCGTGAGCCGCGGTGACGCATGTAGGAGATGTTCCTTGCTCCTGCGGCTTCACACACAGCAATGTGTGCTGCCGCAGGAACGAGGAACAACATCGTAGCATCGGTCATTTCCAAATTATGGAAATGACCGACGCTATACCGATGATACGATTACAACGCGTTAATCGTATCAAAAAGGCTTTACACACTACGATATTGCCTGCGACGCCGTATGTGCGTCACTTTCAATTTGACCCCACCGGCATCGCACCTGCGATATCGTAGTGTGCAAAGCCCGCCTTAGTCTGGGCCGTCACCGAACGGTTCAAGCACTACCTGGCAGCTGCGAAGTTCACCATCTTTACAGATAATAACCCGCTTACTCACTTGGACTCCGCAAAGCTAGGTGCACTAGAGCAGCGATGGATGGCTCGGTTGTCAAACTATGGCGGGCTTTGCACGTTGCGACATCGCAAGCTGATGCTGCGATGTCGCACGCGATAGTCCCCGCCCCCGTCGCAGGTACGATATCTTGTGATAGCTGGCGTAGCGAAAATTATCGCTACGCCAGCTTCACATGCACTCACCTGCCCTGCGACCGTCGCTCTGGCCGGCGACCCGCCTCCTTCCTAAGGGGGCGGGTCGTGCGGCATCATAGCGACGTCACACGGCAGGCGCCCAATAGCGGCGGAGGGGTGGAGATGAGCAGGATGTAAACATCCCGCCCACCTCCTTCCTTCCGTATAGCCGCCGGTGGCAGGTAAGGTGAAGTTCCTCGCTCCTGCGGCTTCATACACAGCGATGTGTGCTGCCGCAGGAACGAGGAACAGCATCGTACCTGTCGTGGCAGCATAATTATGGAAAAGTCGGAGCCTGCAACGATGATACGATAACGACGCTTTTGCGCTCGTTAATCGTATCATCTAGAATTTACACACAACGATGTCGAAAGTGATGCCGGATGTGCGTCACTTTCAATTTGACCCCACCAACATCGCACGTGCGATGTTGCAACGTGCAAAGCCACCCTAAGACTTCACCATCAAATTTCGGGCAGGCCGCAAAAATGCAATCTGATGCATTGTCGAGAATGCCCCATTTGCCAGGTGCAGGAGAAGACTTGGATGAGCTAGAAGAGATAGAGCTGCCGGCTTTTCACCGCAACAGTGCATCCCAGTGTAACCAAGGTGTCAAAGGCAAACACCAAGAGGCCACGCTGAACCCGTTACCTTACCACGGGTGGGAGGAAACGCAAGACAGCGATCCAGCTGTTCACCTAGTAAAAGAACTATTAACCCAACCAGACTCACGTCTTAGCCCAGATGCCCCACCGGAAGCGCAGCACCTGTGGAAGGAAAACAGCAGGTTGTTCACCTACAGGGGTAGGCTATGCAGACATCACATCAACCCCCGAACCCATTTGTTGGTGTGGCAAATAGTGGTACCGAGAAGAGATGTTCAGATTGTGCTGGAGGCGTACCATGACGGAGCAGGACGCTTTGGGTGGAAGAAGTTGAGGTACTATTACGCAACAGATTCTATTGGGTTGGCATGAGCACCACCATTAAGAACTTGTGCCAAAACTGTAGCCCATGCAAGCTAAGAAGAAAGGACCGTGACAGTCAAAGAGCTCCATTACAGCCAATTGTCACCAAACAGCCACTGGAACTTGTAGCCTTGGACCATGTGAAATTGACACCGAGTAGATCCGGTTATACGTATGCCCGCACTATGGTGGACCACTATTCCCGGTTTCTGGTGGTAGTACCTGTAAAGGACTTGACAGCAAGAACCGCAGCAAGAACCTTTCAAGCCTACTTCTGCAGACCCCATGGGTACCCGGAACAGGTGTTGACGGATCAAGGTTCTGCGTTCAAAGCTGAAGTGTTCCAGGAGTTTGCAACCTGTATGGATGTAAGAAAATCCGAACCACACCGAATCACCCACAGACCAACGGCATGTGTGAGAAAATGAACCAGGTGGTTATAGACCTGTTGAAAGCCTTGCCCTTGGAAGAAAGAAGCATGTGGCCAGAGAAGTTGCCTAATTTAGTGGACATGTACAACAACATCCCTGTGAGTTCCACCAATTGCACGCCAGTGTACTTGATGGGAGCAAGACCCGGGAAGTTACCAGTTGACCTAGAGATGGGAATTGTCGTTCCTGAAACCAGTTCACCTGAAGCTGATTGGGACACTAAGCGCCAAGAGCAGTACAAAAAGTTACAGGAGGGCGTAGAAAGAAGCCTAGACCAAATTAGAGAAAGGCAAGAGAAAGATTATAACAAGAATGCACCAGCTGCTTCTTTAATACCTGGAGAGATGGTTCTAAAAAGAAAAAAAAAGACCCATAAGCTTGATGACCAGTGGGAAGCAGAACCATACACAGTATTGCCCTCTAACTTTGACAAGAAAATCTGCTTAATCAGCAAGGATAAGGGAAAAACAACAGCCACCTTAAGAAATGTCCTGAATAGAGATGAGCGAACTGGTCGCGGTGCGGCTCGAGTCGGTTCGCCGAACGGAGGCCGCGTTCAAATTCGGTTCGGACGAACCACTCGAACCCCATAGGAAACAATGGGAGGCAATCACAAACACATAAAAACACATTATAAATGTACACATACAGTTAATAAACATTGCCATAACACTTACCAGTGCCCGCGATGCGTCCTGCACTCTGTCCCCCGCCGCTTTTCCATCGGTAATCGCTGCGTCCTCCTGGTAACCAGCAGTGATGCAGGAGCTATCGTGATGTCAAAATAGCCATGTGACAAATCAAATCAAATTGCAGCACATATTGTGAACATATCAAGAAGCCCAAAAGACCGAGCTCACACCATAGAAGTTAAAAGTAAGTTTAAGCTACTAAAATCATCAGTGGCGCCATCTGAAGAATACTCACGTGCTTTTACAACCTGTGACATTGAAATTGCCCTTGCTGAAACTAAAATTAACAAAGCTCCCGGCTTTGATGGGATCCATCCTGAATTTCTCAAAAACTGTGGACCTTATGCGAAAAAATGGATGGCAAAGTTCTTCTCAGATATTATGGAGAATGCTCAAGTCCCTAGTAAATTAAAACATGCCAAAATAATTGCATTGTTAAAACCTGAGAAGCCTGAAGATAATCCATCAAGCTATAGACCCATTGCCTTGTTGAGTTGCTTATATAAGCTCTTAGAACGCTTAATATATAACAAGATCAGTCTAAAGATTTTCGACTCAATACCTATAGAGCAAGCCGGCTTCAGACCTGCTCGAAACTGTAGTGACCAAGTCTTAGCTTTGACAACTCTCATTGAAGCTGAATTCCAGAACAGGAAAGTTTTAGTGTCGTTTATCGATCTCTCTGCTGCATATGATACTGTGTGGAAGGAAGGACTTTTATATAAATTTCTGAAGGTGATTCCATGTAAGAAAATGATGTACCTCTTGAACAATATGATTGCAAATCGAACTTTTCATCTTATTATGGGCGATTCGACCAGTTGTAAGAAATCTTTAAACAACGGACTGGCCCAGGGATCAGTGCTGGCACCTCTCCTGTTTGCCCTGTACCTAGCTGATATTCCTAAAACAGTGTCACGGAAATTTGGATATGCCAATGACTGGGCACTTGCTATGGTAAGCAAAACAATGGAGGAAGCAGAGGATGTTCTTACAAAAGATCTTAGTGTAATGGGAAAGTACTTCCGACAATGGAGATTAAAACCTAACCCATCAAAAAGGGAAGTTTGTTGCTTTCATTTACACAATGCAAGTGCCAAGACTGAACCTAAAGGCCCCGTCACACTAAGCAACATCGCTAGCAACATCGCTGGTAACGAACAACTTTTGTGACGTTGCTAGCGATGTTGCTGTGTGTGACATCCAGCAACAACCTGGCCCCTGCTGTGAGGTCGTTGGTTGTTGCTGAATGTCCTGGGCCATTTTTTAGTTGTTGCTGTCCTGCTGTGAAGCACAGATCGCTGTGTGTGACAGCGAGACAGCAACAACTAATGTGCAGTGAGCAGGGAGCCAGCTTCTGCTGAGGCTGGTAACCAATGTAAACATCGGGTAACCAAGAAGCCCTGTCCTTGGTTACCCGGTATTTACCTTTGATACCAGCCTCCTCCGCTCTCCCTGTCAGTGCCGGCTCCTGCTCTGTGCACATGTAGCTGCAGCACACATCAGGTAATTAACCCGATGTGTGCTGTAACTAGGAGAGCAAGGAGCCAGCACTAAGCAGTGTGCGCTGCTCCCTGCTCTGTGCACATTTAGCTGCAGCACACATCGGGTTAATTAACCTGATGTGTGCTGTAACTAGGAGAGCAGGGAGCCAGCGCTAAGCATTGTGCGCTGCTCCCTGCTCTGTGCACATTTAGCTGCAGCACACATCGGGTTAATTAACCTGATGTGTGCTGTAACTAGGAGACTGGGGGCTGGTCACTGGTTGCTGGTGAGCTCACCAGCAACTCGTGTAGCCACGCTCCAGCGATCCCTGCCAGGTCAGGTTGCTGGTGGGATCGCTGGAGCGTCGCAGTGTGACAGCTCACCAGCAACCTCCTAGCAACTTACCAGCGATCCCTATCGTTGTTGGGATCGCTGGTAAGTTGCTTAGTGTGACTGGACCTTAAAGTACAATTTGAAGGCCAATCTGTTAAACTAGTGCAAAGACATTTGCAGCACGTCTGCCTGCATTGCACACTCAAACTCATTGTTACTAAGCCATTATACTAGCAAACACTCAGTGAACCTAGTGGCATCCTAAACGTGGCTATTGGACTTCTGTATAGTCCCACTAGTGCACAGATATTTCTAGCACCTCTGCATGACACCCTCCTGCTCTGTTTTTAATAAGCTATAATGATAGCAAAAAATACTGCCATTTAGTGGCATCATAGAACTGTCTGTTGTATTCCATTAGTGCCCCACTGGTGCCAAGCTATGTGCAGCACCTCTGCATGACACCCTCTTGCTCTGTTTTTAATAAGCTATAATGATAGCAAAAAATACTGCCATTTAGTGGCATCATAGAACTGTCTGTTGTATTCCATTAGTGCCCCACTGGTGCCAAGCTATGTGCAGCACCTCTGCATGACACCCTCCTGCTCTGTTTTTAATAAGCTATAATGATAGCAAAAAATACTGCCATTTAGTGGCATCATAGAACTGGATGTTGTATTCCATTAGTGCCCCACTGGTGCCAAGCTATGTGCAGCACCTCTGCATGACACCCTCCTGCTCTGTTTTTAATAAGCTATAATGATAGCAAAAAATACTGCCATTTAGTGGCATCATAGAACTGGATGTTGTATTCCATTAGTGCCCCACTGGTGCCAAGCTATGTGCAGCACCTCTGCATGACACCCTCCTGCTCTGTTTTTAATAAGCTATAATGATAGCAAAAAATACTGCCATTTAGTGGCATCATAGAACTGTCTGTTGTATTCCATTAGTGCCCCACTGGTGCCAAGCTATGTGCAGCACCTCTGCATGACACCCTCCTGCTCTGTTTTTAATAAGCTATAATGATAGCAAAAAATACTGCCATTTAGTGGCATCATAGAACTGGATGTTGTATTTCATTATTGTCCCACTGGTGCCAAGCTATTTCTAGCACCTCTGCATGACACCCTCCTGCACATTTAGCTATGCTAATTTTATAGCAAACTCAGGGAATTCCTTGCTGCATTTGATCATTAGGAGGGATAGAAAGTGAGGCTTCTTTTACTGTACTGGTACCCACAGAACACGGCCACTGTACCCATCTGTCCACTTTTGCCACGCTATTTAATTTGCCCAAAGAGCTGACTCTTTTTCTGCCATCCTAAAATTGTCTGGAATACTAAGTTAGTGTTCCTTTGCTGCCAAGCAAGGTACAACACATGTGCATTCTACACTCCTTTCCATTTCTGGAATGCAATTATTAACTGCAGGTAGTCCAGCCAATCTGTGACGAAGGTGCAGGCGTGGATATAATGTAGCCTGCATCCAATGATGGTTCTCTCGATGTCTGACAGCTCAACAATACCTTCTGTTTCCACTTCCAAAACAAGTGATGACCTGCCAATCACACTCCCTGTTGCGGGTAAAGGAGTGGAAGTTCAGTGTGAAAAACCATGTGTGACTGCTGTCCCCACAGTCACAGAGGATGAAGAGCACGCAGATGCACTTGATGGGGCAGGCGGTGGTTGCACAGGCACGCTAGGCCGCATTGTAGCACAGTGAAATTCACATTGCGACTTATGCTTCATTTTAAGTCGTGTACAGGGTGGGCTCCCCAGTATGCAGCAAAACCAGGCAACAGGAAAAGGACTCTAGGCAGTTGGGTTGATAAATGATTGTTTAACTTTACCAAAACAAACAATAAGAACCATGCATACAATTTAAATAATTGAACAATCTATTCTGTTGCCTACTACCTGCTAATCCCTCTGCCTAGCAGTAATTGTGTGTTTGTTCGTGTGTGTGTGTGTGTGTGTGTGTGTGTGTGTGCGAACACGACTTACCAGTGTCGCATCACAAGAGCTTCCAAGTTATCTACCTAAACATAGACAAAACACATTACCCCCCCTGAATACCCTTGTTAGCTGAAGCCTCACAGATAAGGCAGATGATAGCAGTGTGAATGCAAACCACACAGCTCTGCAACACAGTCATGGAAATCTTGAAAAGCAACAGTCAATGCAAACATGTATCGCTGTCCCTCTATGATTTAAACTGTACGTGACAATTTGACAGTGCAGAGGCAGCAAGTCTTATTGTCTATATAGTCGGCCTACCCAGAACAGATATGTGTTTTGCTAATAAAACAAAGTGTTGCGTGTCCGCATTATTGTCTGGGCACAGCCTACCGTACCCGGGTACTGTGATGTCCAGTGGCCAGAAATACAGACTTTACGCTCCTCTCACGGTAAACAGTATAGACAGCACCGTAAGAATGTTGGTAGGTGGCACAGAATGCTGCTCACTGACGTTACAGTGCTCATCATCAAAGTACAACACAACTCCCCTCACAATTGAACGAACTGTTTCCGCGGTGGCTCCTTGCTGTAACACACACCTTTAGCTTTTCCTTCTGTTCATAGACAGCATCTCCAAGTCCACACCCGAAGAGCAATTTTATATTGCTATAGTGACCAAAGGCAGATCCAAAAAAACAGCAGCCCCTTGTGTGTAGTCTGCAACAATGCATGCAATGAACGGCAAATAAGCATATTGCGTTGACAGTTGCTAAAGCTGAGCAATACACCTTCACGCTGTCAATTCATATCCATGTGATACTTCATGGAGGAAGAACTCAAAAGTGTGAGTTTTTGCCTTCTACTTACAGATTGTTGACAAATCTTACAGATTCCATGACTTGGGTGATCCTTTGCGATGTCCAAAAATTCACAGGCTCGGCAAGGCTTACAGCCCATGCGACCTGCATAGCCAACACGACTTCTGCTCAGAGTCAAAGTTGTGGTCCAGGATTCAGTTGTTGACGTGCTTCCAGTACTTTGTCTCTGGCCAGAAAGACGCAACGTAACCTCGTCGTCAGTAGCATCCTCCTCCACCTCCTCTGCTGACCTCATCGACTGGCTGACTTTGGTTTGACAGTAAGTGTGGTCTCCAACCTCATCAATAACCCTGTGTGTTTTCATTCCCCTCATCCTGAGTCCTCCGAGACAACCTCTTCCTGCCCTGACCGAATAGTAAAGTTGTCATTCCAATCAGGTATCTGTGCTCCTCATCATGTTCCCCATTGTCTCCACTAGGAGGATTTACTTTTTGGAAATGAGGGTGTAGATTAGGCTCAGCACCTTCTTCATCGGGGCCTGGATCCCACTCACAAAGCTTCTGGCCATCTGCGCAGATCATTTCCCCTGTCTCATGGAACTCGCTACCTCAACACGTCAGATTATCTGCTACACCCGCAAGCTTCAAACTGAATCTGAAAACTCATCTGTTCAGAAATGACTATAACCTTCAATGACACCACCACCATACGTACTTGACTCTCAACCTAAACCACTCCTACTGTCTCCTCCCAAAAATCCTTTAGAATGTAATCCCGCAAGGGCAGGGCCCTCTTCCCTCTGTACCAGTCTGTCTATAGTTACTTGTGTATGTATTCTGTATGTAACCCCCTTCTCATGTACAGCACCATGGAATCAACGGTGCTCTATAAATCAATAATAATAAAAATAATAATAACTTCCTTGTCTGTACTCATTGCAGCTTTGGAGCAGACCTCTGATTCCCAGACTATAGTGCGACTGAACAGCTATGCAAACTAAACCATCTCTGTCACCCCATACTCAGCAGGGCTGGTGGAAACTTGAGAGCTGTTAGGAAGCAAGTGCGATTGGATTGACACCACAGAGGAATGGAGTATTTGGGATCTTGAAATTGGGGTGGAGGAGAGGCCACTTTATGGAGCACTTCAGATCCATTGAAGCAGCTGCTGTTTTGGCCTCATCTACATTTGTTAGCGATGGTCGTGTCCATGAAAAAAGGGATCATATCAGATGATCCATGTTAAGAAGTACACCTGTTCTTTTGGATGGTATTTGTTGTTACAAAACCTGTAACCTGAAGCCTGCTGCGATTTCATTTGCGCCCAGGCGTCAGCTGCCATTTAGGGCTGTGCCTTGGGTTGTCCAGCTGGCTGCTTTCTCCTCCACGTCTAAGTGTGGAGAGGCAGCTAGTGCGCATGCGTGTGCCGATTTACCCCAGCCGCAGCCTAACTCCAGTGTTTCACCTAGTGAGTATGCTCAGCCTGACTGTGCCATTCCTGAGGCTAAGTCTTCATTTCGGGCTACAGCGCATGCTCCCACACTTAGTGTGAAAAGCCTCTTTGCACAGGTGCTTGCACTACGTGCCGGGTCTAAGTCCTGTGTTGTGCCTAGACACCATGCTAAAGCTGATAATCTTTTTTCAGAGACTGTATTTCATGCAACTGACCATGGTCAGGCACTTACTGCATCAGAGACTAGGTCCGGTAGTGAACTCTTTGGCACTGCCCCTGATGTGGGGACCCATTTAGACCACAGGGCATCAGGTGTCCTGATGATGTGGCCAGGCCACTCCCAAATGGCTTGCAGAGGCCCGCCCCTATGACTTGTCACCTCATTATTGATGGTCAGACGATGACTGGTGAGGTGTTTGGGTCATGACAGCCATGAGGTCATCATTGAAGTTGCGGTTCCAAATAGGACGCTAGTTATGCCACTCATGACGTATCACTCTGCTTTTGTCTCCAGAAGGTGCATTGTGGTCCACCCTGGTTTGGGGCGGACCCAGGTTATAAAAGGGGCTGGAGCCAACAAGGAGGTGCGCAGTCTTCTATTATGCTCCAAAAGAGCACACCTCCATGTGTTGAACCCATTGCGGCTTTAGGCCAGAGGTAGGCAGGGATAGGGCGTCAATGCAGGCCGCCACCACAGTTGGTAACGCAGAACGGTTAAGACCAGCTCCTGTCCTACAAGTCCTGCTTGTGCAGCCCAGTGGCATTAACAGGCCTGCTGCTGCTGATGCGCCTGCTGTCCACAGGTGTGGCCCCAATGCACACGGTCAGCGTACTGAATGGCCCCTGTGATGTTAACAGGGAGTTTCTGGGCTGGGTGGGCGTGTGGACCCTGTGACGCTAACAGGGCTCCCAGTCTCAAGATCCGAGTGGCGTCTAACTTGGTTCAGGCTACTATTAGTTTCATAGCCACACAGCTCTGTATCCTCCACCGAACCTTCCAGTTGCTAACCTCTCCTTTTCCATCTTGGAGCACGGTGGACACTAACTGCTGATGGGAATATATACCTTTCTCTTTCTTTTCTTATTAATTTTCGTTATTTAGCGGTAACATAGTATATACCACCTTATCCAAATCTGCCAGTCCCACCGTAACAGATGGTGTTTCTTCATCAAATGTTACTTTTGCTTAACCACGAAACCCACGGACACAAACTTTTTTACCCTTTCCAACACACCTGTTCCCCTTTCCACCAGCATCTGTCCTTTTTCATCTCAGTTTGTATATGACAAAAAATGCAACTCTGCAGAGACACCGTACTCAACACCGTCTCAGCACAGCAGCCAGCCCTCGGTCCCTCAGATGTGGACAAGTAAGACCATTTCCTCCTATCGATTAAAAAGCATTGAGATTCACTCTGTACACCCTGGTGTTTAGTGGAAAAGCAGATGTAAGATTGAGTAACACCTTCTGCTGATACTCCTGCATACGTGCGTCCCTTTCTATGGCAGGAGTTCTTTCGCAAAATTTTGTGTTGTACCAGGGATCTAACAGTGTGGCAACCCAGTAGTCAGCATGACTTCGAATTCGTACAATCCGAGGGTCATGTTGTAGGTAGTGCAGCAAGAAGACGCTCATGTGTCTTGTGCATCCAGGAGGACCAAGTCCTTGGTGTGTTTGGTGGCAGAGAGGTGAGAATCGTGCCTCCTTCCTCTGCCCTCTCCCCCCAACCTCGCACAACCGAAATGTGAGCAAGCTCTCACTCATCTGCTGAGTCTTCCATGCCCATCGCAAGTTCGTCCTCCATTTCTTCATGGCTCCTGCACCTTCCTCAACAATTTTTGCTGATACTATGCGCCCTTGTTAATCCCTATCCCCCACCATAACTGCTGCCTAGGTGCCGCTTACCGTATGGACCTTGTAGATCTTATTATCCCTTCTGCATATGACTCCTCCTGTACTTCCTCACCTTCCTCTTGGACCAATACCTGACTCCGAATAATGCTTAGAGTGTGCTCCATCATGTAGATGACCAGAATTGTCACGCTGAGAATGGCATTGCCAGTGCTAAACATCTTCGTCGACATTTGTAAACTGTGTAGTAGGGTGCATAGGTCCTTGATCTAACACCACTCCAGCAGCGTGATCTGCACCACCTCTGGATCAAGTTAGCCCAGGGTATACGTCATACCGTATTTCAGCAGGGCTCTGCGGTCCTGCCACACACGCTGCAACATGTGCAGATTCCAATTCCTGCGTGTCGGAACATCGCATTTCCGGCGTTTAACCGCCAGACCCTAAGACTTCCGGAGCGATGAAAGTTGTTGAGCTGCTGGGTGCGAAGGATGAAAGTGAGCACATAGCAGCGTGCCCGCTGCACAAGGCCATGTAGGCCGGGATGGTATTTTAAAAATTGCTGGAGAATCAGATTCAACACGTGAGCCATACAAGCCCCGTGTGTCACATTGCCCTGACGAAGGGCCGCAGACAGGTTTGCATCATTGCCGCACATGGCTGTTAAGTCACCAACGTAGTCCACTCAATCAATTTGTACTCTGGTCCCAATGGGAAGACACCACACCCTTTTTTAGGCCCCTCCTGTCTGCAGACCACTGCCAGACAAAGCTATGAACCTCTTGTTACTGTTACCCCCAGTTCAGTTTTATGAGTTTGTGTGCTTGTTACCTGACTACGTTTCCTGCTTGCTGTTTATGTACCTCGTTGGCCGATCCGCATTTCACCTCTGCTTGTTTTCTGATTAAGTCCTGGCCATCCCATTCTGTTCCTCTTCCTCAATTAATGTTTTTGACCCTGCATGACTACTATTCTCTGGAACTGCAGCCTTCCACAGGTATTGATCAACTTGGGCCCTGTGTAATTCCAAATCACTGTATCGGGGTTAAAGGGTTTCAGGGTTCTGGGTGTCCAGCTTGGTGAGTGGCTTGCCTCTAGCCTATCCTTTACAGCCCATCTGAGTGTGTCGATCCAGGCAGGCGTTACACCGTGCCCTCTGCAAAGGCCATGTAGGCCGGGATAGTGTTTTAAAAATTGCTGGACAACCAGGTTCAACACGTGAGCCATACAAGGCACATGTGTCACATTGCCCTGAAGAAGGGTCGCAGACTGGTTTGCATCATTGTCGCACCCGACCTTCCCTGACTGCTGGTTGAGTGGAGACAACCATTGATGAAACTCGGTCTCACTCTCCAGAGCTAACCGTCCACAATTCCTCAGTGGTGTCTCACATTTCCCCTACATTTCAAAGTAAACATTTGACCGCCTGATGGCCTTGAGCTCTGCTGCCAGCATAGTAAGGAGGTGTGTGGGATTCCTTGGGCGCAGTTACAAGGAAGGGTGGACTGACCACACAGGGTTTGGGCCGAGGTGGAGGACCCACACGAGGTTCAGGAGGCAGAAGCAGTGGAGGAACTTGTACATACAGAGGAAGGATTGACACACAAGTCATGGGGACGGCAAGACTTGTACAGCAAACCCTTCTCCATCTCTCACCATAGTTACCCAGTGCCCAGTCAGCAACATGTAACTCCCCTGTCCATGCTTACTGGTCCAAGTATCTGTGTTAAAATGTACCCTGTCACACACAGAGTTTCTCAAGGAATCGGTGAGGTTGTGTGCGACCTACTGTGGTAGCGCGGGCACGCCTTTCTTGGAGAAGGAGTGACGACTGGCCATCGGCTCTTGGGGCACTGCAATGGGCATAAGGTCTCAAAAATCCTCGGTCTCAAAAGGGTGTAAAGGCAGCCTTTCTGTTGCCAACAAGTTGCAGATGATGAAACTCAACCTCTTAGGCATGTCATGCCCTTCTAAAATCATGAAAAACACAGCGAGGGGACTCCAACCACAGTCTCCCTCGTTGTCACTAATTGGGCCACACACACCCCACTTGACTGGCATCAGTTGACCCAATTTTCAAGATGAAAAAGATGCTTTGCATGAAGCACTCTCAAAAATACGCGTGCCTTTCGCCTCCCCTGGCTGAGCCAGGGGAAGAAAAGTCCTCTGAGAGCCATGATTTGTTCATTTTGGTTCTTTTAGAAACACAGCGAGGGGACTCCAACCACAGTCTCCCTCGTTGCCACTAATTGGGCCACACACACCCCACTTGACTGGCATCAGTTGACCCAATTTTCAAGATGAAAAAGATGCTTTGCATGAAGCACTATCAAAAATACGCGTGCCTTTCCCGTCCCCTGGATGACCCAGGGGAAGAAAAGTCCTCTGAGAGCCATGACTTGTTCATCTTGGTTCTTTTAGAAACACAGCGAGGGGACTCCAACCACAGTCTCCCTCGTTGCCACTAATTGGGCCACACACACCCCACTTGACTGGCATCAGTTGACCCAATTTTCAAGATGAAAAAGATGCTTTGCATGAAGCACTCTCAAAAATACGCGTGCCTTTCCCGTCCCCTGGCTGACCCAGGGGAAGAAAAGTCCTCTGAGAGCCATGACTTGTTCATCTTGGTTCTTTTAGAAACACAGCGAGGGGACTCCAACCACAGTCTCCCTCGTTGCCACTAATTGGGCCACACACACCCCACTTGACTGACATCAGTTGATGCCCCTTTTCAAAATGAAAAAGATGCTTTGCATGAAGCACTCTCAAAAATACGCATGCCTTTCCCGTCCCCTGGCTGACCCAGGGGAAGAAAAGTCCTCTGAGAGCCATGGCCACATTGTCAGTGGACAGACGCGTGTGCTTATCTGCCAGCAGACCCCCAGCAGCACTGAAGACAGGTTCCGAGAGAACGCTGGCTGCAGGACACGACAAGATCCCCAAGGCGTACGTGGCAAGCTCAGACAATTTATCCAGATTGGAAGCCTAAAATGAGCAGGGCTCAAGTTGCACAGTAATGGCATCGATGTTTCCTTGCATATACTCATATATCTGTGTGTCCTCCTCTTTTTCCTTGTCCAGCTCTTTTGTTTTCGCATGAGTATATGTCCTTGTCACTTTCCCATGTGTTTGTGTTGTGAGTTGTTTGTCACCTTTTGAACACCTTTGAGGGTGTTTTCTAGGTGTTTTTATGTGTTTGTGATTGCCTGCCATTGTTTCCTATGCAGTTCGAGTTCGGTTCGTCGAACGTTCGACGAGCCGAACTCGAACGGGAGCTCCGTTCGGCGAGCCGACCTCGAGCCGAACCGCGACCGGTTCGCTCATCTCTACTGGTTACCTGTGCTGGGTCATATCGCACCCGCAAATCTAAGAAGACAAAAGCTCCTACTTAAAGAGTACACTAAAGTAGTGAATAATGAAAAATTTCCAATACACCAAAATATCAGAGATGTTACAATACAACGATTGAAATCAAGACACCCACCCATCCGATCTGCAATCACCTTGCATGAACAAAACTTCAATTTAGAGGAGAAATGGCGAGAACTTTGGGTCAATGTAGTAGACGGTGATCCCCAAATGTTCCCTAATTTACAAAACCCTCCACCAGGCTTCAATCTACCAAGGAAAACATGGGTTACTCTAAATCGTATCAGAACAAACTTTGGCGTCTGTGCAAATTTTATGTATAAGTGGGGAAAATATGACTCTCCGACCTGTGACTGTGGAGCAGATCGTCAAACTATCCAGCACATTGTTGAGGAGTGCCCCCTGAGATCCTACCATGGTGACAAGAAGGATTTCTATATTGTAAATTATAACGCTATTGCATATATAGAAAATCTTGATATTCAAATTTGATTTTTATCCTTTTGATATTTTTCAATCACTGTCTATTGTCTGGTGTTTATTTTTATATGATGGTAAGATATACGTTCATACGATTAAATAAAAGCCATGTGACCAGTCACGTGTTTATTATCTCATTGGCTACAGACTGGTCACATGGCTTTGACACGGTGCACGTTTGTGTATCGCAGTGTACCGGTGACATGCTCTGGCACATGGTCGACTCCCCGTTCTGCTTCCCCGTTCCATTATTGACCGGCTGACACAGCCGGTAAAAAACAGAGATCACCGTGGCACCGGGAATCACGTGATCGGATCACCATTGCTATGGCAACCCGTCTGTCAGCGGTAATGTTACCGCTAACAGCCAGCAGCACTGTTCACTCACGGAGTGAAAAGCCTACTCGGGGAGCAGCGTCTTTCTCCCATGCAGTGCTGCTGATGGAGCAGAGCTGCATGTGTTGAAGGAGAAAGAAGACAGAAGACCATGGATCGTGGAGGGATAAGAGGGAGTAATATACATGGAGTCTCTAAGTGTCTCTGTGTATTTATTTCTATTAAAGTATTTTTTCTCTGTGTGGTGTCTTTTTTTTTAACCCTTTATTGGAGATTCTTAATGGCCGGGTCAAACTTGCCTGACATTAAGAATCTCTGGCTTAATACTAGCTAGTAAAACAAAGCTAGTATTAACTCATGATTACCCTGATTCAGGGCTGCTGGAAGAGTTGGATACAACGCCAGATGATGGCGCTTCTATGAGAGTGCCATTTTCTGGGGCGGCTGCGGACTGCAATTCGCAGCAGAGTGGCCCAGAAACCTCGGGCTAACCTGTGCTGCGGATCCAATCCTCAGCTGCCTAGTTGTACCCGGCTGGAAACAAAAATGGGGCGAAGCCCACGTCGTTTTTTTTTAATCATTTCATGAAATTCATGAAATAATTAAAAAAATGGCTTCCCTATATTTTTAGTTCCCAGCCGGGTACAAATAGGCAGCTGGGGGTTGGGGGCAGCCATACCTGCCTGCTGTGCCTGGCTAGCATACAAAAATATGGCGAAGCACACGTCAATTTTTTTGTAGATTTTTGGCAAAAAAATATAAAAAATGCTTCCCTGGATTTTCCATTGCCAGTGAAGGTAACACCAAGCAGTGTGGGTTAGCAGCCAGTAGCTGCTTGGATTACCCCTAGCTAGCAATACAAAAAATGCAGCGGAAGCCCATATATATTTTTTTTAATTATTTATTTAAATAATTAAAAAAAAAAGGACTTCCCTGTATTTTGATTGCTGGACATCACAGTGCT
Organism: Anomaloglossus baeobatrachus; assembly: GCF_048569485.1. NCBI lineage: Eukaryota > Metazoa > Chordata > Amphibia > Anura > Aromobatidae > Anomaloglossus > Anomaloglossus baeobatrachus. The sequence goes on from NC_134354.1 coordinate 324,036,019, forward strand.
GTAAAAATAAATCTTTAAAAAAAAGACGTAGCGCTCCGCGGTATTTTTGATTCTCAGCGCAGATAAAGCAGACCGCTACGGGTTGCCACCCCCATCTGCCTGGCGTTACCTTGGCTGGCAATCAAAATACAGGGAACCCCATTAATTTTTTTTATTTAAAAAAATAGTTTAAAAAAAGTACGTTGGGTCCACCCATTTTTGATAGCCAGCTAGGGCAAAGCAGACTGCTGTAGCCTGAAAACCACAGCTGGCAGCTTTACCGTGGTTGGGGATCCAATGTGGAGGTCACCCCAGGCTCTTTTTTTATAATTATTTTATAAATATTAATAATTACAAAAAAAAGTAGGGTCCCCCCCAAATTGGATCACCAGCCAAGGTAAAGCAGACAGCTGTGGTCTGGTATTCTCAGGGTGGGAAGGTCAATAGTTATTGGCCCTTCACAGCCTAAAAATAGCAGGCCGCAGGCACCCCAGACGTGGCACCCTCATCCCGTGCCCTGGTGCAGTGGCAAACGGGGTAATACATGGGGTTGATACTAGCTGTAAGGTCACCTGACATCAAGCCCAGCAGTTTGTGATGTCATGGCATCTATCACATAACCGACATCACAAACTGTCAGTACTAACAAAACAAATAGACAAAAAAAAATGTATTTGAAAAAACACTCCCCAAAACATTCCCTCTTTCACCAATTTATTGTAAGAAAAAAAAATAAGGGGGTCCCACGATGACTCTGGACCGTCTAGAATATGGGGGGACACGCTCAGGGAACATATCCCCCATTTTCTAGGAGTGCAGACCCTCCATGTCAGGAGTGTGGGTGCAATGAATCTGCACCCACTCTCCCCGGATCCACAGCAGCAGAGTCCATGTCGTAACTGTTGCTACCAAAGCTGCAATGCCCTGCTCATGAGGTAAGTGCATGCCTAATCAGGAGAACTATTCTACATTTCCAAATATTGGTATTTGCTGATATCATTGCTATTCCACCTACTATATATTGGGGATAGGATCTTGGAGATGGAATACCCCTTTAAGTCCAGTTATCCAGCTGAATGAATACTAAACAGAGCTCGCTATTTAGACAATTTTTTGTTGTGGCGTATAATGGACTCTCATGTTTGGTATTCGTTCAGCAGGGCAACTATAAAATCAAATACCTCCATTTGGAAATGTAGTATAGCTCTCCTGATCAACTATGTTCCTTACCTCATGAGCAGGGCATTGCAGTAGCTTACAGATGCATGGTTACCACCACTCACTGTGTCTGAACACAGGAAGCTGAGCTGACAGCCGCTCTGTGCATGCAGCAGCGTCTATTGTGAAGGAGGGGGCCGCGGGGGATCAACACTGCACAGGTACCATGGGACACCGGGGAACACTGGTGGGGTTATAGGGGGTGACCTGGCAGGGCCTGGGGAGGAGTTTTCTGTCGCATGTGTCATGGCACATGTGTCAGAAATCAGAGGAGTAGGGTGAATGCGGCCGGCACGCTGCTGTGCACGTGGCCATCTTGGATTTCCGGCAGGGGGACTGGAGGGGACCGGGGAGGAGATTTATCTCCCATCTGACATGTTTGTTCATGCCAGATGGGAGATAAATAATTTTTTACCGGCGCTGTCATTTACTGTAACGTGATCATCGGTATACGGTGTATACCGGTGATCACGTGAGCGGGGACCGGAAAAACTGGCCTAAATCATGATCTCCAGGGTCTCAGCTACCCCCTGAAACCCCAGACATTTTCTGACGTTGGGGGAGCGCTATTCACTTATTTCTGCCTGCTGTTTATAAACGGCAGATCAGAATAAGGCTTCATTCACACGACCGATACGTTTTTGCGGTCCGCAAAAAACGGTCCGTTTTTTCATGGATGCATCCGTGTGGCATCCGTTTCCATTCCGTAGATGGTCCGTATGTCATCCGTTTGTCATCCGTGTGCCTTTCGGTTTTTTTGCGTACTGCAAAAAAACTGAAGGAGGGAAAATACATAAATTTACCCAGGATCCATAGCTTCAGCCTACATGAGGCGGTCACATGTTCACTCCAGTGCCATTTTCTACTGCTTTTCACAGCGTAGAGCGCTCTGGTGATTTTCTTGTGCTTGTACACTTCATATCAGTCTTTTCTGTCGTTATAATGGCAGAAAGACACATAATGTCCCACTCTCCTGCATTTTGTAATTTTGCACCCTTTGGTGCCTTTCATGTGGCACTAAGGGGTGCTTAGCCTTGTATTTACCAAAAAAAAAAATACATTTAAAAAAAAATGACGTGGCGTTCCCCCTATTTTTGATAGCCAGCTAGGGTAAAGCAGACAGCTGCAGCCTGCAGACCACAGCTGGCAGCTTCACCTTGGCTGGTAATCCAAAACAGAGGGCACCCCACGCTGTTATTTTAAATTTAAATAAATAATTAATAAAAAAACAACACGTGGGGGTCCCCCCAAAATTGGATCACCAGACAAGGTAAAGCGGACAGCTGGGGTCTGATATTCTCCGACTAGGGAAGTCCATGGTTATTGGACTCTCCCCAGCCTAAAAATAGCAGGCCGCAGCCGCCCCAGAAGTGTCGCATCCAATCCATTAGATGCGCCAATCCTGGTGCTTTGCCCCAGCTCATCCTGTTGCCCTGGTGCGGTGGCAAACGGGGTAATATATGGGGTTAATACCAGATGTGTAATGTCACCTGGCATCAAGCCCTGGAGTTCGTGAGGTCAGGCGTCTATCAGATACCTAACATCACCAACCCAGTCAGTAATAAAAAAAAATAGACGACAAACACATTTTTATTTGAAAAAACACTGCCCAAAACATTCCCTTTTTCACCAATTTATTAGAAAAAAAAACAAATCCAGGTCTGCTGTAATCCAAGGGGTTCCTATGACGATCCATACCATAGTCAATGTCCCAGTCAATGAAGAACAGAATGTTCCCCATTGGCTGAGAGAGCAATGCAGTGACCTGAGCTAACATCAATAGGTCAGCCTAGGTCACTGCAGGGCATGACAAGTGCTGCTGTAAGGAGCAATGTACGTTACCTGCGGTGACGATCTCCTGCACTGCTGATAGCAGAGCTGTCACTGATTTCAATGACCGCCGCCTTCACAGCCAAGTATCGCGGGAGCCTGTGACGTCACCGCTAGTCACAGTCTCGGGTCGGCAGCGAGAGGAGGAGATGTGACAAGTGGCGGCCATGGAGGACAGTGACAGCGCTGAGGTCGGGAGGGCGGGACTTCATCACCGCAGGTAAGCCGAGCAGGGTAATGTGTGCGGAGTGTGAAGTGGGTGGAGCCAAGCGGGGTAATGTGTGTGCAGTGCGAGGTGGGTGGAGCTAAGCGGGGTAATGTGTGCGGAGTGCAAGGTGGGTGGAGCTAAGCTGGATTATGTGTGCGCAGTGCGAGGTGGGTGGAGCTAAGTGGGGTAATGTGTGCGGAGTGCAAGGTGGGTGGAGCTAAGCGGGGTAATGTGTGCGGAGTGCGAGGTGGGTGGAGCTAAGCTGGGTAATGTGTGCGGAGTGCGAGGTGGGTGGAGCTAAGCGGGGTAATGTGCGCGGAGTGTGAGGTGGGTGGAGCTAAGTGGGGTAATGTGTGCGGAGTGCAAGGTGGGTGGAGCTAAGCGGGGTAATGTGTGCGGAGTGCGAGGTGGGTGGAGCTAAGCTGGGTAATGTGTGCGGAGTGCGAGGTGGGTGGAGCTAAGCGGGGTAATGTGCGCGGAGTGTGAGGTGGGTGGAGCTAAGCGGGGTAATGTGTGCGGAGTGCGAGGTGGGTAGAGCTAAGCGGGGTAATGTTTGCGGAGTGCGAGGTGGGTGGAGCTAAGCGGGGTAATGTGTGCGGAGTGCGAGGTGGGTGGAGCCTAGCGGGGCCATGTGTGCGGGCGGTGGAGTGTGAAGTGGGTGGAGCCTAGCGGGGCCATGTGGTGCTGAGGACATCAGTGCCGAGGACTGCATGGCTGGGGACAGGTGAGTGTGAGTGTGAGTGTGTGTGTACATGCCGCATGCAGGAGGGGGCGGAGCCCAGCGGGGAAGTGTCGGCTCCCTGCACACATAACCAGGGTAAATATCGGGTTACCAAGCAAAGCGCTTTGCTTGGATACCCGATATTTATCTTGGTTACCAGCTACGCAGGCTGCCAGCGATGGCTCCCTGCACACTGTAGCTGTAAAAAGCCACGCTTTTTGTGCTCGAACCGTTCTCGAACGTAACTCGAGCTGCCGAACTTTTAGCAAAAAGCTCGAGTTCTAGTTCGATCTAGAACAACCCCCAAAATCACTCGAACATGAAATTGGCGAACCTCGAACCGCGCTCAATTCTAGTCCTGAACAGTTGAAGCCAAAAGAAGTCACCCCCTGTACACCTCAACCTAAGGAGAAAAAGAAAGAGATGATACGAACAGTACTTGGTGATTTTCCTGAAAGTTGGCCTCAGTACAATGGAGCCATAATAATACCATTATTGACTACGGCTCAACCAGTAGAAGTCCTAGAAAGACTGGAAGAACCTGTCGAAGTTTCAGAAGAACTACCTGTCGCAGTAGAACCAGAGAACCCTGCTATTGGTGAACCTGCCAGTCCTATGGTAAGACTTAAGCGGGCTTTACACGCTACGACATCGCTCAAGTGAACTCGTTGGGGTAACGGAATTTGTGACGCACATCCGCTCGCTTTAGCGATGCCGTTGCGTGTGACACCTATGAGCGATTTTGCATTGTCGCAAAAACATGCAAAATCGCTCATCGGTGACATGGGGATCCATTCTCAAATATCGTCAATGCAGCAGTAATGAAGTTGTTCCTCCTTCCTGCGGCAGCACACATCGCTCCGTGTGACATCGCAGGAACAAGGAACCTCACCTTACCTGCGTCCCGGCCACAATGCGGAAGGAAGGAGGTGGGTGGGATGTTACGTCCCGCTCATCTCCACCCCTCCGCTTCTATTGGGCGGCGGTTCAGTGACGCTGCTGTGACGTCGCTGTGACGCTGAACGAACCGCCCCCTTAGAAAGGAGGCGGTTCTCCGGTCACAGCGACGTCGCAGGGAGGGCAAGTCCGTGTGACGGGTCCGGGCGATGTTGTGCAACAAGGGCAGCGATTTCGGTACCGATATCGCAGTGTGTAAAGCGGCCTTAAGACAACATTCATGCATACCAATATTGCGTAGATCCTCATGCAGACTAGTAGATAGTGCACGTATAGCACCAGTACTAGGTACCAGTACACCGCACCGACCAGTTGAGACACAGGCATTACATAGGTCTAGCCATTGCAACTTCGGTCAGCCCCCGTCCCGTTATATAGGAGAATATTAAATAGAAAGTGTAGTAGTTAGTGAAGTGTAAAAATGTTTTCTTTGTTTGTTTATTGCAACTAAGTAAATCCGTAACCGACAAGCGTATTGAGCCTGCAGGACTTTTTGCATGAACTTTTGCATTTTCTTGAACTCTTATTTACATATGGAGCAGTGGGCCACAGAACTGGTAGTGGTCAAAAACTTTCTTATATATACCATTCTCACATTTTGCAGCAGAAGGACTGCATTTCTCTGTTTTATTGGCTTTTGTAATTTTAATTTTTTTAAATGTTTATACTATTCTTTATTGTTGCTAATGTTTTAAAGTTTGTGTTTCCAGTCCAGGAGTACTGGATTTAACTAGGGGAGAATGTGGCACCCCAGGGTTCAGTTGCCACAAATATACCTGTACCTGGGGCAGGGAAGGATCTCCACATCAGGTAATCCCACAAACAACACTTCCTCTCCAAGCCTGGAGGGGGAGCTCTACAAGCCGAGTTCAGGTGAAGTCCCCTTTAAATCCAGGTTTGGAGACGGAGTCAGACAGACAGTTGACAGTTGGAGTTGAGCTCGAGCGAGGAGAGGGAAGACATCAAAATGGAGAGGGCTGTGTTTAGCCCGCACAGGTAGCTGTGTGACAGACTGAGGGATCCAGAAGTGAGGCAAAAGAGGAGTGACTGGGGAGGTGGAACCCGATCGGTTCATCCCCAAGGAACAGCGCTGATTACCGGATATCGGCGTCCAAGATTGTGAGGGATCTAATCTGCCCAGCAATAAAGACCGGAGGCTAGGGAGACTCCAGATCCCCTGGCCGCAGCAGCACCTGAAGGCAAAGCCGCTACACAGAGCTTAGGGACCACAGTGAGTACAGCAGTGCCCCTTAGAGAAGCTCCCGCCGCCTGCCATACAGGTGAAGAGAGAAAGAGAGGGACAAGGTAGGAGAGACACAGTGCAGCAGGGAGGCCTCACAACTGACCTGGCGTAGAGATCCATTCCTGAACTGTTCCCAGATCGCCCAAAAACTGTAACATCAGAAACTGAACTCCTTTTTAATAACTCCTGCAAGTAAAACCTGGTCAGAGTTAATGAATTGGTGTGACATAGTTTATTTCTTTCATCTGAGGAGCCCTAGGCTGCTGCACTAAAGTGACAGTTGAAAAGGCTGTGAAGACAAACTGCCATATTTGTGCAAGACTACAAAAACTGCCCTGGGGACCCCGCTTTACCTACGGAAAGCGTAAACAACTGGCTGCTTAACCCCAGAGGTCTAACCTGCAGCCCCAGTAACCATACTGGATCCGCAGGTGGCGTCACAAAATACTTTTATTTATTTTTTTATTATTTTTTTTAATTATTTAGTTTTTTATTTTTTTATTTATTTAGTTTTTTTTTATTATTATTTACTTACTTTCAGCGACCAACAGGGCCACAAGACCGGGCACAGGCCCCAGTGACATAATTCCATTATCCAACGCCCGGAACCGAGTACCCCACAGCCCTGGGGCGGGTCACAATCACTATTGATTGCAATCATGCAATCACTATTGAATTTATTTGTGGTACAAAATTTTTTATTTTTAATTTTTTTAGTGATAGGCAACTATCACTGAAATGTTTTTTTGTATATACCACAAATAAATTCTACTATTGCATGAACTTTTAAGCTGGGTTCACACTAAACGACAGCGACAACGACGTCGCTGTTATGTCACCATTTTCGGTGACGTAACAGCGACCTTGTAAGTCGCTGTTATGATCGCTGCTTAGCTGTCAAACACAGCAGAAGCAGCGATCATAACGTCGCTGTGCTACATGTTCAGAGAGCAGGGAGCCGCGCTTAGCGCTGGCTCCTTGCTCTCCTGCAGCACACATCGGGTTAATTAACCCGATGTGTGCTGCAGCTACATGTCACAGTTCAGAGAGCAGGGAGCCGCGCGCACTGCTTAGCGCTGGCTCCTTGCTCTCCTTGCTACAGTATACATCGGGTTAATTACCCGATGCATACTGCAGCCACATGTCACAGTGCAGGAGCCGGCACTGGCAGCAAGAGCGGCGGAGGCTGGTAACCAGCGTAAACATCGGGTAACCAGGGAAAGGTCTTCCCTTGGTTACCCGATGTTTACGCTGGTTACAGCTTACCGCAGCTGCCAGTGCCGGCTCCTGCTCGCTTCATTTCGTCGCTCTCTCGCTGTCACACACAGCGATGTGTGTGTCACAGCGGGAGAGTGACGACCAAAAAATGAAGCTGGACATTCAGCAACGACCGGCGACCTCACAGCAGGGGCCAGGTCGTTGCTGGATGTCACACACAGCGACAGCGACGGGACGTCGCTGCAACGTCACCGAAAATGGTGACGTAGCAGCGACGTCGTTGTCGTTGTCGCTGTGTGTGACACCAGCTTTAGAGAGTGCAGTGAATTATTAAGTCTGATGTGTTGAGCCAGAGAGTTCCAGAGTATGGGGGACGCACGGGAGAAATCTTGGATGCGATTGTGTGAAGAGGAGATACAGGGGAGTAGAGGAGATCCTGTGATGAATAAAATGACATGATTTTCACAAGAATGTTTGATATATGATCTTTATAGACAAGCACATTGTTGAAACAAAACAAGAAAAGCAGGTTCATCCTCCTTCTTGGGATTACCAAGCTCTTATGTGAATGAGACTCCACAGAGTTGAAGCAGGACAAAGTGTGGTTACGCCTAGGTGAGGTGGATAACAAAGGGTAAAGAAATGCAGCTTGACATTATCTGCAAGAATGTAAGGGTACCTTCACACTTTAGCGATGCAGCAGCGATCCGACCAGCGATCTGACCTGGTCAGGATCGCTGCTGCATCGCTACATGGTCGCTGGTGAGCTGTCAAACAGGCAGATCTCACCAGCGACCAGTGACCAGCCCCCAGCCAGCAGCGACGTGCAAGCGACGCTGCGCTTGCACGGAGCCGGCGTCTGGAATCTGCGGACACTGGTAACTAAGGTAAACATCGGGTATGGTTACCCGATGTTTACCTTAGTTACCAGCGCACACCGCTTAGCTTGTGCAGGGAGCAGGAGCCGGCACTGGCAGCGTGAGAGCTGCGGAGGCTGGTAACGAAGGTAAATATCGGGTAACCACCTTGGTTACCCGATGTTTACCTTGGTTACAGCTTACCGCAGGCTGTCAGACGCCGGCTCCTGCTCCCTTCACATTCAGGATTGTTGCTCTCTCGCTGTCACACACAGCGATGTGTGCTTATCAGCGGGAGAGCAACAATAAAAAAACTAACCAGGGCTGTGGGTAACGAGCAGCGATCTCACAGCAGGGGCCAGATTGCTGCTCAGTGTCACACACAGCGAGATCGCTAATGAGGTCACAAAAAACGTGACTCAGCAGCGATCTCAATAGCGATCTCGCTGTGTGTGAAGTACCCCTAAGTGCAGCCAACAAATGTGTCAGCCTACTGTATGGCCAGGAAAGGAAATCAAGGCTAATGGTCAAAAGATGCATCGATTATTAATTTTACATTTTTAAATTTTTGTTTAAACTTTTCACTTTTTTATATACAAAGAAGAACTGAGGACAGGTATAGATAAGTTAATGGGTTTATGTCAAGCATTAAATGGAATCTTTCACCAGGTTTTTAATATAATCTGAGAGCAGCATAACGTAGGGACAGAGATCCTAATTCCAGTGGTGTTTCACTTACTGGGTTGCTTAGTGTAGTTTTGAAAAAAATCACTGCAGTTGATTATCATTAAAGAACTACTTGGCCTGCATATTCATGAGCTCTGTATAACTGCTACATATGCAGCAGAGAAAACATTGATTTTATCAAAATGACAGCAAACAGCTCAGTAAGTGACACATTGCTGGAATCAGGATCTCTGTCTCTACATTATGCTGCTCTCAGGTGGGAGAGCAAAAAACCTGGTGACAGATTCCTTTTAAAATTAATCCTCTTCCATAGGATAGATGAGAATTTACTGATTGTTTGGGGTCTGACCAATGGAACTCCAGTCATTCCAAGAGTGACACTCTGTCTGAATGAAGTGTAGGTCAAATAATGGGCACTTCTGCTCCATTTCACTATTCAATGTGACACATGAAAAAAGCAAAATGCAGTATATGTCGGGAGATTCATGCATCTTGAACCACAGGATGCATGAAGCAGGGAAAGGCTCCCATCTAACAGACATATATTTACAATTCTCAAGATCTGTGAGTAAAATATGGGTCACAAGACAGGTTTCCCTTAAGGAGCTTAACTCCATATATCATATTACTCAATGTAACCTGTTTGGCACAATCATCAAACTAAAGCAAATTATTGTAATCAAATATTAACAAACTTGTGCTCTAATAGGGAGAAACACCAGACAGACAAGTAGAGGGTGGAGTGCTAGTATGTAGAACAAGAAATTATATAATAGGTTTAAATCAGAGTGCTACAGGGAACTGCATCCTGTCACCCAGGGTGCAAGGCCTACCTCCCATGGTTCCAGGTTCCCAACAACAGTGTCACTAACATCTGCACTACAAATCCCAACCACACCTCACACCATGACCTGTACAGACACACCAGTGGGTTGGTCGAGTTGGAGCAGGGCCACCCACCTAGGGGTCAGGCAGACTGGTGGGAGGGGAGACAGGGTTGTTGAGAGTTGGACCTTAAAGAGTGAGGAGCTGGGGAGTTGTAGCTCCCTGGGAGGCGACAGGCTGGGTTGCAGATGGTGGTCCGGGACCACTGGAGTCGGGGACCGGTGGCAGTAACATTGGAGAGGGTGCAACGGACATAGTCTAGGTGGACTGTCGGTATCAAGACCCCAAAAGAACTGATCGGTACCGAGTGCGGCGGGGTACAGGACCCTATATCAGGGAAGAGCTTCAGGCGCCTTGATAATTAACATGTGGAGGATAGTCTCTTTATGAACTTTCCCCAAGAGCTCAGAGATTGAAGTTATCAGCACAACGTGGGGGATAGGGTTCTCCAAAACCCACAACCCACTAAAATCTCAAGTGCCAGCCATCAAGAGCACAGTTGCCATACACACGGCTAGCGGGGCCCCAAAAGCTTCCAGCTGAGGGGCCACAACGGCCAATCAATTTGTGCATGGAGGCAGGGCTCCAGCTCCACCAAGTGACACTCTTGGGAGCGGGACCTGGACGAGCTCCCCCGCAGAGACTACGGTACCTAGAGACTTTGGTTTACCATCTGTATGAGTGTCTGCTTATTCCACCTAATCCAGCACCAAGACTACCGCAGTGAGTAACTTGTCCCCTGCACCCTGCTTTCCCAAGGCTGAGCCACCCGATCACCAACCTTGCTTTCCCCCACCATCCGGGGCCTTCCCTTCCTGCGGAGGGACTTACAACTTGCTGCCCCCACACAATCTGCCCCGGTACTCTCTTCGGCAGCGGCGGTACTCCCCTTACCGCAACCCGCAGGTGGCATCACGAACATTTATCCCCTGCAAATACTCCCTTTACATTTGAGTGGTCGTAAGCCCTCGCATCCGGAGACCCTCGAGCCACAGCAACCCCGGATCCTGGAGCAGTTCGATTGCTGCAGGGGCGGCACACCTCAAATTCCTGGAGTCACGAACAGGATTAGAACTGGGCCCGCCAACCTGGGTGACGTGCGCTTTACAGAACTGTCCAAATCTGAAAAGTAACTGTAAATTACCTTGCCGCTATCTTGCCTGCCATATTTTGGCGCCAAAAACAACAACTGCGCCATCTTCCCCAGGATGTAAGAGCGGAAGTGGGCGCAGGGACACCAGGACTCTGCTCATAAGTTCCTGGAACTTGCAGCAAGATATCGGCACCAGAACGTGCTGTTCCTGGGACAGCTACCTGGATTGAAGAGGAGACGGAGCGGCTCTGCAGGAGGATGCGGACGCAGTTCCTGTTCCTGCTGGACGACTGGAGAGTCGAGATGAGGAGCGTGGCCATAGTGGTGCGGGCCCGTGAAGCGTATGCCCTGCAGTGTGGAGCGCGTAAGCAGTAACCTAGTTCTGGTTGATTCGACCTACCTGGCCGCGGAATCTGGTCTGCCCCCGGCCACCACAAAAGCCATGCCACCTCATCCACCCACGGCTACGGCTGCAGCTGAGCCGCTAACCCTGACATTGGCAGCGGAACCTCCAGCCCCTACAGAAGACGATCAGGCCGCAATGCCTCCAGCCCTACCACCGGCCAGATCAGACCAGGCCGCAACGCCTCCGGTCCCGTCCATGGCCAGACAAGACCCGGCCGCATCACCGTCTGTACCATCTGTATGAGTGTCTGCTTATTCCACCTAATCCAGCACCAAGACTACCGCAGTGAGTAACTTGACCCCTGCATCCTGCTTTCCCAAGGCCGAGACACCCGATCACCAACCCTGCTTTCTCCCACCATCCGGGGCCTTCCCTACCTGCGGAGGGACTGACACCTTGCTGTCCCCACACCATCTGCCCCGGTACTCCCTTTGGCAGCGGCGGTACTCCCCTTACCACAACCTGCAGGTGGCGTCATGAACATTTTTCCCTTGTAAATATTCCCTTTACATTTGAGTGGCCGCAAGCCCCCTGGTCCGGAGACCCTCGAGCCACAGCAACCCCGGATCCGAGCAGTTCGACTGCTGCAGGGGCGGCACACTGCTATAACTTCTGATTTATTAATAAATGATTTTATAATATAACTTTATATTTTGAGTGGAGATCAAAAGATTACTGATTGAATTTGTACTTTGTGCCTGGGGCTTCATAGATCTGCATTCTCTCCTGTTTTTTTTTCTTCATTACAAAACTCCTGTTTTCTTCTCCAATGTTATTGACTGCAACTCATGTCATTCAATGTCCTATAGAGAGACTGTGAGAGAAATTAGACAGGGAGGCATATTAAAGCTGTTATCTGGAAGTTGCTAACTACCTGCCTGTTCTGATAAGCACCAATCTCTACCAATTCAGAGAGGTCAAGAACCACCCCCTGCCAGCAAACCTGTAAGGTGACGTCAAGGTGACAGAGCAGATTCTTCTTTTCTGCTCTGCTGTGTTGACTAGGCATCTCAGTAGATGTCATACTCACTGCTGGAAACTGGCTGTCAATCAGCATGGCATTGGCAGTGATGCCCTGTCGACATAGGAGACGAAAGGGCAAGAGCTGCTTTATTAATGTGAGGTCAAATGAAGTAGCAGAATCGCAGGAGTAGACCGTGATCACTCTGACTTGGTAAACATCAAAACTGAGTAGAAGAGGCAGGTATGTGGCGCCCCAGGACCTGGTCGCCACAACAGCATTGCCCTCCCAAAGGGTTAATGCTGAGCCTGGAGGTAATTGGGAGATCTATTGGCCAGTAAGTTAACACTCAACACAATTCTCCCTCCGGCCAGCAGAGGGAGCTCTGAACCTGGAACTTCAGGGAGGATTCCTTAAGTCTGGCTGAAGGGAGGAAGTAGTAGTTAGTCTGGAGACAGGAGTGAAAGAGTGCAGACGCAGGGTAGTGCTGCCTTGTGAAACTGGGGCCTAGAGCTTGGATAGCTTGGCCCAGTGAAGCAAGGGGAGCAGAGAGGCACAGCAGAGACTCGGACATCGGAGTCTGTAGTTGCCAGGGCATAAAATCCATCCCTGGTAGCTGAATCCGGAGGGCAGGAGAGCTGCAAGCCCCCTGTCCCAGAAGCAATCTGAAGGTACAACTGCATCCCAAGGGCCTGGTGTGGGCTCCAGCAGAGAAGCACCAGAGAGGGCCTGCGCAGTCTACCACACAGAAAAAGGGATGAACCACCAGTCCCAGCAGCAAGAGGGCAATTGCAAACCTAAAGTGCAGTGTCCTAAAACAGCAGAGAAAGATTAAGGAGTAGGCCTCATACTCAACTGGCCAAAGATCACCCCAGGCACTTCCAGGCCGGCCGGACCACCTTTACCATCTGTGACGGTCTCCCTGGACTAAGTTTCTGCCGAGTAAAAGAGGAGAAGGTAAAGAGACTACTGTTTGTGCCTGTTTCTTTCATTGCTTGTCGGCCCTGCACCGTGTTAGTCACACAGCACCATAGACTTCCACAAGCACCAACTGTGCCCCGGGCATTGCTCCACCTGTGGGGAGCAGTACCACCATTGCTGCTATAACATCATCCCGGTGGCCTCACACAGCAGCGGCGGCTTAATAGCCGCAGACCACAGGTGGCGTCACGAATACAAACTTAAAGTCATCCGCCACATATTCAACTGACACCCACCAGGGCCACGGAGCCGGGCCCAGCCACCACTGACTACCACCGGACTAGTCCGGCCCGGCACCGGGTGTCCCATAGCCCTGGGGTGGGCGAGTCAACTTTTGGCGTCACGAACAGGATTTCGTGCCCGGTCACACCGGGTACTGTGCGCCTGCAGGAATTGTGCTTAAAAGACTGTACTGTCTGTAAACCGCCGCCGCCATTAGCCTCGCCGAGCGCAGGAAGAAGGGGGGCGTGCCTGAAAAAGAGCGCGAAGGGAGCGCGCCATCAGAGCAGAGCGCTGTTAACCCCGCGCGACCCAGAAGGAAATTTGAAAAGTGAACGGAGCCTGGTAAGGTTCACTAAGGGGGAGGAAGATGTCCGACTCAGAGGGAGAGCAGGTGGCTGCCATCGCCCAAGGCGCCGCAGCACCGGCCGAAGCAGTCCCAGTCGCCGTCGCCCCGGCCCCCACTGTAGCGCCGGTAATGCCGATCACCATGCCGTACATACCGGGAGCAGAATGGCTGCCGCAGTACTCCGGGGAGTCCCATACCTTGAGTGACTTCAGAGAAAGCCTGCACAGCTTATTCCGGGTGTATCCGCTGACTGAGAGCCAGAAGGTGGGCATAGTAATGGGACAGCTAGCCGGCGCAGCCCAGCGTGAAGCGAAGTCCTGGCCTGATACAGATAAAGGGACAGCAGCCCAGATACTGGCCAAGCTAAAGAGTACGTTTGACACCCGCACCGCAGCAGAGATAAAGATGAGATTCTTTGGGTGCAAGCAGCGGGCCACAGACAGCATAAGGGACTATGCCTTAAACCTGCAGGAGGCCCTGAAAGCAGTTAAACAGGTGGACCCAGAGAGTGTACGTGAAGAAGACAAACTCCTAACTGAGCAGTTCATAGAGGGGCTCCTGTCAGATGCCCACAGGACCCAGCTGCGTATCCTGGTCCTGCAGAACCCTGCTCTGGACTTTGCCAAGTTTAAGGACCAGGCCATCAGGGTACTGAGAGAATCTACACCGAATGACCCAGTACCCCTCCGGCCTCTTGCTATCACGTACCCCGGGGTGGTGCCTGCAACCCGAGCCACTGCAGGGGCTGAGGCGCAGTCCCTGGATAAGGATCCCACTGCAGAGCTCAGACAGCAGTTCCAGGAGCTGACCAAGACTGTGGCTGCCCTTGCCAAGACCGTGCAGTCTCTACAAATGACCCCCTCGCCTGCAAAAATCGAGTTGGCCTCCAGCCCAGAGGACGTCCCATGGATGCGACAGAGGAGGATTCCGCCGACTCGAGGCAGAGACACAGACCGGTATGATTCAACAGGACAACCGATCTGCCGCCACTGCAACCAGGCGGGCCACATTGCACGACGCTGTCCTTTAAATGGGCTGAGCCTGGGGCCAGGAGCCAACCCCCAGGTGTAAGGAAGCCCGGCTCAAACCCCAGCCGCAGCAAGTATGTGGGAGGACGACCGGTCCTTCCTATTGTGCTGGATGGGATCCCTTTGAATGCCCTCCTGGATACGGGGTCCCAGGTAACAACCATCCCCCACAAACTGTACAAAAGATATTGGGCTGATTCAGACATTGACCATGGCCCAGATGATGATTTAACAATTGTGGCCAGTAATGGTCAGCCCTTACCTCAAATTGGGTACAAAGAAGTAACCATTAAAGTGGGGCGGGTGGAATTGCCATGTCAGGGGATGATAATTGTAGATATTGATCGCAAAGAATCTGACCCACTGCTAACCATTGGTACAAATGTGATAGAAAATTGTATTGCCGAAGTGATAATTTTGTTGCAACAGGCGTCTGAAACTGCCAGCTCCGGGCAGCAGCGTGTCCTACAGAGGGAGATCAGAGCCCTGATGAGGAGGCAGCAGGTAGAGCTGGCCGGAGGAGAAATTGGCAGTGTGAGGGTAAGTGACCCCCTCCCCATTGTAATACCCCCAAGAAGTGAAACGTTAAAGTATTTGCGCCTCCCATAATGGGATGAAATGTTCTAACATGTCATGTTTGTTTCTACAGTCCGGGAGTACTGAATTTAACTAAGGGGGAGTGTGGCGCCCCAGGACCTGGTCGCCACAACAGCATTGCCCTCCCAAAGGGTTAATGCTGAGCCTGGAGGTAATTGGGAGATCTATTGGCCAGTAAGTTAACACTCAACACAATTCTCCCTCCGGCCAGCAGAGGGAGCTCTGAACCTGGAACTTCAGGGAGGATTCCTTAAGTCTGGCTGAAGGGAGGAAGTAGTAGTTAGTCTGGAGACAGGAGTGAAAGAGTGCAGACGCAGGGTAGTGCTGCCTTGTGAAACTGGGGCCTAGAGCTTGGATAGCTTGGCCCAGTGAAGCAAGGGGAGCAGAGAGGCACAGCAGAGACTCGGACATCGGAGTCTGTAGTTGCCAGGGCATAAAATCCATCCCTGGTAGCTGAATCCGGAGGGCAGGAGAGCTGCAAGCCCCCTGTCCCAGAAGCAATCTGAAGGTACAACTGCATCCCAAGGGCCTGGTGTGGGCTCCAGCAGAGAAGCACCAGAGAGGGCCTGCGCAGTCTACCACACAGAAAAAGGGACGAACCACCAGTCCCAGCAGCAAGAGGGCAATTGCAAACCTAAAGTGCAGTGTCCTAAAACAGCAGAGAAAGATTAAGGAGTAGGCCTCATACTCAACTGGCCAAAGATCACCCCAGGCACTTCCAGGCCGGCCGGACCACCTTTACCATCTGTGACGGTCTCCCTGGACTAAGTTTCTGCCGAGTAAAAGAGGAGAAGGTAAAGAGACTACTGTTTGTGCCTGTTTCTTTCATTGCTTGTCGGCCCTGCACCGTGTTAGTCACACAGCACCATAGACTTCCACAAGCACCAACTGTGCCCCGGGCATTGCTCCACCTGTGGGGAGCAGTACCACCATTGCTGCTATAACATCATCCCGGTGGCCTCACACAGCAGCGGCGGCTTAATAGCCGCAGACCACAGGTGGCGTCACGAATACAAACTTAAAGTCATCCGCCACATATTCAACTGACACCCACCAGGGCCACGGAGCCGGGCCCAGCCACCACTGACTACCACCGGACTAGTCCGGCCCGGCACCGGGTGTCCCATAGCCCTGGGGTGGGCGAGTCAGGTACCTAGCAAGTACCTGCCTGGAAGTTCTTAGCACCAGAGACATACTGCCAAAGGTGACAGACCACGTGGCAGCCATAGACCTCGTGAGTTGGGGGCGGTGTTGCCAGCACCAGGGCCCCCCATCCGGCATCACGCTTTCAACATGAACATCATGAACGACGATACAGTTGAAAGTGTGATGCTGGACGGGGGTGGGTGGGTCTGGTGTACTGATGATAGAGGTAGCCGGCAGCTGCCTTCTCTATAATTTGCCTTGTGTGTCTGATATCTCAGAGTAGCGGGCACAATGATGTCACTATATGGTGCCAGCTACACAAGGATGCACAGCTCTTCAGACTACATGATGCAGAGACCAGAGCAGTGGGAGAACGAGGAGAGGTGAGTATTTTTTTTTTTACTTTTTTGGGGGCCATACATTGTTGGGGCCATGACACTGTTTAGAGAGCTATGTGGGGGTCATTACAATATTTGTAGGGCAATGTAAGGGCCATTAAACCATTGGAGGGTTAATTTGGGTACTATCATGCTATTATGGGGGCCATCATGCTATTTGTAGGGGTATTTAGTGGGCCATCCTACTATTTGTAGAGCTATTTAGGTGGCCATCATACTATTTGAAGGGCTATTTAGGAGGCCATCATTCTATTTGGAGAGCTGTGTGGCAGCCATTTTACTGCTTGGAGGGATGTGTGGTGTCCATTTTACTGTGTGGTGACCTGTGTGGGGGCCACTATACTGTATGGAAGGCTGTGGGGGGGTCATTATACTGTTTGAAGGGCTGTATCAGGGCCATTAAACAGTTTGAAGGGCTATGTGTGAGCCTTTATACTGTTTGGAGGGCTCTAGGGGGCCATTATACTGTACAGTGTGTAGGGCTGTATGGAGGCCATTATACTGTACAGTATTGTATGTTTGCCATCATAAATAAATAAATCTTTATTTTTATATAGCACTAACATATTCCGCAGCGCTTCACATACATCAGGAACGCTGTCCCCATTGGGGCTCACAATCTAGAGTGGTTTAAAGTGGGGGACTTGGTCTGGTTGTCCTTCAGACATGTTCCTATGAAATTCTCTTCTCCGAAATTTAAGCCAAGATTTATTGGGCCTTATAAAATTTTGGAGATGATTAATCCTGTTTCTTTCCGTTTGGCTCTTCCAGAGACTTTCAAGATTCACAATGTCTTTCATAAGTCTTTGTTGAAAAAATTTGTTGAACCGGTAGTGCCCATGGCTGCACCTCCTGATCCTGTGTTGGTCGAGGGGGATCTGGAATATGTAGTGGAGAAGATTTTGGATTCCCATATTTCTAGACAGAAGCTCCAGTACCTGGTCTAGTGGAAAGGTTATGGTCAGGAAAATAATTCTTGGGTCTTTGCTTCTCACATACATACTGATCGCTTGGTTCGTGCTTTTCATCGGGCCCATCCTGACAAACTCAGGGGCTCTGGTGAGGGTTCGGTAACCTCTCCTCAAGGAAGGGGGTTTACTGTTGTGAATACATTTGGAGTAGATTCCAGTTTGGGACTCCCTCTTGTGGTCAGTGCTGGTAGTGAAGTTTGCTTGCTGAATAGAAACCAGACAGCTGAGGATGACTGCAATCAGGTTCTTCTGACTGGGCCTATATAACTGAGTAGTGTTCTCTTGTTCCTGGCCGGTGCTCAATGTTGTCTCCTGTGTGCTAAGGACATTCTGAAGGCAACCCTTCCTTCTGTGTCTATCAGATAAGTTTGGTCCTTGTACCTATGCTGGTGGTGTCCACCTTCTGTTTGTTTTTCTGTTTAGGTACTAAGGCTTATTCCATTTTGCCTGTGTGAAGTTCTGGGTGGAGTTAGATCATTCCCTGCTGGGAATGTCTGTGTACCTTGCTCCATATTCTGCTATGTATTTTGTTTTGCCATGCTTGGTAGAAATGTTAGTCCCTCCACTATATTAGTGTTTTGTTTGAATCCCAGTAACACCAGAGTACTGATATAGTGGGGGAGAGTCCATGTGGGCTCAGTATTTTTCCATATCAGGCGTGTTGGTTCTTTTTCTAGGGTATTGCATGGCTGCAGACAGTGCTCTTTTCTTTTCTTTCCTATTTAGACAGTTTGGGCCTCATCTTTGCTGAATCTGTTTTCTCCCTGTGTATTGTATTTTCCTACATCATCGTAGTGTTTATATGTGGGAGGCTATCTATATCTTTGGGGACTGTTCCGAGGCAGATTAGTCTTTCCTGTATTTCTCTCTGTAGGAATAATTAGTTCTCCAGCTGTGTCGAGGCGACCAGGTCATCGTAGGCACGTCCCAAGGCTACATCTAGTTGTGTGTTAGTGGTAGGTCTGCAGTTCGCGGAGATTCCAACCACTCTGGTACATTCAGGGTTTTTTAGTTTTTGTCCTTTTTCTGATCCTCCACGGTCACTGAATCATAACACCAGACTAAGAGAACAAAATACTTATCAAGCATAGCTGCACAATTAGGATGACATGGGAACAAAACCGATGCAAAGGAACAAAAAAACGCTGTAGAAATCATTCCTGGAGAATCCAAAAAGTCGCAAAAAATCAAAACAAAAACCTAAATGGAAAGGCAAATGCTTAAAGGCTGGACGATAAAATTCCGGACATCTTCACACGAAGCAGAAACAATTATCACCGGCAAAGGTTAGACAGAGACTGCCTTCCAATATCCAACCAGGCTGGACTCCATAGGCTTCATGAAAGAGCAATCATCTCCAACACCTGTCTGAGTGACAGATGCAGAATCAGACTCACTACCAGCACTAGCCACCAGAGTGAGTCCAGAAACACTTCCAGGAACAGCACCATCTGTAATGATATTCACAACAGTCCCCCATTGACCCATAATGTCCCAATTTGGTTAATAATGTCCTCCGCTGACCTATAATATGCTACGCAAAGTCCCCCACCGCCACTTAATGCCTCTTGTAAAGTAACACCGCTCCTCCAACACCACAGCCCCTCTTGTAAAATTATTATACATGTCCTCTTCGACTCCTCTGGAGCACTTACCGAAGCCTGCGCATCCTCCTCCTCTTCATCTCTGCACCGCACTGGTGATGACGGTGTGTTGGTGCACAGCTGAGAAGCTCCTCTGCCTCAGTCCTGTCGCTGCACTGTTCAAATGTATGCGCGCCTGAAAGACACGCATACATTTGAATAGCGATGCAGTCTCCAGGTCCTGCACACCTCATCTTTGCAGGCCTGGGAACTCCCGCAGTGCAGCGTTAGGACCTTTGGTGAGTCACAGAAACTTCAGTGATCGTACACGACTTGTATGATCACTGAAGTTTATGATTGAAAGGTTGGTGGTCCCTCAGAGCATGAGGGCCCTAGATCAGCTGCCCAGTCTGTCCACCAATTATGTCAGCCCTGAGAAACAGATGGCCCTGCAACCCTGTACAGCCGCCCCGCACTATATAAGGCACGGGGGCCCACTGAGGGCCTGGGGCCTACTGGGGGATTACCCGATACTCCGGTGGGCCAGTGCGACCCTGAACGCTAGGGAGCTCAGGAATCAGCTTGAGCTAAGTTCAGGAGGTGTCCCCTCACGCCTCTCCCTAGCGGCAGTGTCCTCCGTTGTATTGTGACCCCTGTGTACCCTGCGTGTTATTACATAGTAGTCTTGGGGACTCAGCCTTGCAATACGGGTGCTGTGAGGTGTGCCGCCTCCGAGCCAGCAGCCGGGCTACTCAGATCCGTATCCGCGGTGGCTCGAGGAGTCTCAGGACCTGGGGGTTGTGCGGCCACTCGATGAAAAAGGGCCAATGTACAGGTGGATTATAAAGTTCGTGACGCTACCCACGGTGCGTGGTAATGTGAGGGACCACCGCTGCTGTTGGGGAGCCCTGTGACGATGATGTAGCAGCAGGATGTTTAACCCCTCCGTGGGTAGGTGGCTTGTATCCTGGGGCTCGTTGGATGTTGGTGCTTGGGGTGCCGTTGGGGATAGGAAAGGGGTTTTTCAGTGTACTCACTCAGTCCAGGAATAACCACACCGACAGCTTGTAAACCAGAGTTCTGAGCACCACTGCAGCTTGTAGGGAGCACACTTGGGTCCGTGCCCTTGGTGTTGCTGTTAGCCTGTGGCCCTTTCCTTGACACCTTTGTCTCTATTTGGACCCTTAAGTATGGAACTCTTCGGGTCTCGCTTACCCGTATGGCTCTCAGGGTTCACACGTAGGATTTCTTTGGACTGTATTGGGAAAGTCCTATCCCATCGGTGCACTAGTACCCTGATTTTGGAGCGGGTTGGGGATGAATCTTGAAGTCTTCACCCCCGTTGGGTAAATTACCGGAAAGCGTGAAGCTACTTTCCGGGCTGGGGTTCACGTACCCCGTCGTGCCCTGGCCCCTGACCGGTGATAGCTCAAGGCCACAGGCTGCCCTCCTCGGCAGTCCGTGCCCCTTGACACAATCCCCTGCGACCGGGGGTTCCAGCTCCTACCAGGCCCAGACCAACGTCTGCCACCTAGTAACTACAGGAGCCCTGCTCCCCGGCCGGTGACCTCTCCCTCTCGGAGAGTCACCTCAGCCTCCTTCTCCTTCAAATCCCTTGCTCAACTCCTTTTACTCAACTGTCACTTTTCCACTTTTCCCTTCACCATCCCCCCAAGTGGGCATCCCAATTCCCTTCAGGCCCCCATTGGTGTGTCTGGTGGCTACAGTGTAAAGTGTCCCTAGGATTTTGATTGGCTAAAGCTGTTAGCAACACCAAAGGACCAGGACCCGTAACCAAAGAGGAGTGGATACTGTGCAGAAGGGCAGATTGCACAATACCCTGTGACGACCTGATAGGCCAGGGAGTCACAGAGGCACCAGGTCACCTGCCCTGCCGGTGCATTGTCGTTGCGGCAGTGTTGGCGCACAGTGCCGCACCTTTTAAGGCATAGATTAGGGACCCACTCAGAGGTTCGCCGTGATGTGGCAGTAGGCTTCTACTGTCTGACCTCATGTTCAGGTATTTAAATTTTGCCTAGCGCCTTTAGATCAACTTTTGACTTTTGGATGTGCGGCCATGTTTTTTTTCTTCTACTACTATGTTGCCCTGTGTGTTGTTACATCTTCTGGGGGTTTACCAGATATACCCTACTAGTCACATGCGTGGCAGTAGCTTAGAACGTTTTAAATGGTTCTGTAAATGATTGTGGAATGAAAGTTGCTGAGTAGAAAAACACATTGCTTATGCATGTCATACAGATGTCATGTGGATGTTATACGAGAAAAAAATTGTATACTGGTATAGCACTCACATGACATATTGATTACCAAACGGATTTAACGAATCCATCTTTCCATCGCATACCAGCCTTAGCACTCACATGACATACGGATTACAAAACGGATTTAACACATTCATCTTTTCTGAATTAAAATCGGACCGATTTTTTTATATGCATATGTGAGCAAACCCTAAAACAGGGCCTAAAGGCCCTGTCACACACACAGATAAATCTGCGGCAGATCTGCGGCAGATCTGCGGCAGATCTGCGGCAGATCTGCGGCAGATCTGTGGCTGCAGTGAAATTGTGGACAATCAGTGCCAGGTTTGTGGCTGTGTAAAATGGAACAATATGTCCATGATTTCACTGCAACCACAGATCTGCCAAAGATTTATCTCTGTGTGTGACGGGGCCTTAACAGAATGAGCAATTGGTGCATTTTTTTCTGCT
The DNA here is from genome assembly GCF_048569485.1 of Anomaloglossus baeobatrachus. Lineage (NCBI taxonomy): Eukaryota > Metazoa > Chordata > Amphibia > Anura > Aromobatidae > Anomaloglossus > Anomaloglossus baeobatrachus. Next base: position 324,058,286 of record NC_134354.1, read on the forward strand.
GAGTATTTTCACTGCGCAAAACACACAGCTTATTACTGCTCCTGCAAAGTAAATGGGATTTACTGAAATCTCATGCCTGCTGTGCTTTTTTTTATTTTGCATGCTTTTTGAAACCTGCAACATATAAATTTCTCTTGAAATAATACAATTTTGGGCACTAGATCCAAAATAAAAGTGAGAGAAATTTTAATTTTTCATAAAATGTATACAACTTTATTTGCTTAATTAAAACATTCAAACACGGTTCCTTCATAGACAAAGACACACAAATATTCCCGGCACAATAACAGTTGATGGAGTAATTATAACTGATATTAAAGTAGAACAGTGGTGTGTTTTTTAATCCTGTTGTATAGACAGATATGCCTGTCACTGTTAGCGGGCGGGTAGAAGCCAACGAGGAATAGTCAATAGTGCAGCTTGGTCCCTGGCAGCTAATAAAAGTATTGTATGTTTTTCTCTGAAACGCCGCAGTGTGATCGTATAGCCAGTGGCTGATACATGCTGCCTACGGTTTGGGCAGCATGTATCAGCTGACAGGTTCTCTTTAATATAGTGGACTTCACTAGTACTTAGAGAAATAGCTTAACAAAGTGTCTGTTTATAATAAAGCTAAAGGCATATACAGTCATGTGAAAACGTTGTGGTACCCCTATTAATGTTAACCTTTTTTCTTTATAACAATTTGGGTTTTTGCAACAGCTATTTTAGTTTCATATATCTAATAACTGATGGACTCAGTAATATTTCTGGATTGAAATGAGGTTTATTGTACTAACAGAAAATGTGCAATCCGCATTTAAACAAAATTTGACTGGTGCAAAAGTATGGGCACCTCAACATAAAAGTGACATTAATATTTTGTAGATCCTCCTTTTGCAAAAATAACAGCCTCTAGTCACTTCTTGTAGCTTTTAATGAGTTCCTAGATCCTGGATGAAGGTATATTTGACCATTCCTGTTTACAAAACAATTCCAGTTCAGTTAAGTTTGATGGTCGCCGAGCATGGACAGCACGCTTCCAATCATCCCACAGATGTTCAATGATATTCAGGTCTGGGGACTGGGATGGCCATTCCAGAACATTGTAATTGTTCCTCTGCATGAATGCCTGAGTAGATTTGGAGCGGTGTTTTGGATCATTGTCTTGCTGTATATCCATCCCCTGCGTAACTTCAACTTCGTCACTGATTCTTGCACATTATTGTCAAGAATCTGCTGATACTGAGTTGAATCCATGCGACCCTCAACTTTAACAAGATTCCCGATGCCAGCATTGGCCACACAGCCCCAAAGCATGGTGGAACCTCCACCAAATTTTACTGTGGGTAGCAAGTGCTTTTCTTGGAATGCTGTGTATTTTTGCCTCCATGCATAATGCCTTTTTGTATGACCAAACAACTCAATCTTTGTTTCATCAGTCCACAGGACCTTCTTCCAAAATGTAACTGGCTTGTCCAAATGTGCTTTTGCATACCTCAGGCGACTCTATTTATAGTGTGCTTGCAGAAACGGCTTCTTTCGCATCACTCTCCCACACAGCTTCTCCTTGTGCAAAGTGCGCTGTATTGTTGACCGATGCACATTGATACCATCTGCAGCAAGATGATGCTGCAGGTCTTTGGAGGTGGTCTGTGGATTGTCCTTGACTGTTCTCACCATTCTTCTTCTCTGCCTTTCTGATATTTTTCTTGGCCTGCCACTGCTGGGCTTAACAAGAACTGTACCTGTGTTCTTCCATTTCCTTACTATGTTCCTCACAGTGGAAACTGACAGTTTAAATCTATGAGACAACTTTTTGTATCCTTCCCCTGAACAACTATGTTGAATAATCTTAGTTTTCAGATCATTTGAGAGTTGTTTTGAGGAGCCCATGATGCCACTCTTCATAAGAGATTCAAATAGGAGAACAACTTGTAAGTGGCCACCTTAAATACCTTTTCTCATGATTGGATACACCTGCCTATGAAGTTCAAAGCTCAATGAGGTTACAAAACCAATTTAGTGCTTTAGTAAGTCAGTAGAAAGTAGTTAGGACTGTTCAAATCAAGAAATTGATAAGGGTGCCCATACTTTAGCACCGGTCAAATTTTGTTTAAATGCGGATTGCACATTTTCTGTTAGTACAATAAACCTCATTTCAATCCAGAAATATTACTGAGTCCATCAGTTATTAGATATATGAAACTAAAATAGCTGTTGCAAAAACCCAAATTGTTATAAAGAAAAAAGGTTAACATTAATAGGGGTGCCCAAACTTTTTCATATGACTGTAATTTGCTTATATAAGCTTTATGACACATAGATTTCTAAATCGGTTGTAGAGAGAATTACAAATTCTCAGTAAGATGCTAGTGAATAGTGTTAACCCAGTGCGGCATTTCGACTTCAGCCCCTCCTCCGTCCACCCCCTGAATGTTGGTCAGATCTATGGGCTCATGTAGCATTCTAAATTTTATAAAGACATACAACTAATGTACATCAGACTAATGTAGCAATGTCCCTCATCCTGGGCCACTTTCAGATATAAATGCCGCCCCATCCTAGGCCCCTTCTACGTATATATTCCCACCATCCTGGGTCCCTTCATGGTATAAATATCCCCATCCTTGTATATATGTCCCCTATACTAGTATATATGTCCCTCATCCTGGGCCCTTTGCTCGTATATATGTCCCCCATCATAGTATACATGTTCCCCATCATGTTATATACCAGGGGTCTCAAACACGCAGCCCGCATGCGGCCCCTCAGGCTGCTTCGTGCGGCCCCCAGGCCCATGCCCCTGTTCACTATAGTGGCCGGTGCAGGGGCCGCAGTGACTGTCTGCACTTTATGTCAGATGAATGTTTTGCTGGTGCTGTGCTCTCGCGCCGGCAATACAATCATCTGACATAAATCACTGACAGTGGCTGCAGCCCCTGCACCCAGTGGCGTAGCAAAGGGGGGACAGAGTGGGCGGACCGCCCCGGGTGGCACATGTCAGGGGGGCGGCATTTTGGCCGCTCGCCTTCAGTTCTGCTGCCCCCGGGCCGAGTTCCGGGGACCGCAGTCCTCGGCAGGAAACTGTGGCTGCCGTCTCTTTAAGGCGTGCAGACCACAGCGTCCTCCTGGTTTGAGCTTCATCTGTGGGTGAAGCTACCGCGCAGCCTGCTCAGTCCCACAGATGAAGGAGGCGCAGTGCCATGGGCCCCAGTGAGCTGCATGGGCTTCCCCCCGGAGCCGCGTGTGCGGGCCCCCAGGAGCCGCATGTGCGGGCCCCCAAGAGCCACGTGTGCGGGCCCTTAAGAGTCACGTGTGTGGGCCCCCAAGAGCCGCGTGTGTGGGCCCCCAAGAGCCGCGTGTGTGTTTATATGTGCACCAGAGTTGTGTGTGTCTGTATGTATGCAGTAGAGCTGTGTGTGTCTGTATGTAGCAGAGTTGTGTGTGTCTGTATGTACACATGTATGCAGCAGCTACAGAGTTGTGTGTCTGTATGTATGTAGCAGCTGCAGAATTGTGTGTGTCAGTATGTATGTAGCAGAGTTGTGTGTGTCTGTATGTATGCATGTATGCAGCAGCTATAGAGTTGTGTGTGTCTGTCTGTATGTATGTAGCAGCTCCAGATTTGTGTGTGTGTGTCTGTATGTATGTAGGAGCTGCAGAGTTGCGTGTGTCTGTATGTATGTATGTATAAAAGGAAGAAAAAACACGATAAAAAAAGTCCAAATATGAAAATATATTTATTGATGCCAAAGGAACCAGGGAGGGGGTGACAGGATGTGGCAATTATAGCAAAAAAACACCTGGGTACACGATACATATAGGCTATGACAACAATTGACTGTATGATAGTTAAGAGTTACTGAGAATACACCAGCAAAAAGGGAATTATATGCCAATGAGTAACCACCACTGGAAATAGGATATAAAAAGGGCTAATTAAGATTAATTAGCATACAATAACACAATGATAAATGGAATTAAGGCTGTATTTACTCAAAAATGAGACCCAAGAGAGGGCAAATGCCCAACCACCAGGGAATACAATGCATATAAATGATGGTGGTGTATGATAATATAATCTACAGATAGTACAGTCAAAAGTCATGAGCTGAGCAACATTAATGAAGATATCAGCAAAATATTAGACATACAAAGCCTATTCGTAAGGAATGAAGAGCCTATACCTGATAAAGTGGAGACCCAGGGGAGAGCGTCTACCCGATGCACGGCGTTTCGGTGGAAACCTTCGTCTGGGGGTGGTCACAGCTTTAATTCCATTTATCATTGTGTTATTATATGCTAATTAATCTTAATTAGCCCTTTTTATATCCCATTTCCAGTGGTGGTTACTCATTGGCATATAATTCCCTTTTTGCTGGTGCATTCTCAGTAAGGGGTACTTCACACACAGCGAGATCGCTACTGAGATCGCTGCTGAGTCACGTTTTTTGTGACCTCATTAGCGATCTCGCTGTGTGTGACACTGAGCAGCGATCTGCCCCTGCTGTGAGATCGCTGCTCGTTACCACACAGCCCTGGTTCGTTTTTTTATTGTTGCTCTCCCGCTGATAAGCACACATCGCTGTGTGTGACAGCGAGAGAGCAACAATCCTCAATGTGCAGGGAGCCGGAGCCGGCGTCTGACAGCCTGCGGTAAGCTGTAACTAAGGTAAACATCGGGTAACCAAGGTGGTTACCCGATATTTACCTTCGTTACCAGCCTCCGCAGCTCTCACGCTGCCAGTGCCGGCTCCTGCTCCCTGCATACACTAAGCTAAGCGGTGTGCGCTGGTAACTAATGTAAACATCGGGTAACCATACCCGATGTTTACCTTAGTTACCAGTGTCCGCAGCTTCCAGACGCCGACTCCGTGCAAGCGCAGCGTCGCTTGCACATCGCTGCTGGCTGGGGGCTGGTCACTGGTCGCTGGTGAGATCTGCCTGTTTGACAGCTCACCAGCGACCATGTAGCGATGCAGCAGCGATCCTGACCAGGTCAGATCGCTGTTCGGATCGCTGCTGCATCGCTAAAGTGTGAAGGTACCCTAACTCTTCACTATCATACAGTCAATTGTTGTCATAGCCTATATGTATCGTGTACCCAGGTGTTTTTTTGCTATAATTGCCACATCCTGTCACCCCCTCCCTGGTTCCTTTGGCATCAATAAATATATTTTCATATTTGGACTTTTTTGATAGTGTTTTTCTTCCTTTTCTGCTTCTTTACGATTGTCCTTCAATTGTCCTACTTATTGGTGCTCCAAATACTATGTATTTCTACATTTTAATGATTATGGGTATTATGTAATCATGCACCATTTACAAATGACTATATGTTTGATGTATGTATGTATGTATGTAGCAGCTGCAGAGTTGTGTGTGTCTGTATGTATGCTGCAGAGTAGTGTGTTTATGTATGTATACAGTAGAGCTGTGTGTGTCTGTATGTATGCAGCAGCTACAGAGTTGTGTGTGTCTGTATGTATGTAGCAGCTGCAGAGTTGTGTGTGTCTGTATGAATGTAGGCAGCAGCTGCAGAGTTGTGTGTGTCTGTATGTATGCAGCAGAGTTGTGTGTGTCTCTATGTATGCAGCAGAGCTGTGTGTGTCTGTATGTATGCAGCAGAGCTGTGTGTGTCTGTATGTATGCAGCAGAGTTGTGTGTGTCTGTATGTATGTATGCTGCAGAGTTGTGTGTCTGTCCGTATGTATGCAGCAGAGTTGTGTGTGTCTGTATGCAGCAGGGTTGTGTGTGTCTGTCTGTATGTATGCTGCAGAGTTGTGTGTCTGTCTGTATGTATGCAGCAGAGCTGTGTGTGTCTGTATGTATGCAGCAGAGCTGTGTATGTGTGTCTGTATGTAAGCAGCAGAGTTGTGTGGGTATGTATGCTGCAGTTGTGTGTGTGTCTGTATGCAGCAGAGTTGTTTGTGTCTGTATGTATGCAGCAGAGCAGTGTGTGTGTCTGTATGTATGCAGCAGAGCTGTGTGTGTTTATATGTATGCAGTAGAGCTGTGTGTGTCTGTATGTATGCAGCAGAGTTGTGTGTGTCTGTATGTATGTAGCAGAGCTGTGTGTGTCTGTATGTAGATATGGAAGTACACTGCACACTCAGTAGCATATAAATAATTGGTTAATTTATTAAAGGTTCAAAAAAGCCAAGCAAAGGAAAATGAACTTATAAAGGCAGATATATAATCTCTGACGTTTCGGCCACCGGCCTTATTCACAGAGTTTGCTATGAGAAGTACAAAATAACAAGAAATATAAAGATTATACAGTTTGTTCAGACAGTAATATTTACAGTAATACAATGGTGAACAAAGACATAATGCGTGTCGGGGAGAGGTTTGCAGATATTTCCCACGTGTAGAACAAATCGAGGGTTAGCAATAACATTCGCCAATGGCGAGTCAGCAAGCATATTTAGAATGGGAACAGTAGGCAATGGGAAGTGGAAATAGGGGGGTAGGGAACTGGTATCAGCATATCGTGGAAAGGAAAAAGATTTAACTGCAGATGGTGGTCAAACTATAAGAGGATATAGTGTTGAAGAATTTTAGTCCAGGTATACTACCTGCCAGTAATAGTTCTGAATCCCATAGGAGAAAATATGTGCTTATTTAAAGAAACAGTTACCTGTGGCTATGAAATAGTTAGAGGACTACATGAATATGGACCCCTGGACACCTGGGGCATGTTATCTGTGTATAAAACAGAACAAATGAGAGTCAGCCCAGCTCAATAAGGGGAACAGGTCTGGAGAGTATGTACTTACCTGAGCCTATGTGGATGCCGGCGCTCACGTGCCTTGGCTGTGTGTAGAGGCTACTCTCAGCTGTGTCTTAGTGCTATAAATGCGGTGGGAGATGGGAGGGGAAATGACGTCACGTACACACGTGGTCATACCCCTTGTGTATGTGTTGGTAATCATTGGCGTCCAGCGCGTGCATGGTGGCTCAGTACGTGATCCTGAGGGACAGGTGACGTCACGCGCATGCGCGGTCACCGTCCCTTAGTTTGCAGGATATGTGTTGAATCCCGGGTGGTGAGGTGACGCCGCACGCATGCGCAGACATCATCTCACACTCCCGTGATATTTAAAGGATGAGTAACTGGGGGCCGGGGAGTGACGCCCCGCATGCGCGCTCCATCATACCTGCCCGCCCTGATACTATCAGGGGAAATAGCCATGGTGCAGAGACGGCGTAGCGCTCGTGCGCCATTGCCATCACCGTACCCGGCAAGAGAGGATATTCATGTGGGAGCCATGCAAGGGGAGGGGGAAAGAGATCATTCCCGCACAAAATGCTCACCGAGGGACTAGTTGCCCTGGTGCAGAGATGACGCAGCGCGCGTGCGCGGTCGTCACCACCGCACCCGGCAACAGTATGTATACATGAGTAGTAAGAAGGGGGAGGGGGGAGTGACACCTTGCAGAAGTGATCCTCCCTGCCCCATGAGTGGTTGCCATGGTGCGAGCATGGCGTCGCGCTAGCACGCAGTCGCCATCCCGGTACCAGGCATAAAAGGGAATTTATAAAAATAGTGAGGTGAGAAAAAGAGGAGAAATGAAGAGAAAAATAAAAAATAAAATTAAGATAAAATAAAATAAGAAAGGTGACAAAGGATGAGAGTATAAGAAACAGAGGAAATAACAGGATCAAAAGAGGAAAGGTGCTGTACCAGTCTTACCCATCAGGACGGGACTTGGGAAAGGGGAGGAGAGGAATGAGGGTCCAATTTATTGTAGGTCATATATTCATGTCTGTTAGAAAAAACAAACAATATATTAGACATGTAATCACAAGGACCATTCAATTTCCCTATTGAGACCAAACGGAGTAAGTGTATGAAGTGTATAAATCCAATAACTCTCTCTTTGTTTGAGAAGCTGTATATGGCTCCCACCTCGTCTCGGACGTTCTATTCTTTCTAAAACTTGAAATCTAAGTTGAGAAACTGAGTGTCGAGCTTCTTTGAAGTGGTGTGGTATTGGAAGCCAAGTTTTATTGCAACGTATTGTGGACTTGTGGCTGGCAATTCTATCCCGTACATGCTGCGTGGTTTCCCCTACGTACAGTAGACCACAGGGGCATTTGACTACGTATATGACAAAATTAGTATCACAAGTGTAAAAGTCTTTGATTGGATAGGATTTGCCAGTTCTGGGATGGGTTACGGAGCTACCTTTGATCACATTAGAACAGGTCGCACAACTGAGGCAAGGGAAAGTCCCCGTCCGTTTTGTGCCTAAAAAGGTTTGGAATGGGCTACGATGAATAGGGCCTATATCAGCTCTAATCAAGCGGTCTCTTAAATTGGGCGATCTTTTCATGCACATAAGAGGAGGGGGGTCAAATGGGCCGATCTCTGGGTGAGCTTTCTTCAGGAGGGGCCAATGTTTTTTAATGATATACTGTATTTTAGGGACTATAGGATGGTATTTGTGAACAAAAGGAACACGTTGTGATTGCGGTTTAGGTTCGGAAGATATCTCGCTGGGGTTTAAAGCTCGTTCTTTTTCTTGTTTAAGTAGATTAGGAGGATAGTTGCGCTCCTGGAATTTTTTTGACATATCGTTTAGTCGTAAAGGAAGAGTTTCCTTATCCATGACAATTCGACGTACCCTTGTGAATTGTGATCGAGGTAAACTAGTTTTGATGGCTTTTGGGTGACAACTGTTGAATGAGAGAAGTCCATTACAATCAGTTGGTTTGGTATAGATGTCAGAACTTAATTGACCCGATTGGTTTTTAGAAATTCTGGTATCCAGAAATACTACCTCTGTTTGGCTAAAAGTAAAGGTGAAAGATAGCTCATCCCTGATAGAATTAAGATCACTAATAAACGTTTCCAGGTTGGTTGTGTCACTGTTCAAAATAAAGAAAATGTCGTCGATGTAACGATACCAGCAGACAATATTACAGAAAAGAGGGTGGGGGGTATACATGTGACACGTCGAAGGCATTCATATAAAGATTAGCATACGCCTGGGCCACATTGGACCCCATAGCGGTCCCGCGGGTCTGAAGGAAATATTCATCCCCAAAGAGGAAGACGTTTTCCCTGAGAACAATGTTGAGTAATTGTAGACATAAGTCCCTAGTGTCTCCATCAATGTCAGATCCCTCTAGTGTTGATCTTACTGCATCAATTCCAATGTCATGGATGATGGATGTGTATAGACTATTCACGTCCATAGTTGCCAAAATACTATTAGGGGCTATGCAGTTTAAGTTTTTAATCTTCCCAAGAAAGTCACCTGTGTCTAATATGTAAGATTTACTTTGCTTGACAAATGGCATAAGGAATTTCTCATGAAAAATTGATAGAGGTGCTAACACGGAGTCCGTGGAGGCTACAATGGGACGCCCCAGAGGGTTCTGCATAGATTTATGGATCTTTGGTAAGATGTAAAAAACCGGGGTAATGGGATGGAGGTTTGTAAGAAATGAAACAGTCTTATTGTCAATGATCTTTTTGGCTGCAAAGTGAGACAGAACATTTTGGATTAGGCGCTGGATTCTGGAGGTAGGGTCTTGTGGTATTTTAGTGTAGGTATTAGTATCAGATAATTGTCTCTTAATTTCATCAAGATATGTAGATTTATTCATGACCACAATTCCTCCCCCCTTGTCCGCAGAGTTTGCTGTGAGAAATAGAGTACAAAATAACAAGAAATATAAAGATTATACAGTTTGTTCAGACTTTAATATTTACAGTAATACAATGGTTCACCATTGTATTACTGTAAATATTACTGTGTGAACAAACTGTATAATCTTTATATTTCTTGTTATTTTGTACTCTATTTCTCACAGCAAACTCTGTGAATAAGGCCGAAACGTCAGAGATTATATATCTGCCTTTATAAGTTCATTTTCCTTTGCTTGGCTTTTTTGAACCTTTAATAAATTAACCAATTATTTATATGCTACTGAGCGTGCAGTGTACTTCCATATCTATACTAGTGGGGTCTCCCCAAACACTAGCACCTCACCCTCTAAATTAGTGTGCATGCCTTTTTTCTTTATTATTGTGTCTGTATGTATGCAGCAGAGCTGTGTGTGTCTGCATGTATGCAGCAGAGCTGTGTGTGTGTATAATAGGCCTACATGTGTGTGTAAAAAGGTGAAAGTCTAGGACTAATAGCAGCAGTCTACAATTAGATCTTTGATTGTAGTTCCATGAAAAATAAATATTTTGATGGTTTTCCGGATTTTCTAAAGTTTCTGGATTATCGACGGCCAACGGAGAGGGGCGGCAAATTTGACGACCGCCCCGGGCGGCAAAGCAGTAGCTACGCCACTGCCTGCACCAACCGCAATAGTGAACAGTGGCACGGGCCTGGGGGCCGCACGAAGCAGAGACGAGGCAGCCGAGGGAACGTGGGACAGGTGAGAAGAATGGTGTTTTTTGTGTGTGTATGTGAAGGACGGCACATTAACCCCTTAGCGACCTATGACGTACTGGGTACGTCATGGCTCCCTGGTACTTAAGGACCCATGACATACCCAGTACGTCATGGTAAAATTGCGGCCCCGGTGGCTGCGATCGCTTTGCAAATATGTTAGATTCGGGGAGGCGGGGACCTCTGCCTGTCCTCAGGAGGGGTGGTGTCTCCTCCCCGGACCTACGAAGGCTGTGATTGGCTGATGAACACCGCTCAGCCAATCACAGCCACTGTAATGTTTCAGCTATTGAAAATGGCTAAAACATTGAAATCCAGCCATGATCAGTGCAGCTGTAGCACTGATCATTGGCTGGAGCTGGGTGACCTCTGCTTCACCCCCCCAGCTCTCATTGGAGAGACCGGCCTTGTGACCGATCTGTCCAATCACTGCGGATCTGGGGCCAGAGACCACTCCCTTCAGCTTCACTCCGGCGTCTGTGGAAGGTGAGGGGAGCGATCGGTAAGTTATAGCCACTGCCACCACCCCCCATTACTACAGGATGGGGACAAAGTGCGCACATTACTATGGGATGGGGATAAGGGTGGGGACATTACTATAGGATGGGGACAAGGTGAGCACATTACTATAGGATGGGGACTAGGATGGACACAGTACTACAGGATAGGGACATTACTACGAGGGGACAGGGATGGGAAACATTACTATAGAATAGGGATAATGCTGGGGACATTACTATAGGATGGGGACAAGGTTGGCACATTACTATAGGATGGGCACATTACTATAGGATGGGACAGTACTATAGGATGGGGACATTGCTACAAGGGGACAAGGATGGGGAACATTACTATAAGATGGGGACATTACTATAGGATGGGGACAAGGATGAACACATTACTACAGGATGGGCACATTACGATAAGATGGGGACAAGGCTGGGGACATTACTATAGGATGGGGATAATGATGGGCAAATTACTATAACATGGGGACAAGGATGAGGCACATTACTACAAGATGGGGACAAGGATGGGAAACATTACTTTAAGATGGGGACAAGGATGAGCACATTACTGTAGGATGGGGACTAGGATGGGGCACAATACTACAAGGGGACAAGGATGGGCACATTACAACAAGATGGGGAACATTAATAAAAGATGTTGGTCAATATTTCTATATAGTGCTAATTGTAAGACTATTAGTTACAAGAAAGGGATACAATGTAAAAAAAAAATTCTTATATTTAAACAAAGGATGTGCACGTTTGCTATAATAAACAAGTGAATATGTTCAAAATCAGTGATCCAAAGGTGTGTAAAAAAATGTAAATTATATTATATATAGTACCAATAAAAATGTAACTTTGTCCTGGAAAGAATGCAGCCCCCCAAATTATTTTTTTTCCTCTGTGCGGCCCATACACCCAGCCGAGTTTGAGACCCCTGTTATATACAGTATGTCTCCCAACCTGGGCCCATTCCAGGTATAAACAGTCATGGCTGGAAGTGTTGGCACTCTTGAAATTGTTTCAGAAAATGAAGTATTTGTCCCAGAAACTTATTGCAATTACACATGTTTTGTTACACACGTTTATTTCCTTTGTGTGTATTGGAACAACACAAAATAAACAAAAGAAAAAAGGCAAATTGAACATAGTTTCACACAAAACCCCAATAATGGGCCGGACAAAACTGTTGGCACCCTTCACTTAATATTTGGTTGCACACCCTTTGGAATAAATAATGGCAATCCATTACTTCCTATGATCACCAACAAGCTTCATACATCTCCCAACTGGAATTTTGGACCACTCTTCTTTTGCACACTTGGTCTCTCATATTTGAAAGGTGACTTCTACGAACAGGAATTTTAAGATCTCTCCACAGGTGTTCAATGGGATTTCGTTCTGGACTCATTGCTGACCACATCAGAACTCTCCAGCGCTTTGTTTCCATCCTTTTTTTGGGGCTTCTTCAAGTATGTTTGGAATCATTGTTCTGCTGGAAAATCCATGACCTAGGATGCTAACCCAGTTTTCTGACACTGAGCACTACATTGCGACAGAAAATCCTTTAGTAATCTTCAGATTTCATGATGCTTTGCACATAGTCTATCCAGTGCCAGAGGGTGCAAAACAGCCCCAAAACATCTTTGAACCTCTACCAATTTTGAGTGTAGGCAGTGGCGTACCCTCAATAGAGGCAGACCACGCCACTGCTAGGGGGCCCCTGACCTCAGGGGGCCCGCCCCAGCTGCCATCCGTGTGTGCGCTTTCACTTTCCTCATTCCCAGCGAGGAGGGTTGCCCCAGGGTGGTCACCAAACAGCTGATTAAGGGGGGACCCGCTCTGTCTGAATAGCTGCAGGCGGTCGCAACACAGAGACACAGACACTGCACAAGGCCTCTGCTGAAGAGGATGGAGTTGCTGGCAGCATTTCCATCCAATCAGAGAGCTGTGAGAGATGCCAGGAGGAGAACAGCCAATCAGGAGATGGGGCGGAGCTTGTTCAGTACAGCGCGGGAGAAAAGAAAACAGTTCTGGAGTGGAGAAGGAGCAGAGACCTGACCAAGGAGACAACAGAGTAGAATAAGCAGAGCAAAGAGAGAGCTAAGCAACAAGAAGAAGCAAAGAGCTGAAAGACCAGAAAGAAAAAGCAGAGGACAGGATCAGAACACAGCCAGATCCACAGGAAGTGCAGCAGAGAGGCGGAGGCTGCCACTAACATGATCTCTCACATCACAGGAGTAGGTGAGTATTATAATGTTGAGATGTCTGCCTGTAACACTACAGAAAGAAACTGCCCTGTACTGTGACATCACTGTGTGTGTGTGTGTGTGTGTGTGTTATACCCCTGTACTGTGACATATCACTGTGTGTGTTATATCCCTGTACTGTGACATATCACTGTATGTGTATTATCATACCTCCCAACTTTTGAAAAGAGGAAAGAGGGACAAAGCGCACCGTGGCAAATTTTGACCACGCCCCTAGCCACACCCATTTGGAAGTAAAGGTCATTCAGCAGATGTCCCAGACTGTTCATTCATAGTGATAGCAGCCAGAAGTTTGTTATATTTATGTGTCACTACATAACATGTTGCTTATTTGTGCCTATAAAGCCTTATTCCCCTTTTGCATATAAAGACGCCGCTGAACTGTGTGTCCCGAAGAATCCAGGATGGTTGGGAGGTATGGTATTATATCCCTGTACTGTGACATATAACTGTGTGTGTATTATATCCCTGTACTGTGACATATCACTATGTAGTATATCACTGTACTGTGACATACCACTGTGTGTTATATGCCTGTACTGTGACATATCACTGTGTGTATTATATCCCTGTACTGTGACATATCACTGTGTGTGTATTATATCCCCGTACTATGACATATCACTGTGTGTGTTATATCCCTGTACTGTGACATATCACTGTATGTGTGTGTATTATATCCCTGTACTGTGACATATCACTGTGTGTGTATTATATCCCTGTACTGTGACATATCACTATGTATTACATCCCTGTACTGTGACATATCACTGTGTGTTATATCCCTGTACTGTGACATATCACTGTGTGTAATATATCACCGTACTATGACATATCACTGTGTGTGTTTTATCCCTGTACTGTGACATATCACTGTGTGTATTATATCCCTGTTCTGTGACATATCACTGTGTATTATATCCCCGTACTATGACATATAACTGTGTGTTATATCCCTGTACTGTGTCATATCACTGTATGTGTATTATATCAATGTACTGTGACATATCACTGTGTGTGTATCATATCCCTGTACTGTGACATATCACTGTGTGTATATTATATCCTTGTATTGTGACAAATTACTGTTTGTTATATCAATGTACTGTGACATATCACTGCGTGTTGAACACAACCATGGACATCAGTAGACGCCCATACTAAGGGAGTGACACAGAAGAACAGTAAAAAAGACACCTTTATTGATATTCATTAAAAATATTTAAAAACAAGCAAAAGGCACCGTATACAAAAGAGGGACACAGACAGGAAAAATTGAAAGAAAAAATGATTTTTCACAGGTGGAGGAATATACACCTGCGCCGGCACACCTCAAAATTGGATAATGAAAGCTGAACGCATTGCTGTATCCTAAAGACCTGTATTACACATTGGTTACAATAAATAGTTAATTAATTGCCATACAGGTGGAACTCCACCAAACTGCAGAGCATATATATAAATAAATGACCATGTGTAGGACTCAGAGCACAGCAATAAAGCGTTCCATTAGTAATGGAATACAACCACTTACTACCCTTCATTAATCTCGACTTACAAACTACCCGTGCATGGCATACACCAGGATCCTATCAATGCAGATCCCACCCCTTGGCGGGGCAGCCATCCCAAAATGGGGGTGGATGTATAATGTAACGTTCACCAAACAAATAAGGTGAACAAATATGTATGTTAACAAAGCACAGTGTATGCAACGCACAGGCGGCTGAGACAATACCAAAAAAGGGGAAGTGGGTGTTGACGGGCAAGCCGGCAAAACAGGCACACAAACAAATAAGAAATAACAAATTACATCACCTGAAAATATCCTGCCGTGACCCTCACACTCCGACACGTGTTTCGCAGTAGCTTTCTCAAGGAGCGTGTCAGAGGTGAGGGGCAGGCTGGTTAAAAAGGCTGCAGCAACCTATGGAGGTGTACCTTTGGATCATGTGATCGGCCGGACAGAAAAGAATTCAACCTGATGACGCGGCGCATGACAACCATTGCCACCACCGCTATTGAAAGAGGCATCCCATATGCTGCGATCAAGTGCCCGTGACGTCATGGCCCATGTGATAATTGAGCCATGGAGACTACGGGACGCTTTCAGACGCGTCATAGCAAACCAGCGAGCAGCTCGGCAGGCATGCGCACTGGGTGAATTCTTATACATAGAAACAAAATGAGGATATTTAAACCGATGGACAACCTCACATTTCAAGGAGATCTTATATATCGCAACATTATCAACAACATGATACAATGACAGGAGAGTAACAAACATTGTGTCAGTAAACATAAACATAATACAAACATTGCAAGTGATGACTAGATGTTTTTTTTGGACATAATATACATCCCATAGGCAATATTCAATCACCCCTGTTATAACACATTCACCAGTACATTATATCACAATTATATCCCATAAACATAACAGGATCATAGATCAACAATTGTAGTTCATGGGAATAAGATCCTCTTCTTTTCTTTAAATGGATGCCATGAGAAGATGAACTCCAAGACATAGATGTAGAGGTTATGCTCCCAAATAGACAAAACCAGACATTGGTAACCTAATGAACTAAAAAAACAAACAATTAAAATTACATAAAACCACCCACCACTTACACCTATTTAAAACCAGGTATAGCTATACATGCTCATCAAGAAAAACCAGGACAGAACATGTGCATTGAACGGCCATCTGTATCACCTTACAGGAAAGCTGAGAAGCCCATATTCTCATTTAAACCATTGGGGGCCAATGTCCCAAGTCTGTATATCCATTTACTTTCGACTTGGGCAAGAACCCTACCCAAATCTCCCCCTCTTGTTCCCATGGAAACCAGATCTATGCCTTTGACCTTCAACATGGTAGAGTTACAGCAATGAAATTTCTTGAAATGTCTTGGAATGGTTTTCAAAAAGCTTTCATCATTAATACTTTTGGCCTTCTCTATATCTAAACAATGTTCGCGGATCCTAACTTTTAACTCCCTCGTGGTTAAGCCGATGTATGCCTTTTTACACGGGCATTCAGCCCTGTAGATAACCCCCTTTGATGAACACGTGATTCGATACCTAATGTCGAACTCACGAGATCCATCAAAGTTGTGAAATCTTTTGGCTTTTACAAGATTGGCACACGCCTTGCATAAACCGCAAGGAAAAAAGCCAAGCAATGACGATTGACTAGGCACACCCACCCGGGATGGTTCATAGTGGCTATGGACCAGCAAGTCTCTCAAATTTTTAGCACGCTTAGCCACCATGGATGGTCGTAATGGGAGGATTGATCTCAAAGTTGTGTCTATCATGAGGATATTCCAATGTTTTTGAACAATCTTTTTCAACTCATCCCACTTACTATTGTAAGTTGTGATGAGACGTACCATTGGATCCCTCCTGTTACTATCTTTTATAACATTGGAGAAGAGAAGAGAATTTCTAGACGATTTCACTGCCCTTTTGAAACCATGTTTAATGACTCTCCGACTGTAGCCTCTAGTTTCAAATCTATGCGCCAGTTCCTCCGAATGAGTCATGAAACTGGCATCATCCAAACAAATCCTTCTAATTCTAAGGAACTGACTGCTAGGGATCCCCTGGATGGTACTTTTGGGGTGAGCAGAGGACGCCAACAGTAACGAGTTAGTGGCCGTCGGCTTACGACAAACTTGTGTGGACAGAAGACCATCAGGTGACGCGACAATCCTCAAGTCCAAAAAATTGATTGTACGACCATATTCAAAGGTGAGCTTAATGTTCAAATCATTATGATTTAAACATTGCATAAACTCCTGAAGACCACAGAGATCACCCTCCCAGATAAACAGGACATCATCAATATACCTGACCCAATTTAGGACCTGATGTGTACATAAGTTGTTATCATCCACAAAAATCTGCCGCTCCCATGCCCCCAAAAAAAGGTTGGCATAGGAGGGCACACAACAGGCCCCCATAGCAGTTCCCTGCGTCTGTAAATAAATGTTACCGTTAAACGTAAAAATATTGTGCGTTAAGATAAATTCCAACAAAATAAGTATTAAATCCACCGTTGGTCGTGAGATGTTACTAGCTTCCAGGTACCACGAAACCGCCCTAAGACCATCCGGGTGTCTGATTGAGGTATACAAGGATTCTATATCTGCAGACACCAGCAGCATGTTATCCTCAAGATGAATACCATCCAGACAATTCACTCACCAACGGTTTTAAATAAAAATCTATAACCTGACAGACTAATTCTATCAGGCTACCATTTCCCGATATAATGGGTCTGCCAGGGGGGTTTGTTGGGTCCTTGTGGATTTTTGCGATCAGGTATAGAGCCGGAAGTCGTGGATGGAGTCCCTTTATAGTTTCCAGGAATTTGTTCGGCATAATACCCTTATCATATGCTTGTTCCAAAATCAAAATTAGAGAATTGTGGAAAGATGAGGTAGGATTATAAGGCAATTTCCGGTAGCAATTGGTATCACTCAACAATTTGTTGGCTTGCTCCTCGTATTTGTCACACGGCCATATGACTAGGTTGCCGCCTTTGTCTTCTGTGTCACTCCCTTAGTATGGGCGTCTACTGATGTCCATGGTTGTCTTCAATTATGCTATATGGAGTGCTAATTTCTACTAAATAGGACATGAGGTTGTTAAATCACTGTGTGTGTATTATATCCCTATACTGTGACATATCACTGTGTGTGTTATATCCCTTTACTGTGACATATCACTGTGTGTGTGTATTATATCCCTGCACTGTGACATATTACTGTGTGTATTATATCCCTGTACTGTGACATATCACTGTGTGTGTATTATATCCCTGTATTGTGACATATTACTGTGTGTTATATCCCTGTACTGTGACATATCACTGTGTTTGTGTGTGTGTGTATTATATCCCTGTACTGTGACATATCACTGTGTGTGTTATATCCCTTTACTGTGACATATCACTGTGTGTGAGTGTGTATTATATCCCTGTACTGTGACATATCACTGAGTGTGTTATATCCCTGTACTGTGACATATCACTGTGTGTATTATATCCCTGTACTGTGACATATCACTGTGTGTGTATTATATCCCTGTACTGTGACATATCACTGTGTGTGTATTATATCCCTGTACTGTGACATATCACTGTATGTGTGTTATATCCCTGTACTGTGACATATCACTGTGTGTGTTATATCCCTTTACCGTGACATATCACTGTGTTGTATCCCTGTACTACTGTGACATATCACTATGTGTGTTATATCCCCATACTGTGACATATCACTGTGTTATCCCTGTACTGTGACATATCACTGCGTGTGTGTTATATCCCTGTACTGTGACATATCACTGTATGTGTGTTATATCCCTGTACTGTGACATATTATGTAATAAGTAATAATGTAATAAGATTAGAGGTAAGTAAACACTGCAGCCTTGTCGGGTGCCACTATGATAATTACTGTTGCATAGACCGAATGCCCTAATCAGAGGCAGAGGCAAAAAAGCCTGTGATCTGTGCACTGATGCCGAGCGCTGGTGAGAACAGAGAAGTACAAGCAGGCACATTACCTGATAGCTGCAAAGGTCACCAGACGCTGATACAGGATTGTGACGCTCCCCGACGCTGGCGTTACGGCGCTTCCTTCTTCTTTTTTTTTGCCTCTGCCTCTGTAATCTTATTACATGACTAATAGACTTGCATATCACTATCCTTGTCACAGCTACTGTCCCTGTTATCATTCAATAAGGGCTCTTTTTGCTCTGATTTACCCCTTGTCCCAGAGTGTTAATACATTTCTGTATATATATATATATTGTAGTTAGGTGGGGGTCCCCCAGGACGACAATGAGGCAGTGACCCAAAACAGTCTGATCCAAACAGTTTTATTGTCCTTGCTGTACAGGAAAAGTCATCCGGAACACAGCCGGGTTACTCACAGTCCATACGGTTCCCCGTCACACAGGCACGGCTTGCCGTAGGAGACGGTCTTACTATATTCCGTTTTGCTATTCCCGGGGGTCCACAGACCTG
Source organism: Anomaloglossus baeobatrachus (assembly GCF_048569485.1). Taxonomy (NCBI): domain Eukaryota; kingdom Metazoa; phylum Chordata; class Amphibia; order Anura; family Aromobatidae; genus Anomaloglossus; species Anomaloglossus baeobatrachus. The sequence continues at coordinate 324,077,508 of NC_134354.1, forward strand.
TGTTATAGTTCCACACAGGCCTGAACTCTCTTCAGTTTCCTGCTCTGCAGCTTACACAACACGCTCTGCCCCACCCAGGCCTTTACAAAGAGCTTTTAAATGAGAACTGTGGACATGAGCCACCTGCATAACCCGGCCTGGATGTTTCCGGACTGACCACTATGTAGGGCTCTAATATGTTTCTGTGCGCATTCTGGGAGATACGTACCGTCCGTCACATATCAATGGCCCCGCTATCTCACATACCCCCCCCCCCTCCTTTCAAACCCGAGGGGATGAACGATCGCACCCAAACAGGCCGCCCGAGACAGGGCATCGGCATTGCCCTGGGATGAACCGGCCCGATGTTCTACCGTAAAACTGAAATTCTGAAGGGACAGGAACCAGCGGGTGACCCGGGCATTCCGTTCCTTCGCATTTCTCATCCAGACGAGGGGCGCGTGGTCCGTTACCAACCGAAACTGTCGCCCGAGCAAATAATAGCGCAGGGACTCCAAGGCCCATTTAATAGCCAAGCACTCCTTCTCCACTATGCTATAATTCTTTTCTGCCGGGGTAAGTTTCCGGCTCAAATAGGTAACCGGATGCTCAGTTCCGTTCACCTCTTGCGAGAGCACGGCACCCAGACCCACCTCGGAGGCATCTGTTTGTACCAGGAAGGTGTTACCGAAATCGGGGCTAATGAGGACCGGTTGACCACACAAGGCAGTCTTCATGGACTGAAACGCTTCCTCAGCCTGAGGGGTTCCAGCGTACCATAGCCGCCTTTTTCCCCTTCAGCAGATCGGTCAAAGCTGCTGTTCTCCCGGCAAAGTCCGGTATAAACCGCCGGTAATACCCGACAATGCCGAGGAACGCTCTCACCTGTTTAGTGGACACTGGTCAGGGCCACTTTTGGATGGCCTCTATTTTATTTACTTGAGGTTTGATCACCCCGCGGCCAATCACGTACCCCAAATAGCGGGCTTCCTCCTGACCGATTGCACATTTCTTTGGGTTTGCGGTCAACCCTGCCGCCCGCAGGGAGTTAACGACGGCCTGGACCTGGGACAAGTGGGTCTGCCAATCGGAACTGAAGATGATGATGTCGTCTAGATAGGCGGATGCGTACTTCTGATGGGGTTCCAACACTATGTCCATCAGTCTTTGGAAAGTAGCCGGGGCTCCATGTAAACCAAAAGGCAAGACAACATAGTGATAGAGCCCCTCTGGTGTAATAAAGGCCGTTTTTTCCTTGGCTGACTCTGTCAGCGGCACCTGACAATAGCCTTTGGTAAGGTCAAGCGTCGTGAAATATTGAGCCTTTCCCAACCGTTCAATAAGTTCGTCCACCCGGGGCATAGGGTAAAGGTCGAACTTGGAAACCTCATTCAATCTCCGGAAGTCATTGCAGAAACGTAGCGACCCGTCGGGTTTTGGAATCAGCACAATGGGACTAGCCCAGTCACTCTTTGATTCCTCGATCACCCCTAGGGTAAGCATCTGTTTCACCTCTGCTGCAATGGCTTGTCTCCGGGCCTCGGGCACCCGGTACGGTTTCATACGCACCTTTACCCGAGGCTCGGTGACAATGTCATGTTGGATAACCAAAGTACGGCCGGGTATCTCGGAAAACACATCCGAGTTCTGCTGTACCAACTTCCGAACCTCCCGACGCTGCAGTTTAGTGAGGGTGTCGCCTAAGTGTACACTCCCTTCTGTTCCCAGGATGGGTGGCACTACAGGTTCCCCCCAGGGCCCCACCGGTGTTACTCCCGTCACCATAGAGTCACGGTCTTTCCAGGCTTTAAGCAAGTTAACATGATACAGTTGTTCCAGCTTCCTCCTCCCCGGCTGGTATATTCGGTAGTTCACCTCTCCCACCTTTTCCCGAACCTCATACGGCCCCTGCCATTTGTCCAACAGTTTACTCTCGGCCGTGGGCACCAAAACCAAGACCCGATCCCCTACATCAAAAGATCTGATGGTGGCTCGTGTGTTATAAGTGCGCCTTTGTGCCCCTTGTGCCCTCGTTAGATGTTCTTTTACAATAGGCAAAACCGCTGCGATGCGGTCTTGCATTAGAGCCACATGTTCAATCACACTTTTATATGGGGTGGGCTCCTGTTCCCATGTTTCCTTGGCTACGTCCAGCAAGCCCCTAGGGTGTCTGCCATAAAGCAACTCGAATGGCGAAAAACCCGTGGATGCCTGCGGCACCTCTCGGAGCGCAAACATAAAATAGGGCAACAGCATGTCCCAGTCCCTCCCGTCCTTGGCAACCACTTTTTTAAGCATGGACTTAAGGGTTTTGTTGCACCGCTCGACCAGCCCATCAGTTTGCGGATGGTACACCGATGTGCGCAGGTGCTTTATTTTCAACAGTTTACATAATTCTTTTGTCACCTTGGACATAAACGGGGTCCCCTGGTCAGTAAGGATCTCCTTTGGTAACCCAAGACGACAAAATATGGCAAATAACTCCCGAGCAATAAGCTTCGCGGAGGTATGGCGCAGCGGAATGGCCTCTGGATAGCGTGTGGCGTAATCCACAACCACCAATATGTGTTGGTGACCGCGTGCGGATTTTACCAGGGGCCCTACCAGATCCATTGTGATCCGTTCAAAAGGTTCCTCTATAATTGGAAGAGGCACCAATGGACTCCGGAAACTCGCAATGGGCGAGGTCAGTTGGCAGTCCGGGCAGGATTCACAGAATTTCCGTACATCTGCGTACACTCCTGGCCAAAAGAACCTCCGTAAAATACGCTCTTGTGTCTTGGTAGCCCCTAAGTGTCCCCCCAGGGGGTGTGTGTGAGCCATGTTAAGCACTGCCTGACGATGGGTTTGTGGCACGACCAGTTGTTCTACTATCTCTTCCCTGCTTTTGTCTATTCGGTAGAGTAAATCATTATAAACCACCATGCGGGGAAAGACAACTTCTGCCCCTGGTTGTTGGGCCACCCCATTTACCTCTTTTACATTCTCCCACGCCTGGGAGAGAGTAGGATCCCTTAGCTGGGCCGTCCCGAAGTCCTCCCGGGATGTTTCCAGCTCCAGGATCGCTACAGTCTCTTCACTTTCCCCTGCCAACACCTCTAGTGGACCCCTGTCAGGGTCTCCCCCTGTCCCAAGGTCGGTGATCCCTACAGCAGGTATCACCGACTCGGGATCATCGGGCTCCGCACCCAGATTCATTTTTGCCTGGGAAAAGGTATTATTTCTATCCCACAGGTACCAAAACAACGTAAAATCCCTTCCCATTACTACCCCATATGGTAGGGTTTTCACCACTCCTACCACATGCGTCATGTCCCCGCACGAAGTGGAGAGGTATACCTCTGCTGTTGGATATTTGCGGAGTTCACCATGTATACACACAATCCCAACCTCCCTCTCCGTGGACTCCGACCCCGAGATCAGCGACCCATGAACGAGGGTCACTATACTGCCTGAGCCCAAAAGGGCCTCTGCCCGATGTCCATTTACATACACATGACAGAGAGGAGGTTCAAGAATAGGGCGTGCAGCATACACCGTATTAGCATACATAGACATTCGGCGGGTGTACCCACAATCCATGGACTCCGTAATCAACGGGCAATAAGCGGCGATATGGCCGGGCCCTTGACATCTCCAGCACTTCATAGCGGTGGCCCCACCAGTTTTTGTTACTATTCCTGGGGGAACTAGTCTTTTGCCGCTCTCAGTGTGGGTTGCCCCCTCAATATGGGCTTTGTTTTTGTTGTTCACCAGTGCCGTACGTGTCTCTCGGCCAGGGTCCTGTGGCCGCCGGGCTTGACGCACTGGGGCAGAGTCTCGTATAAAGTTCTGTGTGGCGGTATATCGCTCAACTAAACTCACCACCTGGTCCAGGTTACCCGGGTCTCCTTGCCCCACCCAACGTTGAATAGCGACTGGCAAAGTCCGCACCAACCGGTCGACCACCACCCTTTCCACCATCTGGGCTGGAGACAACACCTCCGGCTGTAACCACTTTTTAACCAGTTGTCGAAAGTCATATGCCTGAGACCTGGCTGGACAGGTCTCCACATAGGCCCATGAAAACACTCGCTGAGCCCTCACGTAGGTATTAACCCCCAGACGTGCAAGGATCTCACCTTTCAATTTCTTGTAGTCCAGGGCATCCTCCCGGCTGAGGTCGAAGTAGGCTTTCTGGGCGTCCCCTATCAGGAACGGAGCCACCTCTTCCGCCCACTGGTCTGCCGGCAGTTTTTCCTGCTCCGCTGTGCGCTCAAAAACCGTAAGAAAAACCTCCACGTCATCCTCCAGGCTTAGTTTCCGCAGGGCAGAGCGAACCCTGTCCCAGGGCACCCGTCGGTCGGAGTCAGTTGCTGCCGGTGTCTCACGCAGAGCCGCAATCTGCTGCCGTAGCAATGCATTCGCCTCTTGTTGTTGTCGCTGGGTCTCCTGATGCTGCCGCCGGGATTCCTGATGCTGCCGCTGGGATTCCTGGTGCTGCTGCTGGAACAGACCCAATTGCTCCTGTTGCTTTTGCTGAATTGTTACCAACTGCCGCAGAAGCTCCTCCATGTTATTAGCCGGTTTATACTGTAGCGTAGCCGGCCTAATTATGGACATGCAGAGCCGTCACAGACTTCAGCTGGTGCAGCGGTGGGGTATGCCTCAATGCTCCATGCCCGCATTCTCCACCATAATGTAGCGGGGTGGGGGTCCCCCAGGACGACAATGAGGTAGTGACCCAAAACAGTCTGATCCAAACAGTTTTATTGTCCTTGCTGTACAGGAAAAGTCATCCGGAACACAGCCGGGTTACTCACAGTCCATACGGTTCCCCGTCACACAGGCACGGCTTGCCGTAGGAGACGGTCTTACTATATTCCGTTTTGCTATTCCCGGGGGTCCACAGACCTGTGTTATAGTTCCACACAGGCCTGAACTCTCTTCAGTTTCCTGCTCTGCAGCTTACACAACACGCTCTGCCCCACCCAGGCCTTTACAAAGAGCTTTTAAATGAGAACTGTGGACATGAGCCACCTGCATAACCCGGCCTGGAGGTTTCCGGACTGACCACTATGTAGGGCTCTAATATGTTTCTGTGCGCATTCTGGGAGATACGTACCGTCCGTCACATATCAATGGCCCCGCTATCTCACAATATATACTTATATCCTCCATCTTGAGAGTTTATCATTTGGGGAACTTATCATCCACCCCTCCCCCCTCCCTTTCTAAGTACTGGTAATACCATTAACTCTCTCCAGCTATCTATGGAGCTTTGGCTGTTCTTTTAACTATTTAAATACCAATATACTTTATGAAAAAAGGGGGTGTAGTATAACAAAATTATATAACCCTTTAAAACGCAAATTTTATTAGTTTCTGATTAAAATATCCACAAACCTTGTGCAAATATAAAAGGAAAATAAGAATTATTCTTACCGATAATTCGGTTTCTAGGACCTTCCACGACAGCATAGGAGGTTGTCTCTCCACGCCCTAATTGGGACAGGAAGTTCAAGAGGTTTAAAAGGACCCTCCCACCTCCCACAGCCAGTGTCTTACAAAGAATCCATAGCATAAGAGAAGAACCACATATTCAGGAATACATGAATACAAAGGGGAGGGAATTACCTGCTGTCGTGGAAGGTCCTAGAAACTGAATTATCGGTAAGAATAATTCTTATTTCTCTAGTCCCTTCCACGACAGCATAGGAGGAATACCAAAGAATTGATACCTAGGGGGGGACCACAGCCTGCAGGACCTTCCTGCCAAAGGCCAAATCCCTGTTGGAATCCAGATCCAACCGATAATGCTTCGTGAAAGTATGGAGCGAAGACCACGTAGCCGCCTTGCAGATCTGCTCAGGGGAAGCCCCTGCCCGTTCAGCCCAGGAGACCGAGGTAGCTCTGGTGGAGTGTGCCGTAAATCCGGTAGGTGGAGAGAGATGCTGAGTGAGGTAGGCGTCTCTAATGGCCCGCACAATCCAGTTGGCGACGGTACTCTTAGCTACCTTCCTGCCCTTATTTCGACCAAAGGGCTGGATAAACAGGTTGCTATCAAGGCGCCAAGAAGCAGTAACCTCTAGGTAGTGCAACACAGTCCTACGGACGTCCAAAGAATGAAACACTTCCTCACCGGGAGTCCGAGGATTCTGACAGAAGGAAGGCAGGATGATGGACTGAGAACGGTGGAACCACCTTGGGAAGGAAGGAAGGGTCCAGCTGAAAAACAATGCTGTCATCTCTGATGGTTAGGTAAGGTTCCCGAATAGACAAAGCCTGAAGTTCTCCGACTCTGCGAGCAGACGTGATAGCCACAAGAAAAGCAGTCTTGTGAGAAAGAGAACGAATGTGACAAGAGCACAGAGGCTCAAAAGGTGACTGAGATAGTCCGGTAAGGACCACATTGAGATCCCAGCGAGGCGTCAGGACCCTCTGACGTGGACAGAGTCTACTAGCGGACACAAAGAACCGACGGATCCAACGATGATCTGCCAGAGCCGTGTCAAAGACTGCACTGAGGGCTGACACCTGAACTTTCAGGGTGCTAGGCCGAAGGCCTAAGTCCAATCCACTCTGGAGAAAGTCCAGAATCTGCGCAATATTAGGCTGAAGAGGGTCAGGAGGCAGAGAACCACACCAGGAGGAAAATTTCTTCCAGATTTTGTTGTAAATACTATTAGTCACTGGTTTACGGTTCTTCTGCAGGGTAGCCACAACCCTGTCAGAAAGCCCTTGGGCCTTCAGTGCCCGGGCCTCAGAAGCCAGGCAGCCAAGTTGAGTTTCTGGGGAGCCGGATGGAAAATCTGACCCTGGGACAGTAAGCTGGGGTCCGAACCTAAGAGGACTGGGCCGTCTATTCCTAGAGTCATGACCAGGCTGTACCAACTCCTCCGAGGCCACAGCGGAGCTACCAGTATAGTTGGGACCCCCTCGTCTCTGATCTTCCTCAGGGCCCTTGCGAGAAGAGGAAGAGGGGGGGAACGCGTAAGCGAGGCAAAAGGACCAATTGTGTCAGAAAGCGTCTACCCCTAACGCCTTGTCCCGTGGGTTCAGGGAGAAATATGTTGCGACCTTGCGATTCCCTGCCGAAGCAAAGAGGTCCACCTCTGGAGTACCCCACCGTGCCACCAGAGAGCAGAACACCGCCTGATCCAGGCTCCATTCCCCCGGATGAACATCCCGACGACTCAGGAAATCCGCCTGAAGATTTAGTGAGCCCTTCAGATGGACTGCAGAAAGGGATAGCAGTGATTGTTCCGCCCATTGAAAGATCCGGGAGGACACTGACTTCAGGGCGCCTGAGCGTGTACTGCCCTGATGACGGAGATGTGCCACTGTTGTGACATTGTCTGAATATACCAGGACGTGAGAGTCCCGGACGAGGTCCTGAGCCGCAAGGAGGGCTTCCCTGACTGCCCTGAGCTCCCGGTAGTTGGAGGATTGGGAGCTGACGTAAGGACTCCAGACCCCTTGAAATGGGGAGTTTGCCACCATTGCACCCCATCCTCGCAGGCTGGCATCTGTGGTCAGTGTAACCAGGGGTGCCTGCGTCCAGGCAACCCCCACCTGTAGGTTGGTGGGACGCAGCCACCAGAGAAGGGATGAGGAGACGGGCCCCGAGAGGCGAAACCGTCTGTTTAGGGATGACGGGAGTCTGTCCCAATGTGCCAGGATATGATCCTGGAGACACCGAGAATGGGCCTGAGCCCACCTGACTGAGGGAATGCAGGACTTCATGGAACCCAGAGCTGACATAGCCGCTCGAAGCGTCGGGCGAGCCTGCCTGCGAAGCTTTGATATTTTGGCTAACAGAGCTACCTTGTGGCCCTCCGGGAGAAAAGATGCCTGTCTGTCGGAGTCCAGCAGCACTCCGAGAAACTGCCGAGTGGAGGAGGGGTTTAACTGTGATTTTTTGAGATTGGGAATCCATCCCAGGGACCGAAGGATTCCCAAAGACTTTTCCACATGGCTCCGGAGGGTTGGAGCAGATGGAGCCATGAGAAGAAAGTCGTCCAAATATGGAACCAGACAGATACCCTGCAATCTTATGAAGGCGACCACCTCTGCCATGATCTTCGAAAAGATCCTTGGAGCCGAGGAGATCCCGAAGGGAAGTACATTGAATTGGAAATGAAGCACTTCCTCCCCGTGTAGCACCGCAAACCTGAGGTATTGCCTGTGACCCGGATGGACGGGCACATGGAAGTAGGCGTCTTTCAGATCTATAGAGGCCATCTGGTGGTGTAGACCTATCAGGGGAATAGCTGATTTCACTGACTCCATCTTGAACCGCCGGTACCTGACCTGACGGTTTAGACGTTTTAAATTGATTATTATTCGGACGTCGCCAGACGGCTTCTTGACAAGGAAGAGGCGGGAGTAGTGTCCTACCCCTTCTTCCTGACTCGGGACTGGGGAAACGACCCCCGAGTGCATTAGCTCTATAATCTTTGCGTACAACAGAGCCTGTGAAACCTGCGACGCCAGAGCAGTGACTCGGAGACCTGGCCGAGGGGGGGAGAGGAATTCTATGAGGAGACCTTCCGAGACGATCTTCAGAACCCATTGGCAAGTGGTTATGGACCGCCACTGGGGAAGAAACGCCGAGAGTCGTCCCCCCACCCGGGCCGAGTCACTGTTTGTCCTGCTGAGGACGTTGTTGATGGGGAGGGATGAGGATGTTTCTCCCTCTACCTTTAGGATAGCTCCACCTGCCTGCCTTCCCTTTCCCTCTGGGCTGGGAGGCCTGAGGCATCGAGGGACGAAAGGACCGCTTCCTGGTGGGTCTAGGATCAGGCAAGGCCTTACGATCGGTCGCCTTGTCCAGAATATCATCCAGGGCAGGCCCAAACACCAAATCCCCTTTGAACGGAAGGGAGCAAAGCCTCATTTTGGAGGTGGAATCTCCACTCCAGGCCTTAAGCCAGAGGGCACGTCTGGCAGAGTTCGAAAGAACCGAGGTCCTGGCCGCCAGGCGGACAGATTCCACCGACGTATCTGCCAAAAAACTGGTAGCCTTCCGAAGCAAGGGAAGGGATTCCAGTAATTCCTCCCTAGGGGTCCCTTGGGAAATATGAGCCTCCAACTGGTCTAACCACCTAATTAGGGACCTGGATACACAAGTGGAGGCAATGTTAGCCTGAATAGAAGAAGACGATGCCTCCCAGGATCGCTTCATCAGGCCTTCTACCTTCCTATCCATCTGATCCTTCAGTTGGGAAGTATCTTCAAAGGGAAGAGCCGTTTGTTTAGCTACCCTAGCCACCTGTACGTCTACTTTTGGGACCTCCCAATGTAATCCAGAAGGTTCTAGAGGAAACCGGCGTCTAGGGTCACTCCGTACCCGTCTCTCAGGAAATTCCCATTCCTGAGAGACAATATCCAGAATATTGGCATGAACTGGAAATCCTAACTGTTTGACTGATTTCAGGCCAGCAAACATTTCATCCTGGATTGAGGGAAGAGACTGCACTTCCTCTAACCCCATAGTGCTCCGAACTGCCCCAATAAGATCCCCCAAATCTTCTGAGGGAAACAGAAAGGACTGGTCAGACCCCCCAGAGGGAAATCTGTCATCAGGACCCTCAGAGGTGGAATCAGCGTCCTCCTGATCAGACGGGGTCGACTGGAGTCTCCTCTTCTTTGGAGAAGAGGGTCCAGGAGCAGGGCCCGGAGCAGGGCCAGGAGCAGGGCCAGGAGCAGGGAGGGAGGCCAGTGAGGCCCTAATCTCCTGTTTCATCATGGACCGCAACTCGTCTATCAGTGACGGTTGTTCGGCCCTAATAATCTGGTCCGTACATTGTTGGCAAAGCTTTTTGTCCCATACTGCAGGGAGCTTCTTTATACAGACAGGACATTTTTTAATTTTTTCAAATCTGTCAGGTCTATCCGACTTATCGGACTTGTCAGCCTTCTCTGACTTCTCAGGCTTCTCTGATTTTTCATTTCTGTCAGTTTTCTTAGTGGCCTCCTAGAAAACACAGACCAGAGAGCCATAAATCATCTGACTGAGACCTATGTCCGAGGGACCATCCCCCTCCATACTTACAGTAGCAGGGGGCACACTGGGTTCTGCAGATGCAGCTGCAGCGGAAGACATGACAGGGAGCACGGTTGCTTACCATGATCTGACGTCTTCACGGCAGCCCTTATGCAAAAGGGCCTGCCCCCCCAGTGACGGCCAACATTCCCCGCCTCCCGCATCCGGTCCCGGACAGGCCGTGTCAGCGTCGGCGTGTCCTCCACGCTGCCTCCGCAAACCGGAAGCGCTCAACCGGAAGTCCGCAAGACCGGAAGTCCCGCCCCCGGGAGCACTGCCGGATCGCTCCGGCAGCGTGCATGCGGGAAGCGGCCGGCGGCTCAGGGAGGATGCCGGTCGGGGAGCTCAACAGCCTTCATCACCCCTAAGAAGGCTCCGGAAGGCTGGAGCAGCGGTCCCCCACAGCGTGAGGGAACAGCAAGGGAGGAGCGGTGAAGGCCCGACCGATGCTGTCCGGCTTAAGGTAACAGGGGAAAGAAAAAATATTATACTGTAGTTCGCCGGCCACCACAGCATAGGAGAAAAATAAAAAACCTCTCCATGCCCCATGGGGACAGGAAAGACACTGGCTGTGGGAGGTGGGAGGGTCCTTTTAAACCTCTTGAACTTCCTGTCCCAATTAGGGCGTGGAGAGACAACCTCCTATGCTGTCGTGGAAGGGACTAGAGAAAATAAAGGGAGGAAAGGTTCTCACCCTATCCGATAAACCTCCCTCGTGTCCACTACCTACCGCAGGGGTTGGCACCCTGATATCTACGAAAATGGCGCCCCCACTCAGCGGAGGCTGTCCCTATGGAATCCCTAATAGACCCTCAAAACAGTCATGAATGATAGAATAGAGGGTTATGGGTAGGGCACATTCAATCTTAGTGGACAGAGTAATTGGGACAATCGCACATGACCACCAGGCTCAGATTAACCTCAGATAATTCTGGTGTACCCTGGGGTGATTATAGACCAGGAACATCCAATTCAGATAGTTAAATGACCTCAGGGACCAGGAGTATCCAAAACAATTAGATACATACAGTTGGTGCTCAAATGGCAACTTAATATGCATATTTGATAAAGTGCATGTATAAGTGCATAACGCAAGATATTGTGCAAAAATAGTATTAAATAGACAGATCCCGGCCTCAAGAGCAAATGAGTGCAATTGGTCAGACAACTCATATGCCCCAAGAAGCCAGTCTAATGATAAAGTGTCAATGCATAAAAAAGTGCAAATGCATAACAAGGAGCAACTAGGTGAGGTCAACTTAATTAGTCATAAAGAGGTAGTCAAGCACTTATCGTAAAAGGGGTCATGTGCGCGTCCCAGGTATGCCCCGAATTCGCCTCATAACTATTTAAATACCAATATATTTATATTTATGCACACTGATCTCTCCTCTCTCTTTTTTATTTTTTTTATTTACTTATTTTGCACTTTGCACTTTTTGATTGTTTAGTAACCATAATTCTTGGCCACATTTATGTATTGGTCCAAGATTTGCTTATCTACTGTATATACTTATCACTTTATGATTAATTGATAAATGTATAACAGGGTTGGTGCCTCAGGATTGGAGGATTGCTGATGTGGTACCGATATTTAAGAAAGGTAAGAGGGTAGATCCAGGCAACTACCGTCCAGTAAGCCTGACATCAGTAGTATGCAAAGTTTTTGAGGGCATTTTAAGGGATGACATGCAAAAATATATTGCAGAAAATAATATGATAACTGACAAACAGCATGGATTCATGAAAGATAAGTCGTGTCTAACCAACCTGTTGGGGTTCTATGAGGGGGTAAGTTCAAACCTGGATATTGGTAATGCAGCTGATGTGATTTATTTGGACTTTGCAAAGGCATTTGATACTGTCCCACATAATAGCCTTATACTAAAGCTCCAGAAGGAAGGACTAGGGGACACAATATGCAACTGGGTAAGGAATTGGCTAAAAGATAGGAAACAAAGAGTAGTCATAAAGGGTACATTCTCTAAATGGGCTATAGTCAGCAGTGGGGTGCCGCAGGGATCTGTACTTGGACCGATTCTTTTTACTCTCTTTATTAATGACCTTGTGGATGGGATTGATAGTACAGTGTCAGTCTTTACCGATGACACCAAACTATGTAGGATATTAAAAACTGACCTGGATAGTACAATATTACAAAAAGATCTGGATAAGATGTCAGAATGGGCAGATACTTGGCAAATGAGATTTAATGTTGATAAATGTAAAGTAATGCACCTAGGACGGAGTAATCCTATAGCTGCGTATACATTAAATGGAAGTAAACTCGGGACTACAGAACAGGAGAAGGACTTGGGTATTCTCATTACAAATAAGCTGAGCAGCAGCACTCAATGTCAAGCAGCAGCTGCTAAAGCAAACAAGATTTTAGGGTGTATAAAAAGAGAGATTAGATCCCGTGATCCCAACGTATTGTTACCCCTCTATAAATCACTTGTAAGGCCACATCTGGAATATGGGATTCAGTTTTGGGCTCCACATTTTAAAAAGGACATTCAGAAGTTAGAGTCAGTTCAAAGGCGGGCAACTAGACTATTACAAGGAATGGAAGGCCTCACATATGATGACAGGTTGAAAAAGTTAGATATGTTTAGCTTAGAAAAAAGACGTCTCAGAGGAGATCTCATTTATATGTATAAATACATGTGTGGTCAATATAGAGGACTGGCACATAACTTATTTCTTCCAAAGACAGTACTAAGGACCAGGGGGCACTCACTGCGAGTGGAAGAAAAGCGATTCCGGCAGCTAAATAGGAAAAGGTTCTTTACAGTTAGAGCAGTCAGACTGTGGAATGCCCTACCACAAGAGGTAGTAATGGCAGATACTATAACAGCTTTTAAAAAAGGGCTGGATGATTTCCTCAGTACACAAAACATTGTTGGTTATAAATGACTTAGTGACTAAATGTAGAACTGGTGGAGGAAGGTTGAACTAGATGGACCTAGGTCTTTTTTCAACCTAAGTAACTATGTAACTATGTAACTATGTATTATTTTTTTTTTATATATATATTTATACATCTATTGGTCTGAGATATAACTTGATGAACTCCTATATGGTTGATCATATATAATGTTGTGATATATTATTCAGTTTTATATTTTTATATATATACTCCATATTTATATTGAACTTTGATACAGGGATGATATGATTGTATGGATTGTGACGCCTATTGTCTAGCTTCGGCAGTGTCTCTTGAGATTAAATGGTTTTAATTAATAAAATATTTTGTATACATTATAGACCTTTTGTATTCGTTTTTTTCTTCTTTTTTGGTCTTATCAGTAATCCCCGAAGTGGTCTCATGGTCCCTTTGTACCCCTGCACCCCTAAAGACACAAAATAAAAGATACACATAGATGAATACATAGGATACAGTGCATATGTGTGTATATGTATTTATGTATATATATATATATATATATATATATATATATATACATAGAGAGAGAGTGTATTTTGGGGTGTGGTACGGGCGTCATCACTTAAACTGTTGTTTGTGATGTTAATCCACAAACTAGACATTGGCCACTGAGGTAAATTTACATTAGAATAGCAATACACAACTACATTACAATGAATGCTCAGAGGGGTCTGGCAGAAACAATAGTTTAGCAACAATGAGTTAACATGCAGAAGAACAATACGTCTGGCTAATGTAAGAAATATAACCCACGACACACATTGAAAAAGTCTGTGTCGTCACAATAAACAATTTTTGTTTCCCCAACACAATCCCTCTTTCACCAATTTATTGGAAAGAAAAAACAATTCCGGGTCCGGCGTAACCCAGTAAGGGGGGTCCCACGATGATCCATACTCACTGTCCCAGTCAATGAAGAACAGAACGTTCCCCATTGGCTGGGAGAGCAGTGCAGTGACCTGAGCTAACATCATGAGGTCATCCCAGGTCACTGCAGGGCATGACCAGCGCTGACTTCAGGAGGTTAGCTAGGTACATTACCTGGATGATGAAGTCTGCTGCACTCCTGATGGCACGGAGTTCAATGACCGCTGCGTATACAGGCCAAGTACCATGAGCGGCCCGTGACGTCACCGCTAGTAACAGTCTCGGACCGCCCGCGAGAGGTGATCTAAGAATGCGGCGTGCAAAGAAGTCAGTGACAAGCACTGATGTCAGGAGTGCAGGACTTTATCACTGCAGGTAAAGAGCTTTACTAACCTCCTGACGGCAACGCTAATCATCCCCGTGGCTGCTGGCACACTGCTGTGCAGGCAGCTGCTGACACACTGTCGTGCAGGCAGCTGCTGACACACTGCAGTGCGGGCAGATGCTGACACTGCAGTGCGGGCAGCTGCTGACACGCTGCTATGCAGGCAGCTGCTAAACAAGAAGTAACAAGGCACTCCCAGAATGTGATGAAAGATATATTTATTAATGTGCTTGACAACAAGAACGTTTTCGGCCCAAAGTTGGACCTTCCTCAGTAGCACATATGTGAGGAGGAACGTAGTGTGGACTGCAGGCGCGGAATCCACCGCTGCATGGGGGCTGCCATGCAGCGGTGGATTCCGCGCCTGCAGTCAACACTACATTCCTCCTCACATATGTGCTACTGAGGAAGGTTCAATTTTGGGCCGAAAACGTTCTTGTTGTCAAGCACATTAATAAATATATCTTTCATCACATTCTGGGAGTGCCTTGTTACTTCTTGTTTACATGGCCTTGGAACCTGAAGTGCACCCCAGCATCCTTTGAAATTATACGAAGGAAGTGCCATTTTCTTCTTTATATATGCAGGCAGCTGCTGACACTGCAGTGTGGGCAGATGCTGACACTGCAGTGCGGGCAGCTGCTGACACTGCAGTGTGAGGAGCTCCGGGGCCGGCGCAGGAGCGAGACACAGACTGCAGGGGCACCCGACAGAAGTCACACGGAAGTGCGTGTGGCTTCTAGGGATTTTGCGGACCCATTGACGTGTATTGAGTCGCGGTCCGCAATTACGGAACAGAATAGGACATGTTCCATAATAACGGAACGGACATACGGCATCCGATCTGTTTTTTTTGTAGGATCAGATGCACACAAAAAAGATTGAAAAGATGGTCTTGTCCGTGGGTCCGCAAAAAAACAGGAACTGACCAGAACAAATGGAACGGTCATCTGAATGAGCCCTAACCTTGAGATTGTTGATATTTTTCAACAATTTTGGTTTTCTAGTCCTCAAACAGTTCTCTTCTTCTCTTTCTGTTCTCCATGCTTAGTTTGGCACACACACACAATGCAAAGAGTTTTCATCTGGATCCAGGTGTGATTTTCATATTGCCCACATGTTACTTGCTGTAAGTGAGTTTGAATGAGCATTACCCCGGGGCAGGTGTTTTTACCTACTTGCCAGGCCGGGGTACAGATCCTCTGCGTTGTTACGGGGTGGCCTGGCCCGGTTCTGTTACCCCGAGGCTTACAGGAAGGAGGATTGGAGGGTGTCAGGGAGAATGTAGTAGTTGGAGGTTAGGAAAGTCTTTTAAGGTGAACGTGATGCCACCTGTGGTATGTGGCCAGGGATGGGGGCCGCCGCTGCAGGGTCTCTCACCGGGGAAGATGTTAAGTGCAGCTGGGATGGTGTCGCTCCCCACAGGCGGAGCAGGATTACCCCGGGGAAGATGGCGGGGGTAATGGTAGTCCCTGTTAGCACCGCATCGCTGGGCGATGGCACCGGTAAAGGAGAGGCAGAGGCAGGGGCTGCAGTTCCAAGTCTTTTTACTCACAGGTTGTTCAGGTGCTGCCCCAGAGTGCCATTCTCTGCCACGATGGGCTCCAGCGCTGTTAGTGAACTGTCTTCTGTTGCTATCTGGAACCCGGACCGAGCCTCCTGCTCCAAGCCATGGGCCCACGAAGAGAGAGAAACACTAACTCCAGTTGTCGGTGCTAGATGTTAATCCCGAGCTGTGCCCAGGAAGGTTCTGTCTAAACTGTGATGGTTGTGCCTACTTCTACCGCATGTGGTGCCCGCCCCCGGTGGTTGTCCTAGTGTAGCGCCCATAAACCCCTTAGGGTGCTACAAGGTTCTGCATCCCACCAGGATGCAAGGCCTACGCCCTTAGGTACCCAGAACCCCAGTTGCAGTAACCCCAAAAACCCAGGTAATCCCAGTTTTCCCCACAATCCCCCATACAATGGTACTTAGCTAGGGTGGGACCATGGATGGCCGCCTAGAGGTGGAGCCACTCTAGTCCACTAGTTGACCAGGTGGGAGGGGCAGACTGTGGAGAGTAGTCAGTTGAGTAGTGACTGTGGAAGTGTGAAGCTGGAAGTGAAGTGACACGCTGACTCGGGTTGACGGTGACCTGGTACCCAGGAGATGTAGTTGCCGATTGCCGGAGAGAGACACATAGAGACAGACACACACACAGAAAGAGACACACAGAGACAGGCACACCGAGACACACACAGACAGAAAGAGACATACACAGACAGAAAGAGACAAAGACACACAGAGACAGACATACACACAAACTCTGTGTGTCTGTTTGTGTGTCGCTCTATCAGTCTCTGCGTGTCTCTGTATCAGTCTCTGTATGTGTCTGTCTATGTGTATGTGTAAATCAAAAAAGTCCATGGAGCCTCTGTTAGGAGTCTCAACACAGAAACTAGCCAGATATCCCTCCGGGAAGGACCCAGCCAAGGGGTGGCTCTTTTTAGGAGAACACCATAACCACCATATTAAGTGGCCCTTTTAGTCAATATCCAACTTTTTGACAAGTTTAAAGATATGACAAGGGAAATACCAAAGCCAGGTATCCATCCACAGACAGCTGTTTCGGGGTATTGCCCCTCATCAGTGTGGAGTAGAATTCTGGCCAGGTGGGAGCAATGCCTAGTAGACCAACAAGACAAAACAATCACTGATCTCGGGGAGACCAGCCAGAGAAAACACTGCCGGCAGCCAGCGAGGGCGCTCAAGACAGTGAAATCCTAGGTACATTGCCCCCTGGGAAATATGCAAATCAAAAAAGTCCATTGGGTATTTAGAAGGATCGGGGTATTTAGCAGGATGGGGGTATATAGCAAGATGAGGGTATATAGCATGATAGCGGTATATAGCAGGATGAGGGTAAATAGCAGGATGCGGCCATACACCAGGATGAGGGTATATAGCAGGATGGGGGTATATAGCAGGATGGGGGTATATAGCAGGATGGGAGTACATAGCAGGATGCGGTATATATAGCAGGATGCAGCCATACACCAGAATGGGGGTATCCCTCCAATCTCATTAATTTAATGCAAAAACAAGCTGAATGTAAGATTCAACATGAGAAAAATATTTCCAGTGAAAATCGCTAAAGCTAAATACCCCCATCCTGCTATATACCCCCATCCTGCTATATACCCCCATCCTGGTGTATGGCCGCATAATGCTATATACCCCCATCCTGGTGTATGGCCGCATCCTGCTATATACCCCCATCCTGGCGTATGGCCACATCCTGCTATATGACCACATCCTGCATATAATATACCCCATCCTGGTGTATGGCCGCATCCTGCTATATACCCCCTTCCTGCTATGTCCATGTCTGCTGGTCTGACACTCTGGGGGCTAGTTCTGACATTGTGCTGGTGTGTGTGGTTCTGCCGCACGCACTGGCACCTGGACTGCCCTTCTACTCGCAGTTGTCAGCCCTTGCAGCATGGGAGCGGTTCTGACACTTCTCAGGTAGGTGATGTTCTCATATGGTCCTGCGCATTACACGAGACCTTATGGTACGTATGTATATTATAACTGTAGTGTAGGGACCCCCCTTATAGAGATTTGCCGTGACGGGGCAGGGGGGCTCAAATCATTGATCAATTATTTGCCAAAAATCTCATTGAATTGTTACAGTAGGAATGAATTTGTGAATATTACACTTTTTACTTTTTCATTGTTGCATGCCACTCATAAGCAGTGCTGGCTCCCCTCCATTTTTCATCCTGCTATATACCCCCATCCTGCTATATACCCTCATCCTGGTGTATGGCCGCATCCTGCTATTTACCCTCATCCTGCTATATACCGCTATCATGCTATATACCCTCATCTTGCTATATACCCCCATCCTGCTAAATACCCCGATCCTTCTAAATACCCCCATCCTGCTATATACCCCCATCCTGCTATATACCCCCATCCTGGTGTATGGCCGCATCCTGCTATATACCCCCATCCTGGTGTATGGCCGCATCCTGCTATATACCCCCATCCTGGCGTATGGCCGCATCCTGCTATATGCCCACATCCTGCTTATAATATACCCCATCCTGGTGTATGGCCGCATCCTGCTATATACCCCCTTCCTGCTATATACTCCTATCCTGCTATATACCCTCATCCTACTAAATACCCCCATCATGCTAAATACCCCCATCCTGCTATATACTTCTATCCTGCTATATACCCTCATCCTACTAAATACCCCCATCTTGCTAAATACCCCCATTCTGCTATATACCCCCATCCTGCTCATAATATACCCCATCCTGGTGTATGGCCGCATCCTGCTACATACCCCCATCCTGCTATATACCCCCATCCTGCTATATACCCCCATCCTGCTATATACCCCCATCCTGGTGTATGGCCGCATCCATATACCCCCATCCTGGTGTATGGCCGCATGCTGCTATATACCCCCATCCTGCTATATACCCCCATCCTGCTATATACCCCCATCTTGCTATATGCCCTCATCCTGCTGTTCCAAATTATTATGCAAAAAGAGTTTAGGAGTGATAAGGTTAGAATTTTTTTGTTTGTCATTTAAACTCATTGATGGTGATGTGTGTCAGGGCTCTTTATATCTCTGAAAGCAATTGCAGATACCTGTGCAAATTAGTTTGGAAGTTGTGTCCAAATAAATGCAAGACTTCTTAAGAAGGCTGTTCCACATTATTAAGCAGCATACATTTTTTGACAAAATGGGAAAGAAAAAGGAAGTACAGTGAAGCACAGCCGGTTCCTGCACATCTCCTGTGCACACAATAACTGATGTACAATTACAGTAGATTGCAGTAAGGGGGATCTTTGGTGACAAGTGATCACCGATCCACAGGTTTGGTAGGTGATCACTTATTGAATGAATGGATCAGGGGACGAGTCGGACATCAGCTCCACTTTCAAGGGGATAAAAGTTGCCCGATCGCTGCAGGTCCCAGCAATCGGTCCGCACAAATGAATAAGTTATCACTTATCTTTAGGCCACGTTCACATGTTCAGTATTTGGTGAGTATTTCTGAGCCAAAACTAGGAGTGGGTGAAAAATGCAGAGGTGTTTCTATTATACTTTTCCTCTGATTTTACCTCTCCTGGTTTTGGCTACAAATACTGAGGTAAAATACTGACCAAATACTCAACATGTGCACATGGCCTTAGAATAGGCGATTACTTAGCATATTTGTGCAGTGTAATAGTCACAGGACAGGGAGGGGTTAAACATTCAAATATTTAAATCGCTACTGGAAATAATCTTCCCCTTATTGATAGAGAGAAAAAATGTCCTCCAGACACAACAAAATCCACTATACCAAGACCAATAATGCCACATACAAAAGAGAAATACTGCCACACCATGACCAGGCAACATATTACCACCACATAGTAACCAAATACAACCAAATACAAGAGAAATACCGCCACACCATACTCAGACCTCATAGTGACCAAATGTTATTACCACATACAAAGAAGAAATACATCAACACTATGACCAGACCACATAAATGATCAAAAAATACCACATACAACAGAGAAATACCACACAGTACAAGGGGCATACACAGCGGCAGGAGGCTCACAGCAGCGGGAGGCAGTAGGCTCACAGCAGCGGGAGGTGAGAGGCTCACAGCAGCGGGAGGCGAGAGGCTCACAGCAGCGGGAGGCGGGAGGCTCCCAGCAGCGGGAGGTGGGAGGCTCCCAGCAGCGGGAGGCGGGAGGCTCACAGCAGCGGGAGGCGGGAGGCTCACAGCAGCGGGAGGCGGGAGGCTCACAGCAGCGGGAGGCGGGAGACTCACAGCAGAGGGAGGTGGGAAGCTCACAGCAGCGGGAGGCAGGAAGCTCACAGCAGCGGGAGGTGGGAGGCTCACAGCAGCGGGAGGCTCACAGCAGCGGGAGGCAGGAGGCTCACAGCAGCGGGAGGCAGGAGGCTCACAGCAGTGGGAGGCAGGAGGCTCACAGCAGCGAAAGGCAGGAGACTCACAGCAGTGGGAGGCAGGAGGCTCACAGCAGCGGGAAGCAGGAGGCTCACAGCAGGGGGAGGCTCACAGCAGGGGGAGGCTCACAGCATAGGGAGGCAGGAGGCTTTCTGCATGGGGAGGCTCACTGCAGGGGGGAGGCTCACAGCAAGGGAAGGCTCACAGCAAGGGGAGGCTCACAGAAATGGGGAGGCTCACAGAAAGGGGGAGGCTCACAGAAAAGAAGAGACTCACAGAAAGGAGGAGACTCACAGAAAGGAGGAGACTCACAGAAAGGAGGATGCTCACAAATGGGGAGGCTCACAAAGGGGGAGGCTCACAAAGAGGGAGGCTCACAGAAAGGGGGAGGCTCACAGCAAGGGGAGGCTCACAGCAAGGGGAGGTAGGAAGCTCACAGCAAGGGGGAGTCTCACTGCAGGGTGAGGCTCACTGCAAGGGGAAGGCTCACTGCAGGGGGAGGCTCACAGCAAGGTGGAGGCTCACAGTAAGGTGGAGGCTCACAGCAAGGTGGAGGCTCACAGCAAGGTGGAGGCTCACTGCAGGGGATGGCTCACAGCAACGGGGAGGCTCACAGCAAGGGGGAGGCTCACAGAAAGGGGGAGGCTCACAGCAAGGGGAGGCTCACAGCAAGGGGAGGCAGGAAGCTCACAGCAAGGGGGAGACTCATTGCAGGGGGAGGTTCACTGCAAGGGGAGGCTCACTGCAGGGGAAGGATCACTACAGGGGGAGGCTCACGGCAAGGTGGAGGCTCACAGCAAGGGGAGGCTCACTGCAGGGGGAGGTTCACAGCAAGGGGGAGGCTCACAGCAAGGGAGAGGCTCAAAGCAGGGGGGATGCTCAAAACAGGGGGGAGGCTCACTGCAGGGGGGAGGCTCACTGCAGGGGGAAGGCTCACTGCAGAGGGGAGGCAGGAGGCTCACTGCCGGGAGAGTCTCACAGTAAGGTGGAGGCTCACAGCAAGGTGGAGGTTCACTGCAGGGGGAGGCTCACAGCAGGAGGGTGGTCACTGCAGGGGGGGTGCTCACTGCAGGGGGAGGCTCAAAGCAGGGGGAGGCTCACATCATGGGGAGGCAGGAGGCTCAGTGCAGGGAGAGGCTCGCAGCAAGGGAGCGGCTCACAGGAGGGGGGAGGCAGAAGCACTTACCTGGTGCCTGTGCGTCCTCTTCTTCTGTGCGGCCCCGGGGTTGATGGATGTCGGTGCGGTGCTGAGGAGCTTCTCTGCCTCAGTCCTTGCACCACAGCGTTCAAATGTATGCACGCCTGATAGACGCGCGTACATTTGAATATGAGAGGTAGGCCTGAGGACTCCCGCAGTGCAAGGACCTATGGTGAGTCACATGACTATGATGTCTCCACAGGTCCTGCTACCACCACGGAAACTGCACAGATCGCACAGATTATTCTGTGCGATCACTGCAGTTTATGATGGTAAGGCTGGAGGCCCATCAGACCATGGGGGGGCCCAGTCTGCCTGCTAAACACCCCTGCCCAGCCCGCGGTGACAAGCCCGCGGTACCCCGCATCATATAAACCATGGGGGCCCACTGGGGACGGGGGCCCCAAGGGCCCACTGGAGGATCCTCCGGTGCTCCGCTGGGCCAGTCCGACGCTGTATGTAGCTGATTCACAGCACACACGTGTGCATGCTGATAAGGAAAAATTGAGGACTCTTTCCAACAGGCAATTGCGTCAGGTTAAAAGAGCAGCTGCTAAAATGCCTTGTCATAGCAGCAGACAAGTTTTTGAAGCTGCTGGTGCCTCCAACGTCCCTCGAACAACAAGATGCAGGGTCCTTCAGAGGTTTGCAGCTGTGCGTAAGCCATCCTGTCGACCACCTCTATCCACTGCACAGAAACAGAAACAGCTCCAGTGGGCCAAACGATACATGAAGACTGACTTCCAAACTGTTTTGTTCACCGATGAGTGCCGTGCAACGCTCGACAGTCCAGATGGATGGAGTGGAGGATGACTGGTTGATGGTCACCCCATGAAAACACGGCTAAGGCGCCAACAAGGAGGAGGTGGAGTAATGTTTTGGGCTGGAATCATGGGGAGAGAGATTGTCGGCCCCTTTAGGATCCCTGAAGGGGTAAAGATGAACTCCATAATCTATGTGGAGTTTCTAAAACAGCACTTCCTGCCATGGTTCAAGGAGGAAGAACCGTGCATTCCGCAGCAAGATCATTTTCATGCATGATAATGCACCGTCTCATGCTGCAAATAACACATCTGCATCTCTGGCTGCTATGGACATAAAAGAGGACAAACTTATGGTGTGGCCACCATCTTACCCTGACCTTAACCCCATTGAGAACCTCTGGAGCATCATCAAAAGGAGTGTCTATGATGGCGGGAGGCAGTTCACATCTAAGCAACAGCTCTGGGAGGCTATTCTGTCCACATGCAAAACAATTGAACCACAAACCATCCAAAAACTGACAAATTCAATGGACGAGAGAGTTCAGAAGCTTCTTTCAAACAAGGGGTCCTATGTGCAAAGGTAACATCACCTAGAATTAAGTTTTGACTTGAAAAATGTTTGATTTCATTTTGTAATAAGCTGGGGGGAAGGGTTAGGACAGTTAATACAGTAAGCAGGAATACAGGTACAGAGTCATACGTAACGTGCATGTACACTAATGCCCGAAGCCTCACAAATAAGGTGGAGGAATTAGAATTAATATTGTTGGAAGAAAATTATGATATAGTGGGGATATCAGAGACATGGCTGGATGAGAGCTATGACTGGTCTGTTAATTTACAGGGTTATAGCCTATTCAGGAATGACCGTACAAATAAGCGAGGGGGAGGTGTGTGTCTATATGTAAAATCATCCTTGAAACCCATCCTGCGTGACAACATATGTGGGGGTACTGAGAATGTAGAGTCCCTATGGGTGGAGATAAGGGGGGGAGAATGAATAATAAAATACTGATAGGGGTGTGTTATAAGACGCCAAATTTTATGGAAGAGGTAGAGAATCTCCTCATAAAGCAAATTGATAAAGCAGCGAGTCTCGGAGAGGTAATTATTATGGGGGACTTTAACTATCCTGATATAAATTGGGGAACAGAAACTTGCAGTTCCAGCAAAGGAAATAGATTTTTGATAACAATGAAAGATAATTACCTTTCACAAATGGTACAGGACCCCACAAGAGGGGGAGCACTACTAGACCTTGTACTAACCAATAGGCCAGACCGCATATCAAATATACAAGTTGGGGGTTACTTGGGGAATAGTGATCACAAAATAATAAGTTTTCATGTATTCTTTAGTAAGATGTCTAGTAGAGGGGCTACAAGGACACTAAACTTCAGGAAAGCAAATTTTAAACGGTTGAGAGATGATCTTAGTGCAATAAACTGGGATGATGTACTAAGTAATAAAAGTACACAATGCAAATGGGAGACTTTTATGAGCATCCTGAATAGGGCTTGTGCAGAAAATATACCCTATGGGAACAAACATGCTAGAATTAGGAGGAAACCCCTATGGCTAAATAGAGCTGTAAGGGAAGCAATAAAAGAAAAACAGAAAGCCTTAAAAGAATTAAAGAGGGTAGGTAGTGATGAGGCATTATATAATTATAGAAAATTAAATAAAATATGTAAAAAGCAAATTAAGTTAGCTAAGTTTGAGACAGAGAGACTCATTGCGAGAGAAAGTAAAAATAATCCTAAAATATTCTTTAACTACATAAACAGTAAAAAACTGAAAAGCGATAGTGTTGGCCCCCTTAAAAATAGTCTTGGTGAAATGGTGGAAGGGGATGAGGGTAAAGCCAACCTGCTGAATGACTTTTTTTCTACGGTTTTTATACAAGAAAATGCCATGGCAGATGACATGACCAGTGATACCATAAATTCACCCTTGAATATTACCTGCTTAACCCAGCAGGAAGTACGCCGCCGCCTCGAAATCACTAAGGTTGACAAATCTCCGGGCCCGGATGGCATACACCCCAGAGTACTACAGGAATTGAGTTCTGTGATAGATAGACCATTATTTTTAATCTTCTCAGATTCCTTAATAACAGGGTCGGTACCGCAGGACTGGCGCATAGCAAATGTGGTGCCAATATTTAAAAAGGGGACAAAAACTGAGCCGGGAAATTATAGGCCAGTAAGTTTAACCTCTACGGTTGGTAAAATCCTTGAGGGTTTCTTGAGAGATGCTATACTGGAGTATCTCAAGAAAAATAACCTTATGACAGAGTATCAACATGGGTTTATGAGGGATCGATTCTGTCAAACTAATTTGATCAGCTTCTATGAAGAGGTAAGTTCAAGCCTGGACCAGGGAAATGCAGTGGATGTTGTGTATATGGACTTTTCAAAAGCTTTTGATACGGTGCCACACAAAAGGTTGGTACATAAAATGAGAATAATGGGGATAGGGGAAAATATGTGTAACTGGGTTAAAAACTGGCTCAGTGATAGGAAACAAAGGGTGGTTATTAATGGTACGTACTTGGACTGGGTCTCAGTTCATAGTGGGGTACCACAGGGGTCAGTATTGGGCCCGCTTCTTTTCAACATATTTATAAATGACCTTGTTGGGGGCATGCGGAGTAGAATTTCAATATTTGCAGATGATACTAAACTCTGCAGGGTAATCAATACAGAGGAGGATAATTTTATATTACAGGGAGATTTATGTAAATTGGAGGATTGGGCTGAGAAGTGGCGATTGAAGTTTAATGTAGATAAATGTAAGGTCATGCACTTGGGTAGAGGAAATAACATTTATGATTATGTACTTATTGTAGAACACTGGGTAAAACAGACACAGAAAAAGACTTGGGTGTATGGGTGGATGGTAAACTTCACTTTAGTGGACAGTGTCAGGCAACTGCTGCCAGGGCTAATAAAATAATGGGATGTATTAAAAGAGGTATAAGTGTTCATGAAAAAAATATAGTTCTACCTCTGTACAAGTCACTAGTGCGACCGCACTTAGAATACTGTGTACAATTCTGGTCACCGATATATAAGAAGGACATAGCTGAACTGGAGAGGGTGCAGAGAAGAGCAACCAATGTTATTAGAGGAATGGGTGGGCTGCAATACCAAGACAGGTTATTAAACTTGGGGTTATTTAATTTGGAAAAACGAAGGCTTAGGGGGGATCTAATCACAATGTATAAATATATGAGGGGACAGTACAGAGACCTTTCCAAAGATCTTTTTACACCTAGGCCTGCGACTGGAACATGGGGGCATCCGCTACGTCTTGTGGAAAGAAGGTTTCATCATAATCACAGACGAGGATTCTTTACTGTACGAGCAGTGAGACTATGGAACTCTCTGCCGCATGATGTTGTAATGAGTGATTCACTACTAACATTTAAGCAGAGCCTGGACGCCTTTCTTGACAAATTTAATATTACCAGTTATGTATATTAGATTTTATGACAGGGTATTGATCCAGGGAACTAGTCTGATTGCCGGATGTGGAGTCAGGAAGGAAATTTTTTCCCCATTGGAACTAGTTTGCCACATTGGGGTTTTTTGCCTTCCTCTGGATCAACATGTTAGGCTACGGGTTGAACTAGATGGACTTAGAGTCTCCCTTCAACCTTAAAAACTATGATACTATGATAATGCTTATAATTTCACAATTGACCATTTTGTTTTTCAAAATAAAAATAAAAAGGTTGAAAACTCTGCTGTACATAATAATTTGGAACATGCATTTTGAGTGTTTATTATTTTTAAAAATATACTGTTTTCATAGGCAGTTTGATCAAAAACATTTCAATTATACTCGAATAGTAGATGAGTGGAAAATAACTGACTGCAATTCATAAAGTTAATTTAGGAAGATATAAAAAAATATTTTTTGCATAATAATTTGGAAAACAGTGTATACCCCCACCCTGCTATATACCCCCATCCTGCTATATACCTCCATCCTGGTGTATGGCCGCATCTTGCTATATACCCCCATCCTGGTGTATGGCCGCATCCTGCTATATTCACCCATCTTTGCGTATAGCCGCATCCTGCTATATACCCCCATCCTGCTATATACCCCCATCCTGCTATATGCCCACATCCTGCTCATAATATACCCCATCCTGGTGTATGGCCGCATCCTGTTATATACCCCCATCCTGCTATATACTCCTATCCTGCTATATACCCTCATCCTACTAAATACCCCCATCCTGCTAAATACCCCCATCCTGCTATATACCCCCATCCTGCTATATACCCCCATCCTGTTATATACCCCCATCCTGTTATATGCCCTCATCCTGCTCATAATATACCCCATCCTGGTGTATGGCCGCATCTTGCTATATACCCCCATCCTGCTATATACCCCATCCTGCTATATACCCCTATCCTGCTTTATACCCCGATCCTGCTATATACCCCCATTCTGCTATATGCCCTCATCCTGCTGATAATATACCCCATCCTGGTATATGGCCCCATCCTGCTATCATAGTATCATAGTATCATAGTTTTTAAGGTTGAAGGGAGACTCTAAGTCCATCTAGTTCAACCCGTAGCCTAACATGTTGATCCAGAGGAAGGCAAAAAAAAACCCAATGTGGCAAACAGGTTCCAATGGGGAAAAATTTCCTTCCTGACTCCACATCCGGCAATCAGACTAGTTCCCTGGATCAATACCCTGTCATAAAATCTAATATACATAACTGGTAATATTAAATTTTTCAAGAAAGGCGTCCAGGCTCTGCTTAAATGTTAGTAGTGAATCACTCATTATAACATCATGCGGCAGAGAGTTCCATAGTCTCACTGCTCGTACAGTAAAGAATCCTCGTCTGTGATTATGATTAAACCTTCTTTCCTCAAGACGTAGCGGATGCCCCCGTGTTCCAGTCGCAGGCCTAGGTGTAAAAAGATCTTTGGAAAGGTCTCTGTACTGTCCCCTCATATATTTATACATTGTGATTAGATCCCCCCTAAGCCTTCGTTTTTCCAAACTAAATAACCCCAAGTTTAATAACCTATCTTGGTATTGCAGCCCACCCATTCCTCTAATAATCTTGGTCGCTCTTCTCTGCACCCTCTCCAGTTCAGCTATGTCCTTCTTATATATCGGTGACCAGAATTGTACACAGTATTCTAAGTGCGGTCGCACTAGTGACTTGTACAGAGGTAGAACTATATTTTTTTC
Source organism: Anomaloglossus baeobatrachus (assembly GCF_048569485.1). Classification (NCBI taxonomy): domain Eukaryota; kingdom Metazoa; phylum Chordata; class Amphibia; order Anura; family Aromobatidae; genus Anomaloglossus; species Anomaloglossus baeobatrachus. The sequence goes on from NC_134354.1 coordinate 324,104,891, forward strand.
ATGAACACTTATACCTCTTTTAATACATCCCATTATTTTATTAGCCCTGGCAGCAGCTGCCTGACACTGTCCACTAAAGTGAAGTTTACCATCCACCCATACACCCAAGTCTTTTTCTGTGTCTGTTTTACCCAGTGTTCTACAATTAAGTACATAATCATAAATGTTATTTCCTCTACCCAAGTGCATGACCTTACATTTATCTACATTAAACTTCAATTGCCACTTCTCAGCCCAATCCTCCAATTTACATAAATCTCCCTGTAATATAAAATTATCCTCCTCTGTATTGATTACCCTGCAGAGTTTAGTATCATCTGCAAATATTGAAATTCTACTCCGCATGCCCCCAACAAGGTCATTTATAAATATGTTGAAAAGAAGCGGGCCCAATACTGACCCCTGTGGTACCCCACTATGAACTGAGACCCAGTCCGAGTACGTACCATTAATAACCACCCTTTGTTTCCTATCACTGAGCCAGTTTTTAACCCAGTTACACATATTTTCCCCTATCCCCATTATTCTCATTTTATGTACCAACCTTTTGTGTGGCACCGTATCAAAAGCTTTTGAAAAGTCCATATACACAACATCCACTGCATTTCCCTGGTCCAGACTTGAACTTACCTCTTCATAGAAGCTGATCAAATTAGTTTGACAGGATCGATCCCTCATAAACCCATGTTGATACTCTGTCATAAGGTTATTTTTCTTGAGATACTCCAGTATAGCATCTCTCAAGAAACCCTCAAGGATTTTACCAACCGTAGAGGTTAAACTTACCGGCCTATAATTTCCCGGCTCAGTTTTTGTCCCCTTTTTGAATATTGGCACCACATTTGCTATATAACCCCATTCTCCTATATACCCCCATCCTGCTATATACTCCCATTCTGCTATATGCCCTCATCCTGCTCATAATATACCCCCATCCTGGTGTATGGCTGCATCTTGCTATATACCCCCATCCTGGCATATGGCCGCATCCTGCTATATACCCCCATCGTGCTATATACCCCCATCCTGCTATATGCCCTCATCCTGCTCATAATATACCCCATCCTGGGGTATGGCCACATCCTGCTATATACCCCCATCCTGCTAAATACCTCCATCCTGCTATATGGCCTGCATCCTGTGGCACACAAAAAATAAACGTTCATACTCACCTTTCCTCACTCCTTGCAGCATTGCTTCTCCTCCCGTCTGTGCTGGCCGTGGCTGTGTGTGGACACGTGAGTACAGCGATGACGTCATTGCTGTGCGCACCGCTAGTCTCCACACACAGCCGCGGCTGACAGCAAGGAGGACATCGCAATGCGGATCGTGGCCGGTGAGTATACTGATTCACTGCACCCCACGATGATGATGATACGCGGGGGGCAGTGAATATAGCCGCACATGATCACTCCAGGCTGTAGTTGCCAGGGGTGATCACACAGGCCGGCTGTTTACTATGCGCACATCCTCGCCCATCATCCCGCCCACTTGTCAGCGCTGGCTTCAGCGCTGAGAGATCATGGGCGGGATGATGGGCGTGCATATTAAATGAGCGGGCCCACGTGGTCACGGCAGGCGCTGCTACAGCCTGCTCGTGCCCCCGATGACCCGCTCCACAGCAGCACCCTTATTCCTCGCAGCCATGCCCTACATTCAGACTATAAGACGCATCCCCCACTTTCCCCCAACATTTGGGGGGAAAAAAAGTGCGTCTTATAGTCCGAAAAATACGGTATGTGAAATTATGTCCAATTTGCCTTTTTTTCGGTGCACATCTCAGCTGATTGACACAGCTGACGAGTGGAATTGCTATCCGCCCGTGCCATTTAACCCCTTAAATGGCGCTGTCAATATGTGACAGCTCCATTATAATAGCGATCGCGCTATTACATTACTCACCGCCCGATACTGGAAGTCACCTGACGTGATCACCGCCCACCACACAGGGCGTGCACGGCAAGGTGGCGGTCAACCACCGACCAGCTAAACGCAAAAAATGAGGGGAGCCAGCACTGCCTCTATAGGGGGGTTCCTACTAGAGATGAGCGAACCGGTCCCGGTTCGGCTCGAGGCCGGTTCGCCGAACGAGGGTCCCGTTCGAGTTCGGCTCGTCGAACGTTCGACGAACCGAACTCGAACGTATAGGCTATAATGGGAGGCAATCACAAAGACATAAAAATGCATTATAAATGTACACAAACAGTTAATAAACATTGCCATAACACTTACCGGTCCTCGCGATCCCTTCTTCACTCTGTCTCCTGCCGCTATTCCATCCGATGATCGCTGAATCCTCCCGGTGACCTGCACTGCCAGCAGAGATGCAGGACTATCGTGACGTCAAAATAGCCATGTGACCAGTCACGTGGCTATTATCTCATTGGCTACAGACTGGTCACATGACTATGACACGTCATGTAGTAGCTGCGAGTGCATCTCTCCGGTACACGGTGCACATATGTGTATCGCCGTGTACCGGCGACATGCTCTAGCACACGGTCGACTCCCCGTTCCGTTAGGGACCGGCTGACACAGCCGGTCATTAACGGAGATCACCGTTGCCATAGCAACGCAGTTAGCGGTGACGTCACCGCTAACCGCGGCTCCGAGAGCACCGTTGCTATGGTAACGCGTCTGTCAGCGTTACCGCTGTTACCGCTGACAGCCAGCAGTGATCACTCACGGAGTGAAGGCTGCACGCTGCTTCCCGATTGTAGTGATGATTGTAGTGAGGATGGAGGTTCCCCAGCCCCAAGTGATGAGCTGGTGAATCTCATCCTTCCTCACTACAATCGTCACTACTACTACACTAGTGAGGATTGTAGTGAGGATGGAGGTTCCCCAGCCCCAAGTGATGAGCTGGTGAATCTCATCCTTCCTCACTACAATCGTCACTACTACTACACTAGTGAGGATTGTAGTGAGGATGGAGGTTCCCCAGCCCCAAGTGATGAGCTGGTGAATCTCATCCTCACTACAATCGTCACTACTACTACACTAGAAAGAAAGAAGACAGAAGAGCAGGATCGTGGAGGGCTGACAGGGGGTAATAAAGATGGAGTCTCTAATGTGTCTGTGTATTTATTTCTATTAAAGTATTTTTTTGTCTGTGTGGTGTTTTTTTTTAACCCTTTATTGGAGATTCTTAATGGCCGGGTCAAACGTGCCTGACATTAAGAATCTCTGGCTTAATACTGGGTAGTAAAACAAAGCCAGTATTAACTCATGATTACCCAACAAGCCACCCGGCTCCAGGGCTGTTGGAAGAGTTGGATACAGCGCCAGATGATGGCGCTTCTATGAGAGCGCCATTTTCTGGGATGGCTGCGGACTGAAATCCGCAGCAGAGGCGCCCAGAAACCTCGGGCTAACCTGTGCTGCGGATTCCAATCCCCAGCTGCCTAGTTGTACCCGGCTGGACACAAAAATGGGGCGAAGCCCACGTCATTTGTTTTTTAATTATTTCATGAAATAAGTGAAATAATAAAAAAAAAACGGGCTTCCCTATATTTTTGGTTCCCAGCCGGGTACAAATAGGCAACTGGGGGTTGGAGGCAGCCCGTGGCTGCCTGCTGTACCTGGCTAGCATACAAAAATATGGCGAAGCTCACGTCCTTTTTTTTCTAGTTTTTTGCCAAAAAAATTAAAAAATGCCTCCCTGGATTTTCCATTGCCAGTGAAGGTAACACCAAGCAGTGGGGGTTAGCAGTCAGTAGCTGCTTGGATTACCCTTAGCTAGCAATACAAAAAATGCAGCGGGAGCCCATATATATTTTTTTTAATTATTTATTTAAATAACTAAAAATAAAATGGGCTTCCCTGTATTTTGATTGCTGGACATCACAGTGCTGTAAAAATAAATCTTTAAAAAAATGACGTAGCGCTCCGCGGTATTTTTGATTCTCAGCGCAGATAAAGCAGACAGCTATGGGTTGCCACCCCCATCTGCCTGCCGTTACCTTGGTTGGCAATCAAAATACAGGGAAGCCCATTAATTTTTTCTATTTAAAAAATAGTTAAAAAAAAAATGACGTTGGGTCCCCCCATTTTTGATAGCCAGCTAGGGTAAAGCAGACGGCTGTAGCCTGAAAACCACAGCTGGCAGCTTTACCGTGATTGGGGATCCAATGTGGAGGTCCCCTCAGGCTCTTTTTTATAATTATTTTATAAATATTAATAATTACACAATAAAAGTAGGGTCCCCCCCAAATTGGATCACCAGCCAAGGTAAAGCGGACAGCTGTGGTCTGGTATTCTCAGGGTGGAAAGGTCCATAGTTATTGGGCCTTCACAGCCTAAAAATAGCAGGCCGCAGGCACCCCAGACGTGGCGCATCCACTAGATGCGCCAATCCTGGCGCTTCACCCCAGCTCATCCCGTGCCCTGGTGCAGTGGCAAACGGGGTAATAAATCGGGTTGATACTAGCTGTAAAGTCACCTGAGATCAAGCCCAGCAGTTTGTGATGTCATGGCGTCTATTAGATACCCAACATCATAAACTGTCAGTACTAACAAAAATAAAAAAATCGACAAAAGAAATTTATTTGAAAAAACAGTCCCCAAAACATTTCCTCTTTCACCAATTTATTGTAAGAAAAAAAATAAAGGGGTCCCACGACGACTCTGGACCGTCTAGAATATGGGGGGGAGACACTCAGGGAACGTATCCCCCATTTTCTAGGAGTCCGGACCCTTCATGTGAGGAGTTTGGGTGCAATGAATCTGCACTCACTCTCCCCGGGTCCACAGCAGCAGAGTCCATGTTGTAATGGTTGCTACCAAAGCTGCAATGCCCTGCTCATGAGGTAAGGGCATGCCTAATCAGGAGAACTACTGTAGAGGAAGCTCTGCTCACTGGTATATAGGTGCTCAGAGGTAATAATAGATAAAATTAGTGAGTAACCTCGGCACTCTAAATCTCCCAGACTAAGTCAGTAAGTCACAACGGATAGTAATGCAAAATCACTCTTTATTGGTCCGTATTAAGAAAAAAAAATTTTTCATAAGCATATATGTTTTTGTCCAAAACAAGTTACAAATGACGTTTCGGCCTGAGCCTTCGTCAGATTGGACTTATCTGCATGTAATCATGAAAAATGACAATAATCAGTATCACATAAGAGTGAGAGAACAATAACATAAACTAGAACAATGTAGAGGTACAATTGGGATGCAGCAAAAAAATTGCAACACAGCAAGAAATGAAACACATGATACAAATGTCATAATACAGTACAAGGACAATATAGTAATGACAAATATGGGGTCAGAGTAGACTTAGACAGCTCTGGTACGAAAGAGATGTCAATCATAAAGTAACATGTGCAGTAGGTGTAGAGCTACAGTATGCATGGCAGAGCTAATGGGTAGACCGACCATAGAAAAAGAACAGAGAAAAAGTGGAGAAAAAGTGGAGAAAAAGTGGAGAAAAAGTGGAGAAAAAAGTGGAGAAAAAGTGGAGAAAAAGTGGAGAAAAAGTGGAGAAAAAAATGGAGAAAAAGTGGAGAAAAAGTGGAGGAAAAGTGGAGAAAAAAATGGAGAAAAAGTGGAGAAAAATTGGAGAAAAAAAATGGAGAAAAAGTGGAGAAAAAGTGGAGAAAAAGTAGAGAAAAAGTGGAGAAAAAAAATGGAGAAAAAGTGGAGAAAAAGTGGAGAACAAGTGGAGAAAAAAGAGGAGAAAAAAGTGGAGAAAAAAGTGGAGAAAAAGTGGAGAAAAAGTGGAGAAAAAGTGGAGAAAAAGTGGAGAAAAAGTGGAGAAAAAAAATGGAGAAAAAGTGGAGAAAAAGTGGAGAAAAAAAATGGAGAAAAAGTGGAGAAAAAGTGGAGAAAAAGTGGAGAAAAAGTGGAGAAAAAGTGGAGAAAAAAATGGAGAAAAAGTGGAGAAAAAAATGGAGAAAAAGTGGAGAAAAAGTGGAGAAAAATTGGAGAAAAAAAATGGAGAAAAAGTGGAGAAAAAGTCGAGAAAAAGTCGAGAAAAAAATGGAGAAAAAGTGGAGAAAAAGTGGAGAAAAAGTGGAGAAAAAGTGGAGAAAAAAATGGAGAAAAAGTGGAGAAAAAGTGGAGAAAAAAAATGGAGAAAACGTGGAGAAAAAGTGGAGAAAAAGTGGAGAAAAAGTGGAGAAAAAGTGGAGAAAAAGTGGAGAAAAAAATGGAGAAAAAGTGGAGAAAAAGTGGAGAAAAAGTGGAGAAAAAGTGGAGAAAAAAATGGAAAAAAAGTGGAGAAAAAGTGGAGAAAAAGTGGAGAAAAAGTGGAGAAAAAAATGGAGAAAAAGTGGAGAAAAAGTGGAGAAAAAGTGGAGAAAAAAAATGGAGAAAAAGTGGAGAAAAAGTGGAGAAAAAGTGGAGAAAAAAAATGGAGAAAAAGTGGAGAAAAAAATGGAAAAAAAGTGGAGAAAAAGTGGAGAAAAAGTGGAGAAAAAAATGGAGAAAAAGTGGAGAAAAAGTGGAGAAAAAGTGGAGAAAAAGTGGAGAAAAAGTGGAGACAAAAATGGAGAAAAAGTGGAGAAAAAGTGGAGAAAAAGTGGAGAAAAAGTGGAGAAAAAGTGGAGAAAAAATGGAAAAAAAGTGGAGAAAAAGTGGAGAAAAAGTGGAGAAAAAATGGAGAAAAAGTGGAGAAAAAGTGGAGAAAAAGTGGAGAAAAAGTGGAGAAAAAGTGGAGAAAAAGTGGAGAAAAAGTGGAGAAAAAATGGAGAAAAAGTGGAGCAAAAGTGGAGAAAAAAATGGAAAAAAATTGGAGAAAAAGTGGAGAAAAAATGGAGAAAAAGTGGAGCAAAAGTGGAGAAAAAGTGGAGAAAAAAATGGAGAAAAAGTGGAGAAAAAGTGGAGAAAAAGTGGAGAAAAAAATGGAGAAAAAGTGGAGAAAAAGTGGAGAAAAAGTGGAGAAAAAGTGGAGAAAAAATGGAAAAAAAATGGAGAAAAAGTGGAGCAAAAGTGGAGAAAAAAATGGAAAAAAGTGGAGAAAAAGTGGAGAAAAAGTGGAGAAAAAATGGAGAAAAAGTGGAGCAAAAGTGGAGAAAAAGTGGAGAAAAAAATGGAGAAAAAGTGGAGAAAAAGTGGAGAAAAAGTGGAGAAAAAGTGGAAAAAAGTGGAGAAAAAGTGGAGAAAAAATGGAGAAAAAGTGGAGCAAAAGTGGAGAAAAAATGGAGAAAAAGTGGAGAAAAAGTGGAGAAAAAGTGGAGAAAAAATGGAGAAAAAGTGGAGAAAAAGTGGAGAAAAAATGGAGAAAAAGTGGAGCAAAAGTGGAGAAAAAAATGGAAAAAAAGTGGAGAAAAAGTGGAGAAAAAGTGGAGAAAAAATGGAGAAAAAGTGGAGCAAAAGTGGAGAAAAAGTGGAGAAAAAGTGGAGAAAAAGTGGAGAAAAAAATGGAGAAAAAGTGGAGAAAAAGTGGAGAAAAAGTGGAAAAAAAGTGGAGAAAAAGTGGAAAAAAAGTGGAGAAAAAGTGGAGAAAAAGTGGAGAAAAAATGGAGAAAAAGTGGAGCAAAAGTGGAGAAAAAAATGGAAAAAAAGTGGAGAAAAAGTGGAGAAAAAGTGGAGAAAAAGTGGAGAAAAAGTGGAGAAAAAGTGGAGCAAAAGTGGAGAAAAAGTGGAGAAAAAGTGGAGAAAAAATGGAGAAAAAGTGGAGCAAAAGTGGAGAAAAAAATGGAAAAAAAGTGGAGAAAAAGTGGAGAAAAAGTGGAGAAAAGGTGGAGAAAAAATGGAGAAAAAGTGGAGCAAAAGTGGAGCAAAAGTGGAGCAAAAGTGGAGAAAAAATGGAGAAAAAATGGAGAAAAAGTGGAGCAAAAGTGGAGAAAAAGTGGAGAAAAAAATGGAAAAAAAGTGGAGAAAAAGTGGAGAAAAAAAGTGGAGAAAAAGTGGAGAAAAAGTGGAGAAAAAGTGGAGAAAAAGTGGAGAAAAAAATGGAGAAAAAGTGGAGAAAAAAATGGAGAAAAAGTGGAGAAAAAGTGGAGAAAAATTGGAGAAAAAAAATGGAGAAAAAGTGGAGAAAAAGTCGAGAAAAAAATGGAGAAAAAGTGGAGAAAAAGTAGAGAAAAAGTGGAGAAAAAAATGGAGAAAAAGTGGAGAAAAAGTGGAGAAAAAAATGGAGAAAACGTGGAGAAAACGTGGAGAAAAAGTGGAGAAAAAGTGGAGAAAAAAATGGAGAAAAAGTGGAGAAAAAGTGGAGAAAAAGTGGAGAAAAAGTGGAGAAAAAAATGGAGAAAAAGTGGAGAAAAAGTGGAGAAAAAAAATGGAGAAAACGTGGAGAAAACGTGGAGAAAAAGTGGAGAAAAAGTGGAGAAAAAGTGGAGAAAAAAATGGAGAAAAAGTGGAGAAAAAGTGGAGAAAAAGTGGAGAAAAAAAGTGGAGAAAAAGTGGAGAAAAAAAATGGAGAAAAAGTGGAGAAAAAGTGGAGAAAAAGTGGAGAAAAAAAATGGAGAAAAAGTTGAGAAAAAAATGGAAAAAAAGTGGAGAAAAAGTGGAGAAAAAGTGGAGAAAAAAATGGAGAAAAAATGGAAAAAAAGTGGAGAAAAAGTGGAGCAAAAGTGGAGAAAAAGTGGAGAAAAAGTGGAGAAAAAGTGGAGAAAAAGTGGAGAAAAAAATGGAGAAAAAGTGGAGAAAAAGTGGAGAAAAAAGTGGAGAAAAAGTGGAGAAAAAAAGTGGAGAAAAAGTGGAGAAAAAAAATGGAGAAAAAGTGGAGAAAAAGTGGAGAAAAAGTGGAGAAAAAAAATGGAGAAAAAGTTGAGAAAAAAATGGAAAAAAAGTGGAGAAAAAGTGGAGAAAAAGTGGAGAAAAAAATGGAGAAAAAATGGAAAAAAAGTGGAGAAAAAGTGGAGCAAAAGTGGAGAAAAAGTGGAGAAAAAGTGGAGAAAAAGTGGAGAAAAAGTGGAGAAAAAAATGGAGAAAAAGTGGAGAAAAAGTGGAGAAAAAAGTGGAGAAAAAGTGGAAAAAAAGTGGAGAAAAAGTGGAGAAAAAGTGGAGAAAAAATGGAGAAAAAGTGGAGAAAAAATGGAAAAAAAGTGGAGAAAAAGTGGAGAAAAAGTGGAGAAAAAGTGGAGAAAAAATGGAAAAAAAGTGGAGAAAAAGTGGAGCAAAAGTGGAGAAAAAGTGGAGAAAAAGTGGAGAAAAAGTGGAGAAAAAGTGGAGAAAAAAATGGAGAAAAAGTGGAGAAAAAGTGGAGAAAAAGTGGAAAAAAGTGGAGAAAAAGTGGAAAAAAGTGGAGAAAAAGTGGAGAAAAAGTGGAGAAAAAATGGAGAAAAAGTGGAGAAAAAGTGGAGAAAAAGTGGAGAAAAAGTGGAAAAAAAGTGGAGAAAAAGTGGAGAAAAAGTGGAGAAAAAGTGGAGCAAAAGTGGAGAAAAAAATGGAAAAAAATTGGAGAAAAAGTGGAGAAAAAGTGGAGAAAAAGTGGAGCAAAAGTGGAGAAAAAGTGGAGAAAAAATGGAAAAAAAGTGGAGAAAAAGTGGAGAAAAAGTGGAGAAAAAGTGGAGAAAAAGTGGAGAAAAAAATGGAGAAAAAGTGGAGAAAAAGTGGAGAAAAAGTGGAGAAAAAGTGGAGAAAAAGTGGAGAAAAAATGGAAAAAAAATGGAGAAAAAGTGGAGCAAAAGTGGAGAAAAAAAGTGGAGAAAAAGTGGAGAAAAAGTGGAGAAAAAATGGAGAAAAAGTGGAGCAAAAGTGGAGAAAAAGTGGAGAAAAAAGTGGAGAAAAAGTGGAGAAAAAGTGGAGAAAAAAATGGAGAAAAAGTGGAGAAAAAGTGGAGAAAAAGTGGAGAAAAAGTGGAGAAAAAATGGAAAAAAAGTGGAGAAAAAGTGGAGAAAAAGTGGAGAAAAAAATGGAGAAAAAATGGAGAAAAAATGGAGAAAAAGTGGAGAAAAAGTGGAGAAAAAATGGAAAAAAAGTGGAGAAAAAGTGGAAAAAAAGTGGAAAAAAAGTGGAGAAAAAGTGGAGAAAAAAATGGAGAAAAAGTGGAGCAAAAGTGGAGAAAAAAATGGAAAAAAAGTGGAGAAAAAGTGGAGAAAAAGTGGAGAAAAAATGGAGAAAAAGTGGAGAAAAAGTGGAGAAAAAGTGGAGAAAAAGTGGAGAAAAAAATGGAGAAAAAGTGGAGCAAAAGTGGAGAAAAAAATGGAAAAAAAGTGGAGAAAAAGTGGAGAAAAAGTGGAGAAAAAATGGAGAAAAAGTGGAGAAAAAGTGGAGAAAAAGTGGAGAAAAAATGGAGAAAAAGTGGAGCAAAAGTGGAGAAAAAAATGGAAAAAAAGTGGAGGAAAAAGTGGAGAAAAAGTGGAGAAAAAGTGGAGAAAAAATGGAGAAAAAGTGGAGCAAAAGTGGAGCAAAAGTGGAGAAAAAGTGGAGAAAAAATGGAGAAAAAATGGAGAAAAAGTGGAGCAAAAATGGAGAAAAAGTGGAGAAAAAGTGGAGAAAAAAATGGAGAAAAAGTGGAGAAAAAGTGGAGAAAAAGTGGAGAAAAAATGGAGAAAAAGTGGAGCAAAAGTGGAGAAAAAGTGGAGAAAAAAATGGAGAAAAAGTGGAGAAAAAGTGGAGAAAAAGTGGAGAAAAAGTGGAAAAAAGTGGAGAAAAAAATGGAGAAAAAGTGGAGAAAAAGTGGAAAAAAAGTGGAAAAAAAGTGGAGAAAAAGTGGAGAAAAAGTGGAGAAAAAGTGGAGAAAAAATGGAGAAAAAGTGGAGCAAAAGTGGAGAAAAAAATGGTAAAAAAGTGGAGAAAAAGTGGAGAAAAAGTGGAGAAAAAATGGAGAAAAAGTGGAGCAAAAGTGGAGAAAAAGTGGAGAAAAAATGGAGAAAAAGTGGAGAAAAAAATGGAGAAAAAGTGGAGAAAAAGTGGAGAAAAAGTGGAAAAAAAGTGGAGAAAAAGTGGAAAAAAAGTGGAGAAAAAGTGGAGAAAAAGTGGAGAAAAAGTGGAGAAAAAGTGGAGAAAAAGTGGAGAAAAAATGGAGAAAAAGTGGAGCAAAAGTGGAGAAAAAAATGGAAAAAAAGTGGAGAAAAAGTGGAGAAAAAGTGGAGAAAAAATGGAGAAAAAGTGGAGCAAAAGTGGAGAAAAAGTGGAGAAAAAGTGGAGAAAAAGTGGAGAAAAAAATGGAGAAAAAGTGGAGAAAAAGTGGAGAAAAAGTGGAGAAAAAGTGGAAAAAAAGTGGAGAAAAAGTGGAAAAAAAGTGGAGAAAAAGTGGAGAAAAAGTGGAGAAAAAATGGAGAAAAAGTGGAGCAAAAGTGGAGAAAAAAATGGAAAAAAAGTGGAGAAAAAGTGGAGAAAAAGTGGAGAAAAAGTGGAGAAAAAGTGGAGAAAAAGTGGAGCAAAAGTGGAGAAAAAGTGGAGAAAAAGTGGAGAAAAAATGGAGAAAAAGTGGAGCAAAAGTGGAGAAAAAAATGGAAAAAAAGTGGAGAAAAAGTGGAGAAAAAGTGGAGAAAAAGTGGAGAAAAGGTGGAGAAAAAATGGAGAAAAAGTGGAGCAAAAGTGGAGCAAAAGTGGAGAAAAAATGGAGAAAAAATGGAGAAAAAGTGGAGCAAAAGTGGAGAAAAAGTGGAGAAAAAAATGGAAAAAAAGTGGAGAAAAAGTGGAGAAAAAAAGTGGAGAAAAAGTGGAGAAAAAGTGGAGAAAAAGTGGAGAAAAAGTGGAGAAAAAAATGGAGAAAAAGTGGAGAAAAAAATGGAGAAAAAGTGGAGAAAAAGTGGAGAAAAATTGGAGAAAAAAATGGAGAAAAAGTGGAGAAAAAGTCGAGAAAAAAATGGAGAAAAAGTGGAGAAAAAAATGGAGAAAAAGTGGAGAAAAAGTGGAGAAAAAAATGGAGAAAACGTGGAGAAAACGTGGAGAAAAAGTGGAGAAAAAGTGGAGAAAAAAGTGGAGAAAAAGTGGAGAAAAAGTGGAGAAAAAGTGGAGAAAAAAATGGAGAAAAAGTGGAGAAAAAGTGGAGAAAAAAAAATGGAGAAAACGTGGAGAAAAAGTGGAGAAAAAGTGGAGAAAAAAATGGAGAAAAAGTGGAGAAAAAGTGGAGAAAAAGTGGAGAAAAAGTGGAGAAAAAGTGGAGAAAAAAATGGAGAAAAAGTGGAGAAAAAGTGGAGAAAAAGTGGAGAAAAAAAGTGGAGAAAAAGTGGAGAAAAAAAATGGAGAAAAAGTGGAGAAAAAGTGGAGAAAAAGTGGAGAAAAAAAATGGAGAAAAAGTGGAGAAAAAAGTGGAGAAAAAGTGGAGAAAAAGTGGAGAAAAAAATGGAGAAAAAATGGAAAAAAAGTGGAGAAAAAGTGGAGCAAAAGTGGAGAAAAAGTGGAGAAAAAGTGGAGAAAAAGTGGAGAAAAAGTGGAGAAAAAAATGGAGAAAAAGTGGAGAAAAAGTGGAGAAAAAAGTGGAGAAAAAGTGGAGAAAAAGTGGAAAAAAAGTGGAGAAAAAGTGGAGAAAAAGTGGAGAAAAAGTGGAGAAAAAGTGGAGAAAAAGTGGAGAAAAAATGGAGAAAAAGTGGAGAAAAAATGGAAAAAAAGTGGAGAAAAAGTGGAGAAAAAGTGGAGAAAAAGTGGAGAAAAAATGGAAAAAAAGTGGAGAAAAAGTGGAGCAAAAGTGGAGAAAAAGTGGAGAAAAAGTGGAGAAAAAGTGGAGAAAAAGTGGAGAAAAAAATGGAGAAAAAGTGGAGAAAAAAATGGAGAAAAAGTGGAGCAAAAGTGGAGAAAAAAATGGAAAAAAAGTGGAGAAAAAGTGGAGAAAAAGTGGAGAAAAAATGGAGAAAAAGTGGAGAAAAAGTGGAGAAAAAGTGGAGAAAAAATGGAGAAAAAGTGGAGCAAAAGTGGAGAAAAAAATGGAAAAAAAGTGGAGGAAAAAGTGGAGAAAAAGTGGAGAAAAAGTGGAGAAAAAATGGAGAAAAAGTGGAGCAAAAGTGGAGCAAAAGTGGAGAAAAAGTGGAGAAAAAATGGAGAAAAAATGGAGAAAAAGTGGAGCAAAAATGGAGAAAAAGTGGAGAAAAAGTGGAGAAAAAAATGGAAAAAAAGTGGAAAAAAAGTGGAGAAAAAAATGGAAAAAAAGTGGAGAAAAAGTGGAGAAAAAGGGGAGAAAAAAATGGAAAAAAAGTGGAGAAAAAGTGGAGAAAAAGTCGAGAAAAAGTGGAGAAAAAGTGGAGAAAAAAATGGAAAAAAAGTGGAGAAAAAGTGGAGAAAAAGTGGAGAAAAAGTGGAGAAAAAAAATGGAGAAAAAGTGGAGAAAAAGTGGAGAAAAAGTGGAGAAAAAGTGGAGAAAAAAGTGGAGAAAAAGTGGAGAAAAAGTGGAGAAAAAAATGGAGAAAAAGTGGAGAAAAAGTGGAGAAAAAAGTGGAGAAAAAGTGGAGAAAAAGTGGAGAAAAAAAGTGGAAAAAAAGTGGAGAAAAAGTGGAGAAAAAGTGGAGAAAAAAAGTGGAGAAAAAGTGGAGAAAAAGTGGAGAAAAAAATGGAAAAAAAGTGGAGGAAAAAGTGGAGAAAAAGTGGAGAAAAAGTGGAGAAAAAATGGAGAAAAAGTGGAGCAAAAGTGGAGCAAAAGTGGAGCAAAAGTGGAGAAAAAGTGGAGAAAAAATGGAGAAAAAATGGAGAAAAAGTGGAGAAAAAGTGGAGAAAAAGTGGAGAAAAAAATGGAAAAAAAGTTGAGAAAAAGTGGAGAAAAAAATGGAAAAAAAGTGGAGAAAAAGTGGAGAAAAAGTGGAGAAAAAGGGGAGAAAAAGGGGAGAAAAAAATGGAAAAAAAGTGGAGAAAAAGTGGAGAAAAAGTGGAGAAAAAATGGAGAAAAAGTGGAGAAAAAAATGGAAAAAAAGTGGAGAAAAAGTGGAGAAAAAGTGGAGAAAAAGGGGAGAAAAAGGGGAGAAAAAAATGGAAAAAAAGTGGAGAAAAAGTGGAGAAAAAGTGGAGAAAAAATGGAGAAAAAGTGGAGAAAAAAATGGAAAAAAAGTGGAGAAAAAAATGGAGAAAAAGTGGAGAAAAAGTGGAGAAAAAAAATGGAGAAAACGTGGAGAAAACGTGGAGAAAAAGTGGAGAAAAAGTGGAGAAAAAAATGGAGAAAAAGTGGAGAAAAAGTGGAGAAAAAGTGGAGAAAAAGTGGAGAAAAAGTGGAGAAAAAAATGGAGAAAAAGTGGAGAAAAAGTGGAGAAAAAGTGGAGAAAAAAAGTGGAGAAAAAGTGGAGAAAAAAAATGGAGAAAAAGTGGAGAAAAAGTGGAGAAAAAGTGGAGAAAAAAAATGGAGAAAAAGTGGAGAAAAAAGTGGAGAAAAAGTGGAGAAAAAGTGGAGAAAAAAATGGAGAAAAAATGGAAAAAAAGTGGAGAAAAAGTGGAGCAAAAGTGGAGAAAAAGTGGAGAAGAAGTGGAGAAAAAGTGGAGAAAAAGTGGAGAAAAAAATGGAGAAAAAGTGGAGAAAAAGTGGAGAAAAAAGTGGAGAAAAAGTGGAAAAAAAGTGGAGAAAAAGTGGAGAAAAAGTGGAGAAAAAGTGGAGAAAAAGTGGAGAAAAAGTGGAGAAAAAATGGAGAAAAAGTGGAGAAAAAATGGAAAAAAAGTGGAGAAAAAGTGGAGAAAAAGTGGAGAAAAAGTGGAGAAAAAATGGAAAAAAAGTGGAGAAAAAGTGGAGCAAAAGTGGAGAAAAAGTGGAGAAAAAGTGGAGAAAAAGTGGAGAAAAAGTGGAGAAAAAAATGGAGAAAAAGTGGAGAAAAAGTGGAGAAAAAGTGGAAAAAAGTGGAGAAAAAGTGGAAAAAAGTGGAGAAAAAGTGGAGAAAAAGTGGAGAAAAAATGGAGAAAAAGTGGAGAAAAAGTGGAGAAAAAGTGGAGAAAAAGTGGAAAAAAAGTGGAGAAAAAGTGGAGAAAAAGTGGAGAAAAAGTGGAGCAAAAGTGGAGAAAAAAATGGAAAAAAATTGGAGAAAAAGTGGAGAAAAAGTGGAGAAAAAGTGGAGCAAAAGTGGAGAAAAAGTGGAGAAAAAATGGAAAAAAAGTGGAGAAAAAGTGGAGAAAAAGTGGAGAAAAAGTGGAGAAAAAAATGGAGAAAAAGTGGAGAAAAAGTGGAGAAAAAGTGGAGAAAAAGTGGAGAAAAAGTAGAGAAAAAGTGGAGAAAAAATGGAAAAAAAATGGAGAAAAAGTGGAGCAAAAGTGGAGAAAAAAAGTGGAGAAAAAGTGGAGAAAAAGTGGAGAAAAAATGGAGAAAAAGTGGAGCAAAAGTGGAGAAAAAGTGGAGAAAAAAGTGGAGAAAAAGTGGAGAAAAAGTGGAGAAAAAGTGGAGAAAAAAATGGAGAAAAAGTGGAGAAAAAGTGGAGAAAAAGTGGAGAAAAAGTGGAGAAAAAATGGAAAAAAAGTGGAGAAAAAGTGGAGAAAAAGTGGAGAAAAAAATGGAGAAAAAATGGAGAAAAAATGGAGAAAAAGTGGAGAAAAAGTGGAGAAAAAATGGAAAAAAAGTGGAAAAAAAGTGGAAAAAAAGTGGAGAAAAAGTGGAGAAAAAAATGGAGAAAAAGTGGAGCAAAAGTGGAGAAAAAAATGGAAAAAAAGTGGAGAAAAAGTGGAGAAAAAGTGGAGAAAAAATGGAGAAAAAGTGGAGAAAAAGTGGAGAAAAAGTGGAGAAAAAATGGAGAAAAAGTGGAGCAAAAGTGGAGAAAAAAATGGAAAAAAAGTGGAGGAAAAAGTGGAGAAAAAGTGGAGAAAAAGTGGAGAAAAAATGGAGAAAAAGTGGAGCAAAAGTGGAGCAAAAGTGGAGAAAAAGTGGAGAAAAAATGGAGAAAAAATGGAGAAAAAGTGGAGCAAAAATGGAGAAAAAGTGGAGAAAAAGTGGAGAAAAAAATGGAAAAAAAGTGGAAAAAAAGTGGAGAAAAAAATGGAAAAAAAGTGGAGAAAAAGTGGAGAAAAAGGGGAGAAAAAAATGGAAAAAAAGTGGAGAAAAAGTGGAGAAAAAGTCGAGAAAAAGTGGAGAAAAAGTGGAGAAAAAAATGGAAAAAAAGTGGAGAAAAAGTGGAGAAAAAGTGGAGAAAAAGTGGAGAAAAAAAATGGAGAAAAAGTGGAGAAAAAGTGGAGAAAAAGTGGAGAAAAAGTGGAGAAAAAAGTGGAGAAAAAGTGGAGAAAAAGTGGAGAAAAAAATGGAGAAAAAGTGGAGAAAAAGTGGAGAAAAAAGTGGAGAAAAAGTGGAGAAAAAGTGGAGAAAAAAAGTGGAGAAAAAGTGGAGAAAAAGTGGAGAAAAAGTGGAGAAAAAAAGTGGAGAAAAAGTGGAGAAAAAGTGGAGAAAAAAATGGAAAAAAAGTGGAGGAAAAAGTGGAGAAAAAGTGGAGAAAAAGTGGAGAAAAAATGGAGAAAAAGTGGAGCAAAAGTGGAGCAAAAGTGGAGCAAAAGTGGAGAAAAAGTGGAGAAAAAATGGAGAAAAAATGGAGAAAAAGTGGAGAAAAAGTGGAGAAAAAGTGGAGAAAAAAATGGAAAAAAAGTTGAGAAAAAGTGGAGAAAAAAATGGAAAAAAAAGTGGAGAAAAAGTGGAGAAAAAGTGGAGAAAAAGGGGAGAAAAAGGGGAGAAAAAAATGGAAAAAAAGTGGAGAAAAAGTGGAGAAAAAGTGGAGAAAAAAATGGAAAAAAAGTTGAGAAAAAGTGGAGAAAAAAATGGAAAAAAAGTGGAGAAAAAGTGGAGAAAAAGTGGAGAAAAAATGGAGAAAAAGTGGAGAAAAAGTGGAGAAAAAGTGGAGAAAAAGTGGAGAAAAAGTGGAGAAAAAGTGGAGCAAAAGTGGAGAAAAAAATGGAAAAAAATTGGAGAAAAAGTGGAGAAAAAGTGGAGAAAAAGTGGAGCAAAAGTGGAGAAAAAGTGGAGAAAAAATGGAAAAAAAGTGGAGAAAAAGTGGAGAAAAAGTGGAGAAAAAGTGGAGAAAAAGTGGAGAAAAAAATGGAGAAAAAGTGGAGAAAAAGTGGAGAAAAAGTGGAGAAAAAGTGGAGAAAAAGTGGAGAAAAAGTGGAGAAAAAATGGAAAAAAAATGGAGAAAAAGTGGAGCAAAAGTGGAGAAAAAAAGTGGAGAAAAAGTGGAGAAAAAGTGGAGAAAAAATGGAGAAAAAGTGGAGCAAAAGTGGAGAAAAAGTGGAGAAAAAAGTGGAGAAAAAGTGGAGAAAAAGTGGAGAAAAAGTGGAGAAAAAAATGGAGAAAAAGTGGAGAAAAAGTGGAGAAAAAGTGGAGAAAAAATGGAAAAAAAGTGGAGAAAAAGTGGAGAAAAAGTGGAGAAAAAAATGGAGAAAAAATGGAGAAAAAATGGAGAAAAAGTGGAGAAAAAGTGGAGAAAAAATGGAAAAAAAGTGGAAAAAAAGTGGAAAAAAAGTGGAGAAAAAGTGGAGAAAAAAATGGAGAAAAAGTGGAGCAAAAGTGGAGAAAAAAATGGAAAAAAAGTGGAGAAAAAGTGGAGAAAAAGTGGAGAAAAAATGGAGAAAAAGTGGAGAAAAAGTGGAGAAAAAGTGGAGAAAAAATGGAGAAAAAGTGGAGCAAAAGTGGAGAAAAAAATGGAAAAAAAGTGGAGGAAAAAGTGGAGAAAAAGTGGAGAAAAAGTGGAGAAAAAATGGAGAAAAAGTGGAGCAAAAGTGGAGCAAAAGTGGAGAAAAAGTGGAGAAAAAATGGAGAAAAAATGGAGAAAAAGTGGAGCAAAAATGGAGAAAAAGTGGAGAAAAAGTGGAGAAAAAAATGGAAAAAAAGTGGAAAAAAAGTGGAGAAAAAAATGGAAAAAAAGTGGAGAAAAAGTGGAGAAAAAGGGGAGAAAAAAATGGAAAAAAAGTGGAGAAAAAGTGGAGAAAAAGTCGAGAAAAAGTGGAGAAAAAGTGGAGAAAAAAATGGAAAAAAAGTGGAGAAAAAGTGGAGAAAAAGTGGAGAAAAAGTGGAGAAAAAAAATGGAGAAAAAGTGGAGAAAAAGTGGAGAAAAAGTGGAGAAAAAGTGGAGAAAAAAAGTGGAGAAAAAGTGGAGAAAAAGTGGAGAAAAAGTGGAGAAAAAAAGTGGAGAAAAAGTGGAGAAAAAGTGGAGAAAAAAATGGAAAAAAAGTGGAGGAAAAAGTGGAGAAAAAGTGGAGAAAAAGTGGAGAAAAAATGGAGAAAAAGTGGAGCAAAAGTGGAGCAAAAGTGGAGCAAAAGTGGAGAAAAAGTGGAGAAAAAATGGAGAAAAAATGGAGAAAAAGTGGAGAAAAAGTGGAGAAAAAGTGGAGAAAAAAATGGAAAAAAAGTTGAGAAAAAGTGGAGAAAAAAATGGAAAAAAAAGTGGAGAAAAAGTGGAGAAAAAGTGGAGAAAAAGGGGAGAAAAAGGGGAGAAAAAAATGGAGAAAAAGTGGAGAAAAAGTGGAGAAAAAGTGGAGAAAAAAATGGAAAAAAAGTTGAGAAAAAGTGGAGAAAAAAATGGAAAAAAAGTGGAGAAAAAGTGGAGAAAAAGTGGAGAAAAAGGGGAGAAAAAGGGGAGAAAAAAATGGAAAAAAAGTGGAGAAAAAGTGGAGAAAAAGTGGAGAAAAAATGGAGAAAAAGTGGAGAAAAAAATGGAAAAAAAGTGGAGAAAAAAATGGAGAAAAAGTGGAGAAAAAGTGGAGAAAAAGTGGAGAAAAAAATGGAGAAAAAATGGAAAAAAAGTGGAGAAAAAGTGGAGCAAAAGTGGAGAAAAAGTGGAGAAAAAGTGGAGAAAAAGTGGAGAAAAAGTGGAGAAAAAAATGGAGAAAAAGTGGAGAAAAAGTGGAAAAAAAGTGGAGAAAAAGTGGAGAAAAAGTGGAGAAAAAGTGGAGAAAAAGTGGAGAAAAAGTGGAGAAAAAATGGAGAAAAAGTGGAGAAAAAATGGAAAAAAAGTGGAGAAAAAGTGGAGAAAAAGTGGAGAAAAAGTGGAGAAAAAATGGAAAAAAAGTGGAGAAAAAGTGGAGCAAAAGTGGAGAAAAAGTGGAGAAAAAGTGGAGAAAAAGTGGAGAAAAAGTGGAGAAAAAAATGGAGAAAAAGTGGAGAAAAAGTGGAGAAAAAGTGGAAAAAAGTGGAGAAAAAGTGGAAAAAAGTGGAGAAAAAGTGGAGAAAAAGTGGAGAAAAAGTGGAGAAAAAGTGGAGAAAAAGTGGAGAAAAAGTGGAAAAAAAGTGGAGAAAAAGTGGAGAAAAAGTGGAGAAAAAGTGGAGCAAAAGTGGAGAAAAAAATGGAAAAAAATTGGAGAAAAAGTGGAGAAAAAGTGGAGAAAAAGTGGAGCAAAAGTGGAGAAAAAGTGGAGAAAAAATGGAAAAAAAGTGGAGAAAAAGTGGAGAAAAAGTGGAGAAAAAGTGGAGAAAAAGTGGAGAAAAAAATGGAGAAAAAGTGGAGAAAAAGTGGAGAAAAAGTGGAGAAAAAGTGGAGAAAAAGTGGAGAAAAAGTGGAGAAAAAATGGAAAAAAAATGGAGAAAAAGTGGAGCAAAAGTGGAGAAAAAAAGTGGAGAAAAAGTGGAGAAAAAGTGGAGAAAAAATGGAGAAAAAGTGGAGCAAAAGTGGAGAAAAAGTGGAGAAAAAAGTGGAGAAAAAGTGGAGAAAAAGTGGAGAAAAAGTGGAGAAAAAAATGGAGAAAAAGTGGAGAAAAAGTGGAGAAAAAGTGGAGAAAAAGTGGAGAAAAAATGGAAAAAAAGTGGAGAAAAAGTGGAGAAAAAGTGGAGAAAAAAATGGAGAAAAAATGGAGAAAAAATGGAGAAAAAGTGGAGAAAAAGTGGAGAAAAAATGGAAAAAAAGTGGAAAAAAAGTGGAAAAAAAGTGGAGAAAAAGTGGAGAAAAAAATGGAGAAAAAGTGGAGCAAAAGTGGAGAAAAAAATGGAAAAAAAGTGGAGGAAAAAGTGGAGAAAAAGTGGAGAAAAAGTGGAGAAAAAATGGAGAAAAAGTGGAGCAAAAGTGGAGCAAAAGTGGAGAAAAAGTGGAGAAAAAATGGAGAAAAAATGGAGAAAAAGTGGAGCAAAAATGGAGAAAAAGTGGAGAAAAAGTGGAGAAAAAAATGGAAAAAAAGTGGAAAAAAAGTGGAGAAAAAAATGGAAAAAAAGTGGAGAAAAAGTGGAGAAAAAGGGGAGAAAAAAATGGAAAAAAAGTGGAGAAAAAGTGGAGAAAAAGTCGAGAAAAAGTGGAGAAAAAGTGGAGAAAAAAATGGAAAAAAAGTGGAGAAAAAGTGGAGAAAAAGTGGAGAAAAAGTGGAGAAAAAAAATGGAGAAAAAGTGGAGAAAAAGTGGAGAAAAAGTGGAGAAAAAGTGGAGAAAAAAGTGGAGAAAAAGTGGAGAAAAAGTGGAGAAAAAAATGGAGAAAAAGTGGAGAAAAAGTGGAGAAAAAAGTGGAGAAAAAGTGGAGAAAAAGTGGAGAAAAAAAGTGGAGAAAAAGTGGAGAAAAAGTGGAGAAAAAGTGGAGAAAAAAAGTGGAGAAAAAGTGGAGAAAAAGTGGAGAAAAAAATGGAAAAAAAGTGGAGGAAAAAGTGGAGAAAAAGTGGAGAAAAAATGGAGAAAAAGTGGAGCAAAAGTGGAGCAAAAGTGGAGCAAAAGTGGAGAAAAAGTGGAGAAAAAATGGAGAAAAAATGGAGAAAAAGTGGAGAAAAAGTGGAGAAAAAGTGGAGAAAAAAATGGAAAAAAAGTTGAGAAAAAGTGGAGAAAAAAATGGAAAAAAAAGTGGAGAAAAAGTGGAGAAAAAGTGGAGAAAAAGGGGAGAAAAAGGGGAGAAAAAAATGGAAAAAAAGTGGAGAAAAAGTGGAGAAAAAGTGGAGAAAAAATGGAGAAAAAGTGGAGAAAAAAATGGAAAAAAAGTGGAGAAAAAGTGGAGAAAAAGTGGAGAAAAAGTAGAGAAAAAAAATGGAGAAAAAGTGGAGAAAAAGTGGAGAAAAAGTGGAGAAAAAAGTGGAGAAAAAGTGGAGAAAAAAGTGGAGAAAAAAATGGAGAAAAAGTGGAGAAAAAGTGGAGAAAAAAATGGAAAAAAAGTGGAGAAAAAATGGAGAAAAAGTGGAGAAAAAAAGTGGAGAAAAAGTGGAGAAAAAGTGGAGAAAAAGTGGAGAAAAAGTGGAGAAAAAGTGGAGAAAAAAAGTGGAGAAAAAGTGGAGAAAAAGTGGAGGAAAAAAATGGAGAAAAAGTGGAGAAAAAGTGGAGAAAAAAGTGGAGAAAAAAGTGGAGAAAAAAGTGGAGAAAAAAGTGGAGAAAAAGTGGAGAAAAAAATGGAAAAAAAGTGGAGAAAAAGTGGAGAAAAAAATGGAGAAAAAGTGGAGAAAAAGTGGAGAAAAAAATGGAGAAAAAGTGGAGAAAAAAATGGAGAAAAAGTGGAGAAAAAGTGGAGAAAAAGTTGGAAAAAGTGGAGAAAAAAATGTAGAAAAAGTGGAGAAAAAGTGGAGAAAAAAAGTGGAGAAAAAGTGGAGAAAAAGTGGAGAAAAAGTGGAGAAAAAAAATGGAGAAAAAGTGGAGAAAAAGTGGAGAAAAAGTTGGAAAAAATGGAGAAAAAAATGTAGAAAAAGTGGAGAAAAAGTGGAGAAAAAGTGGAGAAAAAAATGGAGAAAAAGTGGAGAAAAGTGGAGAAAAAGTGGAGCACCCTTTGGTGCCTTTCATGTGGCACTAAGGGGTGCTTAGCTTTGTATTTAGCCAAAAAAATGAAAAAAAAAATGACGTAGGGTTCCCCCTAGTTTTGTAGCCAGCTAGGGTAAAGCAGACGGCTGCAGCCTGCAGACCACAGCTGGCAACCTCACCTTGGCTGGTAATCCAAAACTGAGGGCACCCCACGCTGTTATTTTAAATTAAATAAATAATTTTAAAAAAAAAACACGTAGGGGTCCCCCAAAACTGGATCACCAGCCAAGGTAAAGCAGACAGCTGGGGCCTGATATTCTCAGACTAGGGAGGTCCATGGTTATTGGACTCTCCCCAGCCTAAAAATAGCAGGCCGCAGCCGCCCCAGAAGTGGCGCATCCATTAGATGCGCCAATCCTGGTGCTTCGCCCCAGCTCATCCCGCGCCCTGGTGCGGTGGCAAACGGGGTAATATATGGGGTTAATACCAGATGTGTAATGTCACCTGGCATCAAGCCCTGGGGTTGGTGAGGTCAGGCGTCTATCAGATACCCGACATCACCAACCCAGTCAGTAATAAAAAAAAATAGACGACAAACACATTTTTATTTGAACAAACACTCCCCAAAACATTCCCTCTTTAACCAATTTATTAGATTGAAAAACAAATCCAGGTCTGCTGTAATCCAAGGGGTTGCCATGACGATCCACACTGTCCCAGTCAATGAAGAGCAGGATGTTCCCCATTGGCTGGGAGAGCAGTGCAGTGACCTGAGCTAACATCAATGGGTCAGCCCAGGTCACTGCAGGGGGGTGACAAGTGCTGCTGTCAGCGAGGTACATTACCTGCGCTGATCTCCAGCACACTGACAGCCCCTGTCACTGAGTTCAATGACCGGCGCCTTCACACCAAGTATCGCGAGAGGTCCGTGACGTCACCGCTAGTCAGTCTCGGGTCGGAAGCAAGAGAAGGTGATGTGACAAGTGGGCGGCGGCCATGGACCATGGAGGAAAGTGACAGCGCTGAGGTCGGGATGGCGGGACTTCATCACCGCAGGTAAGCCGAGCGGGGGGGGGGGGTGTATGTATGTGTGTGTGTGTGTGTATGTGTATGCATGTGTACATGCCGCGGGCAGGAGGGGGCAGGGCGAGCTGAGCGGGAAAGTGTGGGCTTCCTGCACGTAACTAAGATAAACATCGGGTTACTAACCAAAGCGCTTTGCTTGGATACCCGATGTTTATCTTGGTTACCAGCTTGTGGCAGGCTGCCAGCGATGGCTCCTGCTCACTGTAGCTGTAAAAAGCCCTGCTTTTTGCTGCTAGAACCGTTCTCGAACGTATCTAGAACTATCGAGCTTTTGCAAAAAGCTCGAGTTCTAGTTCGATCTCGAACAGCCCCAAAAATCACTCGAGCTTAGAACTGGAGAACCTCGAACCGCGAACCGCGCTCAACTCTAGTTCCTACACTATATTTATAATTTATATACGTACCATAAGGTCTCGTGTAATGCGAAGGACCATATAAGACATTATTACTTAAGCACCACCTGCCTGAGGCTGTTCCGCCCTTCATCCATGTTTGCTGGTGTGGCACTGTGGGGGCCAGTTCTGACATTGTGCTGGTGTGTGTGGTTCTGCCACACACACTGGCACCTGAGCTGCCCTTTTACTCGCAGTTGTCAGTCCTTGCAGCATGGGAGCGGTTCTGACATTTCTCAGGTAGGTGGTGTTCTTATATGGTCTTGCGCATTACGAGACCTTATGGTACATACAGTTAGGTCCAGAAATATTTGGACAGTGACACAAGTTTTGTTATTTTAGCTGTTTACAAAAACATGTTCAGAAATACAATTATATATATAATATGGGCTGAAAGTGCACACTCCCAGCTGCAATATGAGAGTTTTCACATCCAAATCGGAGAAAGGGTTTAGGAATCATAGCTCTGTAATGCATAGCCTCCTCTTTTTCAAGGGACCAAAAGTAATTGGACAAGGGACTCTAAGGGGTACTTTGCACACAGAGATAAATCTGCGGCAGATCTGTGGTTGCAGTGAAATTGTGGACAATCAGTGCCAGGTTTGTGGCTGTGTACAAATGGAATAATATGTCCACAATTTCACTGCAACCACAGATCTGCCAAAGATTTATCTGTGTGTGCAAAGTAGCCCTAAGGGCTGCAATTAACTCTGAAGGCGTCTCTCTCGTTAACCTGTAATCAATGAAGTAGTTAAAAGGTCTGGGGTTGATTACAGGTGTGTGGGTTTGCATTTGGAAGCTGTTGCTGTGACCAGACAACATGCGGTCTAAGGAACTCTCAATTGAGGTGAAGCAGAACATCCTGAGGCTGAAAAAAAAAGAAAAAATCCATCAGAGAGATAGCAGACATCCTTGGAGTAGCAAAATCAACAGTCGGGTACATTCTGAGAAAAAAAGAATTGACTGGTGAGCTTGGGAACTCAAAAAGGCCTGGGCGTCCACGGATGACAACAGTGGTGGATGATCGCCGCATACTTTCTTTGGTGAAGAAGAACCCGTTCACAACATCAACTGAAGTCCAGAACACTCTCAGTGAAGTATGTGGTGTATCTGTCTCTAAGTCAACAGTAAAGAGAAGACTCCATGAAAGTAAATACAAACGGTTCACATCTAGATGCAAACCATTCATCAATTCCAAAAATAGACAGGCCAGAGTTAAATTTGCTGAAAAACACCTCATGAAGCCAGCTCAGTTCTGGAAAAGTATTCTATGGACAGATGAGACAAAGATCAACCTGTACCAGAATGATGGGAAGAAAAACGTTTGGAGAAGAAAGGGAACGGCACATGATCCAAGGCACACCACATCCTCTGTAAAACATGGTGGAGGCAACGTGATGGCATGGGCATGCATGGCTTTCAATGGCACTGGGTCACTTGTGTTTATTGATGACATAACAGCAGACAAGAGTAGCCGGATGAATTCTGAAGTGTACAGGGATATACTTTCAGCCCAGATTCAGCCAAATGCCACAAAGTTGATCGGACGGCGCTTCATAGTACAGATGGACAATGACCCCAAGCATACAGCCAAAGCTACCCAGGAGTTCATGAGTGCAAAAAAGTGGAACATTCTGCAATGGCCAAGTCAATCACCAGATCTTAACCCAATTGAGCATGCATTTCACTTGCTCAAATCCAGACTTAAGACGGAAAGACCCACAAACAAGCAAGACCTGAAGGCTGCTGCTGTAAAGGCCTGGCAAAGCATTAAGAAGGAGGAAACCCAGCGTTTGGTGATGTCCATGGGTTCCAGACTTAAGGCAGTGATTGCCTCCAAAGGATTCGCAACAAAATATTGAAAATAAAAATATTTTGTTTGGGTTTGGTTTATTTGTCCAATTACTTTTGACCTCCTAAAATGTGGAGTGTTTGTAAAGAAATGTGTACAATTCCTACAATTTCTATCAGATATTTTTGTTCAAACCTTCAAATTAAACGTTACAATCTGCACTTGAATTCTGTTGTAGAGGTTTAATTTCAAATCCAATGTGGTGGCATGCAGAGCCCAACTCGCGAAAATTGTGTCACTGTCCAAATATTTCTGGACCTAACTGTATATAAATTATACAGTTAGGTCCAGAAATATTTGGACAGTGACACAATTTTCGCGAGTTGGGCTCTGCATGCCACCACATTGGATTTGAAATGAAACCTCTACAACAGAATTCAAGTGCAGATTGTAACGTTTAATTTGAAGGTTTGAACAAAAATATCTGATAGAAATTGTAGGAATTGTACACATTTCTTTACAAACACTCCACATTTTAGAAGGTCAAAAGTAATTGGACAAATAAACCAAACCCAAACAAAATATTTTTATTTTCAATATTTTGTTGCAAATCCTTTGGAGGCAATCACTGCCTTAAGTCTGGAACCCATGGACATCACCAAACGCTGGGTTTCCTCCTTCTTAATGCTTTGCCAGGCCTTTACAGCCGCAGCCTTCAGGTCTTGCTTGTTTGTGGGTCTTTCCGTCTTAAGTCTGGATTTGAGCAAGTGAAATGCATGCTCAATTGGGTTAAGATCTGGTGATTGACTTGGCCATTGCAGAATGTTCCACTTTTTTGCACTCATGAACTCCTGGGTAGCTTTGGCTGTATGCTTGGGGTCATTGTCCATCTGTACTATGAAGCGCCGTCCGATCAACTTTGCGGCATTTGGCTGTATCTGGGCTGAAAGTATATCCCGGTACACTTCAGAATTCATCCGGCTACTCTTGTCTGCTGTTATGTCATCAATAAACACAAGTGACCCAGTGCCATTGAAAGCCATGCATGCCCATGCCATCACGTTGCCTCCACCATGTTTTACAGAGGATGTGGTGTGCCTTGGATCATGTGCCGTTCCCTTTCTTCTCCAAACTTTTTTCTTCCCATCATTCTGGTACAGGTTGATCTTTGTCTCATCTGTCCATAGAATACTTTTCCAGAACTGAGCTGGCTTCATGAGGTGTTTTTCAGCAAATTTAACTCTGGCCTGTCTATTTTTGGAATTGATGAATGGTTTGCATCTAGATGTGAACCCTTTGTATTTACTTTCATGGAGTCTTCTCTTTACTGTTGACTTAGAGACAGATACACCTACTTCACTGAGAGTGTTCTGGACTTCAGTTGATGTTGTGAACGGGTTCTTCTTCACCAAAGAAAGTATGCGGCGATCATCCACCACTGTTGTCATCCGTGGACGCCCAGGCCTTTTTGAGTTCCCAAGCTCACCAGTCAATTCCTTTTTTCTCAGAATGTACCCGACTGTTGATTTTGCTACTCCAAGCATGTCTGCTATCTCTCTGATGGATTTTTTCTTTTTTTTCAGCCTCAGGATGTTCTGCTTCACCTCAACTGAGAGTTCCTTAGACCGCATGTTGTCTGGTCACAGCAACAACTTCCAAATGCAAACCCACACACCTGTAATCAACCCCAAACCTTTTAACTACTTCATTGATTACAGGTTAACGAGGGAGACGCCTTCAGAGTTAATTGCAGCCCTTAGAGTCCCTTGTCCAATTACTTTTGGTCCCTTGAAAAAGAGGAGGCTATGCATTACAGAGCTATGATTCCTAAACCCTTTCTCCGATTTGGATGTGAAAACTCTCATATTGCAGCTGGGAGTGTGCACTTTCAGCCCATATTATATATATAATTGTATTTCTGAACATGTTTTTGTAAACAGCTCAAATAACAAAACTTGTGTCACTGTCCAAATATTTCTGGCCCTGACTGTAAATATAGTGTAGGGATCCCCCTATAGAGATTTGCCATGACGGGGTAGGGGGGCTCAAATCATTGATCAATTATTTGCAAAAAATCTCATTGAATTGTTACAGTA
This sequence comes from Anomaloglossus baeobatrachus, assembly GCF_048569485.1. Lineage (NCBI taxonomy): Eukaryota > Metazoa > Chordata > Amphibia > Anura > Aromobatidae > Anomaloglossus > Anomaloglossus baeobatrachus. The sequence continues at coordinate 324,131,663 of NC_134354.1, forward strand.
GGAATGAATTTGTGAATATTACACTTTTTATTTTCTTATTGTTGCGTGCCACTCATAGGCAGTGCTGGCTCCCCTCATTTTTTGCATTTAGCTGGTCGGTGGTTGACCGCCACCTTGCCGTGCACGCCCAGTGTGGTTTGCAAATTCCTTCTGTTGCCATCAAAATTTATGTTGGTGCCGCATCCTGTTATATACCCCCATCCTGCTATATACTCCTATCCTGCTATATACCCTCATCCTACTAAATATCCCCATTTTGCTAAATATCCCCATCCTGCTAAACACCCCCATCCTGCTATATACCCCCATCCTGCTATATACCCCCATCCTGCTATATGCCCTCATCCTGCTCATAATATACCCCATCCTGGTGTATGGCCGCATCCTGCTATATACCCCCATCCTGCTATATACCCCATACTGCTATATACCCCTATCCTGCTATATACCCCCATTCTGCTATATGCTTTCATCCTGCTGATAATATATGAGCCAGCACTGCCTATGAGTGGCACGCAACAATGAGAACATAAAAAGTGTAATATTCACAAATTCATTCCTACTGTAACAATTCAATGAGATTTTTTGCAAATAATTGATCAATGATTTGAGCCTCCCTGCCCCGTCACGGCAAATCTCTATAGGGGGGTCCCTACACTATATTTATAGTTTACATACGTACCATAAGGCCTCGTGTAATGCGCAGGACCATATAAGACATTATTACTTAAGTACCACCTGCCTGAGGCTGTTCCGCTTTTCATCCATGTTTGCTGGTCTGGCACTGTGGGGGCCAGTTCTGACATTGTGCTGGTGTGTATGGTTCTGCCACACACACTGGCACCTGAGCTACTCTTTTACTCGCAGTTGTCAGTCCTTGCAGCATGGGAGTGGTTCTGACATTTCTTAGGTAGGTGGTGTTCTTATATGGTCCTGCGCATTACACGAAACCTTATGGTATGTATATAAATTATAAATATAGTGTAGGGACCCCCCTATAGAGATTTGCCGTGACGGGGCAGGGGGGCTCAAATCATTGATCAATTATTTGCAAAAAATCTCATTGAATTGTTACAGTAGGAATGAATTTGTGAATATTACACTTTTTATTTTCTCATTGTTGTGTGCCATTCATAGGCAGTGCTGGCTCCCCTCCTTTTTAACTTTAACCCCTTAACGACCCATGACGTACTGGGCACGTCATGGATCGTGTGCCGGTAAGCCCCGCCCCCTGCTGCCGGCAGGCGGTGGCGATCCGCGCACATATCAACAGCTGACATGTGGGCCTGCTAGCCACGGGTGGAATCGCTTCCACCCGCGGCCATTAACCCCTTACATTTCGCTGCCAAAATCTTGGCAGCGATATGTATATGGGCGCCGCCATGACAGTCACTTACCCCGCCCCCACCGGAAGTCACGTGACATGATCACGTGACTTTCGGCGGTTGCCATGGTAGCACAGGGTCATGTGATGACGCCTGTAGCTAACATGACTCACTTCCTCTCAATGCCGGAATACAGCCGGCATTGAAAGTGAAGCAGCAAATCTGCAGTTCTCAGCTCTGTAGCTATAGGGGGACTAGTAAAATAAAAAAAAAAAGTAAAAAAAAAAGTTTTAAAAAATAAAAAAAATAAAAAAAACCTAAAAGTTCAAATCACCCCCCTTTCACCCCATTGAAAATTAAAGGGTTAAAAAAATAAAAAATACACACATATTTGGTATCGCCACGTCCAGAAATGCCCGATCTATCAAAATATAAAATCAATGAATCTGATCAGTAAACGGCGTAGCGGCAAAAAAATTCCAAATGCCAAAATTACGTTTTTTGGTCGCCGCAAATTTTGCGCAAAATGCAATAACAGGTGATCAAAATGTAGCATCTGCGCAAAAATGGTACCGTTAAAAACGTCAGGTCGAGACGCAAAAAATAAGCCATCACTGAGCCTCAGATCCTGAAAAATGAGAACGCTACGGGTTTTGGAAAATGGCGCAAAACGTGCGCCACGTTTTTTGGACACGCTTGTGATTTTTTTAACCCCTTAGATACAAGGAAACCTATACATGTTTGGTGTCTACAAACTCGCACCGACCTGAGGCTTCACATAGATACCTCAGTTTTACCATATAGTGAACACAGTGAATAAAATATCCCAAAAACTATTGTACGATCACACTTTTTTGCAATTTTTCCGCACTTGGAATTTTTTTGCCGTTTTTCAGTACACTATATGGTAAAACTTATGGTTTCATTTAAAAGTACAACTTGTCCCGCAAAAAACAAGCCCTCATATGGCAAGATTGATGGAAAAATAAAAAAGTTACGCCTCTCGGAAGAAGGGGAGCAAAAAACAAAAACGGAAAGTGCCCGGGGGCTGAAGGGGTTAAAAAAAGTTTTAAGAAATTAAAAAAAAAACCAACAAAACCCTAAAACTTCAAATCACCCCCCTTTCGCCCAATTGAAAATTAAAGGGTTAAAAAAATTAAAAATATACACATATTTGGTATTGCCGCATTCAGAAATGCCCGATCTATGAAAATATAAAATCAATTAATCTGATGTTTAAACGGTGTAGCGGCAAAAAAATTCAAAACGCCAAAATTATGTTTTTTGGTCGCAAATTTTGCGCTGAATTTAATAAAAGGCGATGAAAACGTAGCATCTGGGCAAAAATGATATGATTAAAAACGACAGCTTGAGATGCAAAAAATAAGCCATCACTCAGCCATAGGTCCCAAAAAATGAGAACACTATGGGTCGTAAAACGTACGCCACTTTTTTCGGACAAACTTCAGATTTTTTTCAACCCCTTAGATAAAAGTAAATCTATTCATGTTTGGTGTCTATGAACTCGCACCGACCTGAGGCATCACACCAACACATCCATCAGTTTTACCATATAGGGTACCCTGGATAAAATATCACAAAAACTAGAGTGCAATTGCACATTTTTTGCAATTTTTCCAGTACACTATATGGGAAAACTGATGATTTCATTTAAAAGTACAGCTCGTGCGGCAAAAAATGAGCCCTCACATGGCAAGATTGACAGACAAATAAAAATGTTACGTCTCTTGGAAGACAAATGGTGAAAAATAAAAACGGAAAGTGCAAAATCGGCCAGTCATGAAGGGGTTAACAGAATCTGTACCATCGCTGATTCTGTTACCTGACGCCATGGATCTGCACACCTGACTCATACATCTTTCTGGGCAAGTACCAATTGTTATGTTACCTTCATCTGTTCATGCCAGTGTGATAATATTTCTAAATGTTGATCTCTATATATATCTCCATGTTGATTCAATATACTTACCTCATAGCCTCCTGATGAACCACACTTTCTGTGTGGGGAAACGCGTCGAGGTGGAGTACTGAGGTGGAATTTACCATATGGAATTATAAAGCTGATGGTTCAATCCCATTATAAGGATGTCTACAGAGCAACAAGTATAATGGACTGTATGGACTGCTATGCTCCAAAATCACTGGTGCTGAACAAATAACTAATCCTAGCTTATGAGTTAAGTCCTTTGACCCTTCTCTGAGTGTGAACCACTGCTAATTTTCCTATTGAAACTGTTTATTGATATATTTATGTACATGGCCTATATGGTCATATGTTTGTTTACACTGTTGGTGTGGAAATTTTTATTGTAATAAATTTTGTAAAATTGGGAATACTTGTTTACCTTGTCAAACTGAAATATTCCCGGGACTTTATTGATCCAATCCTATATATATTTGAATTTCCAGAGTATGGCAGGGTTATTGTCAGGGCCTGTGAATACGGCACCCTGGGTTGAGGAAGCTAACCAAGTATTCTCAACTAGTGAATTCTCTGTGGGGAATACAGGTTCAACTCTTAAAGATTCCTTTAAAGAATTATTGGCTAACTATAAAAATAATATACGATCCTGGTGGGAAATAAAAGGCTTGGAAAACTACCTTAAGCATCAGATTGTCCCTAGGAGATTAAGGATTAACATCCATCCTTCCCCAAGGACTGCTTCTGAAAATGTTTTGATCTTGTGGCGAAAGGAATCCATAGCCTCCTCCCTAAGACTAATGACCCTCCTTCTGGAGGAAGAGAAAAAACTATTTGCTGAATCCACTACGATTCTTAATACAGGCATTGATAACATTCTACGCCTTAAAAACGATCCTGACTTTGCTAGAAGGGAAGGATTATTACAAACCTCTATAGAAAGATTTCAGAATAATCTGAAAGAGCGGAAACATTCCCAGTTTATTAGGGATTTAGCAGAATTTAGGGAGGATAAGGTGTTCCAACCTCCCAATAGACAACCATCGTCAGTATCATCGTCTGACATTGATACGTCTGACTCTGAAAGACCAAGGACAAGTACTAACCCCCCTGAGACAGTTGGTCGACCTCTACCTATATGGCCAGTTTCAAAAAAATCAAAAAAAGGAGGGATGGTCATTTTGGCTATCATGGGCCACCTCATGGGCCTTCTGGTCCGTCTGGTTCTTTTTTGGAGCAGAGACACTTGGGAAGTTACTACCCACGTACAAGAGCGCATCAGGCCAGGGGAGGATTCTAAATCTTTCAGACTTCCCTCTTTCTAATAATGACTATGCAGTTCTGTCAAAGGGCTTGGGCTTTATCCCCTCGAATCGTTATGATTGTTTTAATTGGGTTAAAGACCTGGAGTTATTTGGCAGGAAGCTGAAGTGGAAACTCTTCTTTGAACAGAATACACGGGATCAGTGTAGGGCCTTGGGCATTCAAGAAGAGGACTTTGAATGCTTCCAGTCCCTCACTGATCTCCTTAAGGATAATGCTAAGGGGAGGGGAGATGGTCCCTTCACTAGTTTGAAGAGGCCGAGTAAGAAATCTCCACCAATCAATAACTGCACAAGTGTTGACATCTTTCTTAAGCTTGTGCAGGACGACCTCTTGAAAATTCCTCAATCATATCCTGGTCTTAACTCTAACCTTACGGAAGAGGAATCCCTGGCACTTGATCGGCTATCAAAAAATGAAAGTATTATTATAAAAAAGTCCGATAAGGGCGGGAATCTTGTGGTTTTAAACCACTCTAAATATCTTGACATGTGTTACTCTCTATTGAAAGATAGGGAGACTTATGAAAGGCTACCGAGTGACCCAACAAAAACCTACGTCGATATTCTTCTCCCCATACTTGACCAAGCTAGGTTTGCTGGCCTGATTTCAGATAGCGAGTATGAGTTTTTATTACCACAGTGTCCAGTGATCCCAGTGTTCTATGCACTTCTCAAGGTGCACAAGGGCCTGGAGCCACTTAGGGGCAGGCCCATTGTGGCAGGGATTAGCTCCCTGTCCCAAAATGTCGGCATCTATGTGTACAAGGTCCTACGCCCATTCGTTACCTCTCTCCCGTCCTATGTTCGGGATACTCCCCATTTATTGCAAATTCTTGAAGATGTAAGTGTGAGTTCAGAGACTATCTTGGCCTCCATCGACGTTGAGGCACTCTATAGCTCGATCCCCCACGATCTAGGAATACAGGCGGTTAATTTTTTTCTAAGAACTAGAGCCATTGAGTGTGTGAGGCACAGCAATTTTATTGAAGAATTGCTGTCCTTCACATTACATCATAATTATTTTTTATTTGATACCAAGTACTTCCACCAGCTCAGGGGTACAGCTATGGGGAGCCCTTGTGCCCCCAGTTATGCTAATTTATTCCTGGGTTGGTGGGAGGAAACGGTAGTTTTTGGGGGGGAGGATGGGGAATCTCATCAATGTATCGGACTTTGGGTCCGATACATTGATGACATCCTCATCCTCTGGACAGGATCTATTTTTGAGTTCGAGCAGTTTGTTAAGGGTCTTAATAATAATTCCCTAGGGCTTAGATTCACTCATACGTGTGACCAAAACTCTATTACTTTTCTGGATTTGGTAATAATGAAAGACGGGAAGGGTAAGATCCAGACCCTTACACATCGCAAACCTATGGCAACCAATTCCCTCTTGAAGTGGGATAGCCACCATCCCCTTCCTCTTAGAAGGGGTATCCCAAAGGGGCAATTTCTGCGTATCCGCAGGAATTGCTCCAGAGAGGATGATTTTAAGAAGCAGGCAGCAGATCTCTTTGATCGCTTCCTAGAGCATGGCTACCCGAGGCGTATTCTACAACAGTCTTATGCTTATGCCCAAAGTACCAACAGACACTCGCTTATGACTCCAAGGGTACGTGAGAATAATCCCAACATCACACGTATAATTGGTACTTTTGATACCCAATCTGAGACAGTGGTCTCGGTAATTAAAAAACATTGGGGGATCTTGAAGGCCGACCCTGACCTGTCTAAGCATATTTCAAAATTTCCATGCATTACATATAGGCGGGGACGTTCTCTGGGTGATAAGCTCACTCATAGTATGTACCAGGCACCTAGACCAGAAGGAACATGGTTGGATAGAAAAATTGTCGGGATGTTCCGTTGTGGTGATTGTAAGTATTGCGGATCAATGGAACAATGTAAGAGGATTAAGAGTGCGGCCACTGGAAAAAATTTTTATCTACGTGATTTTTGTAATTGTAGGACCTCCGGAGTTGTCTATAGGGCCTCTTGCACGTGTCCTCTGGACTACGTAGGCAAGACCCTGAGACAGCTCCGGAGGAGGGTGGGAGAACATCTCTCTGATATTAGGAATAAACGGGATACGCCAATTTCCCGCCATATCAATATGGTACACTGTGGTGATGCTACTCATATTCGGTTTTCTGCTTTGGAGCTGGTTAAACCTAGCCCTAGGGGCGGAGATTTTGACAGGTATCTTTTGCAGAAAGAATCGGCATGGATATTTAAAATGGGCTCCCTTACACCAGGAGGGCTTAATGAGCAGCTTTCATTCAACTGCTTCCTCCCCACTTAGCGTACACTAGGTTTATACTGATTGAAAATCCCAATATGCACTACTCTGGAAGAAAAAAACCCCTTTTTTCTTTAAGGGGGTCTGTCTAGATTGCTAGATATGATTATTTTTTATCTTGTCAATGTACTTGCCCGTAGTGAGTTTTTTTGGAGGACATATAATTGATGCACTGTTTATCTGTACAGCATTGTACGCTTTCTATATGTCCTAAAAATGTATGATATTTAATATTCTGTATTGAATGTATTATCTCTCTATGTTTACCTATAGGCCGGGGGGGGTGGCCTCCGTGGATGCGGCGCCTTAACCTAATGTTGCACCGTTCTGTATTTTTATTAATAATTGTCTAATGGATTTCTGGTAACGAAGAGTCCATAGAATTTATCTAAGTTCAAATTCTGAGGTATTGCGCATGCGTGCCCACATTTCTTCAATGGTGTCATGTGATTGGTAATCTTGATGCTGTGGGCGCCGCATCCATAGAGACCGCGCGCGTGCGCGGTGGCTCCCTACTCCCTGTCTATAGGATTGATCCATGTGGGGCACTGTCCGGCGCGCGCGCATGCGCGGTTGTTCCTGAGCCCTTGTTTACAGGATTGATCCATGTGGGGCTCCGTCCGGCGCGTGCGCTATGCGCGCGACGTATCGGGCATGCGCGGTCTGCAGAGTATGCTGGATTAGCCGATTGTTAGCTGTCCTGACCCTCTCCGGCCCCTGTTTTTGCTCGTGCGCAGGGCGCGCGCCACATCGGACGTGCGCACCATTCACTCTGATTACATCCGCCCTGTCTGTTCCCAGGTGTTTTGAGTGATGGGGGGCATATATAGCTCCACATGGCTGTGCAGATCCATGGCGATCACTTGGGACTGTGGTGGTCATCTGTACAGCATTATCTGTACCATCGCTGATTCTGTTACCTGACACCATGGATCTGCACACCTGACTCATACATCTTTCTGGGCAAGTACCAATTGTTATGTTACCTTCATCTGTTCATGCCAGTGTGATAATATTTCTAAATGTTGATCTCTATATATATATCTCCATGTTGATTCAATATACTTACCTCATAGCCTCCTGATGAACCACACTTTCTGTGTGGGGAAACGCGTCGAGGTGGAGTACTGAGGTGGAATTTACCATATGGAATTATAAAGCTGATGGTTCAATCCCATTTTAAGGATGTCTACAGAGCAACAAGTATAATGGACTGTATGGACTGCTATGCTCCAAAATCACTGGTGCTGAACAAATAACTAATCCTAGCTTATGAGTTAAGTCCTTTGACCCTTCTCTGAGTGTGAACCACTGCTAATTTTCCTATTGAAACTGTTTATTGATATATTTATGTACATGGCCTATATGGTCATATGTTTGTTTACACTGTTGGTGTGGAAATTTTTATTGTAATAAATTTTGTAAAATTGGGAATACTTGTTTACCTCGGGGTTAACGTTTGCCAACACTTTAAACCATGACTGTATATGCCCTGATCTGCCGCTGTTCTTTAATGCATAAAAATAAAAACATGCGTCTCCCCTTCCCCTGTTCCCTCTATCCATGGCAGTCTCTTCTGTGGCTAGCACAGAGACATTAGTGTGCCTCCTTTATTATGACTGCTATGGGCATGATGAGATCAGCTGCTGGCCTTTGATTGGCTGGCGGCGTGTATTGTAGTGGAGAGACCCTGCATTTCAACTGCATGTGCGTCTTTGGACAAATCCAGGTGCTGACGTCGGCAGCCACCTTCCCGCATGGACCCAGCTATGGTCGCACCTTCAGAAGCCCCTGCTTATTTTATACCGTTTTTAAGAAGTCAACTTCTATTGACGAGTCTAGTGGGCTTCAGAGCGGGAAATGCCTGAAGAATGGTCTCTTTTAACTGCTTGGTATCTTTGGAAACTGGAAGTCATTAAAAGACGCTCAAAGATATGAGTAGTAAATGGTTTTTACATATGACTGTGTAGTCTTTTATCGTTGTTTGAAACCCTAAATATAAAATGATCACACTTTCTATAACAAAAGCCCCTTCATCCCTTTCATTATTCGGTTATTGAGCTTTGAGGCTCCTACAAATTGCTGCCATGTGCTATTTCTGACGGAAGGGAAGCAGAGGAACACAATTCCCTCACTTCACCTCATGTCACCGTCCTCCAGTCCAGCCGAGGGCGCTCTATCGCTTGTCCCCACCCGAAGCTTACAGTGGAAGCGCCCACTCTTCCTGAGTGGAAATAGGAGCTCTGGCAGCCGGGCACGTCCCTAGCTAGTGACACTTCTCTGCAGGTCACACATGCAGCTGTCACATGAGAGAACTGCCTGTCTGGTGTAGATGTGTGGTGAAGCAGGAGGCATGTAACAGCCACACATAGGAGGCAGCGTTCACTATGTTCAGGTGTCCCGGCTTGTATATGAGGCTGCCCTGTGCCCGGCATACTGTAAACATGGGAGTGATGGCTGTGCTCCTCTTCCTGGTCCTGGTGCCCCATCTCCGCACTCATGCCAGCTCTCCAGAGCTTAACCACAACGGGTATGAGCATCATGGGGTCACCCAGGGGCCACACGAGGCTCCTGCCAATACGACAAAACATGGCCACCGCAAGTTGTTCCCGGTGCTGGGCATGGATTATGGGTACATCAGAGATCCGTTTGAGATCGCCCTGTGGATCCTGTTGGCTTGTCTGATGAAGCTGGGTAAGTGCTGCCTGTCTGGGTGATGTGATCTGGGGTGTAACTTTGTAGCTGTATGTTTGTACATACAGACAGATCTGTAATGCTGGGTGTCATGGACGGGGATACCATTGTACTGTATGTAGATGTGTCCTTACATTCCCACAGTGGGGGGTCATATGGCCGGAGATGGGGGTCTATTTGTCACAAGTTACAGCAAAGTCCAAGGAATATGGATTCAGCATGTAAACAATATCCATTAACCTCGTATAAAAATCTATACATTTTGTGCATATATAATTTATTTATAGAAATATTAGTGTCCACCCATATCCTGTCCACCGCTATTAACTTGAGAACGGTGGCAGCTATAGGCATAGAAGTGGTGTCTAGGTATAGTAAAGTAGCCATGCATTATGCAATGAAACCACCTATAGCGCCACCTGGTGGAAAACAAGAGCTAGCATTTTTATCTCGAAAACTGAACGAGCTAGAGAGAAAAAAAAAGTGAATTACAAAGTTGTAGGGCATCATCAATTCAATACGAATCGACACCTTGCATACAGAAATGCTATGATAAGCACGTGTAAAACTCACAAGGCTGCGGACGTGAAGTGATACCTCATGGAGACCTTCTTACAAGTCATTGTGTATGGTGGCTGTGTGGAGTGGCCTCCACGCTCACCTGACCTGACCCCATTGGACTTCTTTCTGTGAGGTCACATCAAACAGTAGGTGTATGCGACCCCCTCCACCAACATTGCAGGACCTACGACGACGTATCACAGGTGCTTGTGCAAATGTATCACCTACCATATTGCACAACGTGCAGCAAGATACAGTATGCTGTCCAGAGTCCAGATGTGCACTGCAGCTGACAGTGGTCACTTTGACCATCAAAGTTAAATGAGCGCCATATGCGTGACCAACATTCAATGCTTTTGGGGGGGGGGGTCATGGGTTTCATATCATAGCATTTCTGTATGCAAGGTGTCTTCGTATTGAATTGATGATGCCCTACAATTTTTTAATTCACTCTTTTTCTTATCTCGATCCGTTTTCGAGATAAAAATGCTAACTCCGTTGTTTTCCACCAGGTGGTGCTATAGGTGGTTTCATTGCGTATATATATATATATATATATATATATAATATTGCCTTATTCTGTCTGTCTGTCTTGCTCCAAAATTGTGTCCTTACGGTGACACAAAGCGGATTGGCCGTGGCCCCGCACCGATTGGCCGCTCGCCCAGGCTCCGCCTCCACACGGATTGGCCGGCCGCTCGCCCAGGCTCCGCCCCCCACTCGGATTGGCCTCTCGCCCCGGCACCCTGCACGTATTGGCAACTTGGCCACGCCCCGCCCCCCTCACGCAATGCACGCTCGTTCTGGCCCCGCACGCATTCCCCGAAGCGACACGGAGCCACAACTCCCAGGTGAGTACTGTACCCCCGGGAGCCCACATCAGCGTACCCGCCAACACATACCCTCGCATTGCTGGGGTTGCCGCCGTATGCTGGTGTGGGCTCCCGTGCGAGCGGGGGGATGGGATACGCTGGTAACCATGGTAGCATAGTTACCAGCGCATCAAGGTCCTGCAGCGGCGGAACATACACACGCACACACATAACAACACACGCACACACATAACAACACACGCACACACACACACACACACACACAGAGATCAGATCACACTCACTCTCACACACACATCACATCGCATCCACACACTCACAACATCCTGGGATATCGCTTGCTTCTCGGCGGCGATACTGTGCAGTGAGCTTCCAGGACCTGCCGGAGGATCACATGGCCAGAAGCATGTGGTATCTCCGGATGTTGTGAGTGAGAGCGCGTATGTGCAATATCGTGTGTGTGAGTGTATGCGATCGGGTGTGTGTGAGTGTATGAGATCGGGTGTGTGTGTGTGTATGCGATCGGGTGTGTGTGTCGGCAGAGGAGCACGGCGTGCTGGAGGAGTCTTGGAGGAGAGAGGCTGATGCTGGGGAAGGCTGATGCTGGGGGAGGCTGATGCTGGGGGAGGCTGGGAGGAGAGAGGCTGAGGCTGGGAGGGGGAGGCTGATGCTGGGGGAGGCTGTTAGGAGGGAGGCTGGGAGGAGAGAGGCTGATCCTGGGGAAGGCTGGGAGGGGGAGGCTGATGCTGGGGAAGGCTGGGAGGGGGAGGCTGATGCTGGGGAAGGCTGAGAGGGGGAGGCTGATGCTGGGGGAGGCTGGGAGGAGAGAGGCTGATGCTGGAGGAGGCTGGGAGGAGAGAGGCTGATGCTGGGGGAGGCTGGGAGGAGAGAGGCTGATGCTGGGGGAGGCTGGGAGGAGAGAGGCTGATGCTGGGGAAGGCTGGGAGGCGGAGGCTGATGCTGGGGAAGGCTGGGAGGCGGAGGCTGATGCTGGGAGGGGGAGGCTGATGCTGGGGGAGGCTGGGAGGAGGGAGGCTGAGAGAAGAGAGGCTGATGCTGGGGGAGGCTGGGAGGGGGAGGCTGATGCTGGGGGAGGCTGGGAGGAGGGAGGCTGAGAGAAGAGAGGCTGAGGCTGGGGTAGGCAGGGAGGAGAGAGGCTGATGCTGGGAGGAGAGAGGCTGATGCTGGGAGGAGAGAGGCTGATGCTGGGAGGAGAGAGGCTGATGCTGGGAGGAGAGAGGCTGATGCTGGGAGGAGAGAGGCTGATGCTGGGAGGAGAGAGGCTGATGCTGGGAGGAGAGAGGCTGATGCTGGGAGGAGAGGCTGATGCTGGGAGGAGAGAGGCTGATGCTGGGAGGAGAGAGGCTGATGCTGGGAGGAGAGAGGCTGATGCTGGGAGGAGAGAGGCTGATGCTGGGAGGAGAGAGGCTGATGCTGGGAGGAGAGAGGCTGATGCTGGGGAAGGCTGGGAGGGGGAGGCTGATGCTGGGGAAGGCTGGGAGGGGGAGGCTGATGCTGGAGGAGGCTGGGAGGAGAGAGGCTGATGCTGGGGGAGGCTGGGAGGAGAGAGGCTGATGCTGGGGAAGGCTGGGAGGCGGAGGCTGATGCTGGGGAAGGCTGGGAGGCGGAGGCTGATGCTGGGAGGGGGAGGCTGATGCTGGGGGAGGCTGGGAGGAGGGAGGCTGAGAGAAGAGAGGCTGATGCTGGGGGAGGCTGGGAGGGGGAGGCTGATGCTGGGGGAGGCTGGGAGGAGGGAGGCTGAGATAAGAGAGGCTGAGGCTGGGGTAGGCAGGGAGGAGAGAGGCTGATGCTGGGAGGAGAGAGGCTGATGCTGGGAGGAGAGAGGCTGATGCTGGGAGGAGAGAGGCTGATGCTGGGAGGAGAGAGGCTGATGCTGGGAGGAGAGAGGCTGATGCTGGGAGGAGAGAGGCTGATGCTGGGAGGAGAGAGGCTGATGCTGGGAGGAGAGAGGCTGATGCTGGGAGGAGAGAGGCTGATGCTGGGAGGAGAGAGGCTGATGCTGGGAGGAGAGAGGCTGATGCTGGGAGGAGAGAGGCTGATGCTGGGAGGAGAGAGGCTGATGCTGGGAGGAGAGAGGCTGATGCTGGGAGGAGAGAGGCTGATACTGGGAGGAGAGAGGCTGATGCTGGGGGCAGAGAGGCTGATGCTGGGGGCAGAGAGGCTGATGCTGGGGGCAGAGAGGCTGATGCTGGGGGCAGAGAGGCTGATGCTGGTGCAGCATAGGGGGTGGAGCACGATGGGGGGGTGCGCAGCATGGGGGATGGAGCACGTTTGGGAGTGCGCAGCATGGGGGATGGAGCACGATGGGGAGTGCGCAGCATGGGGGATGGAGCACGATGGGGAGTGCGCAGCATGGGGGATGGAGTACAATGGGAGGTGCACACCTCCCCCCAACACACACACACACACGCGCACGCGCGCGCACTGCACAACACACCACACACACACACTGGGAACCACAAACACCGCCCTACACAGACACCCACACACACAGACAACGCTGCACACACACAACACCCAACACACAAACACCGCGGCATACATAAATATACGCACATACCGCACAACACACACATTGCACAAAACATACCTCCCCCCAAAACACACACACACACCCCACACCCACACAAACCGCGCAACACACACACACACAGAACGCTACAGACACACAGCGCTCCACAAACAACGCAACACACATACAACACCGCTCTCACCCCCCCGCCACACCCAGACAACACTCAGAACATGTACAGCCCCTACACAAACACTTAGTAACTACACACAACATCTATAATATATATATATATATATATATATATATATATAACAAAAATCATACATGAACTACACAATACGTAAATTCTAGAATACCCGATGCGTAGAATCGGGCCACCTTCTAGTGTGTGTGTGTGTATGTGTGTGTGTATATATATATATATATATATATATATATATATATATCTATCTCTAGCTATCTCATTCCAAAGCACAACAAGTCCCGCAGAAGTGTTACAGGGACTTGTTCTGAAGAAGGATGAGTATGATTGCCGCGCTGCCGTAGTCAGAGAATCATCCCGGAGTAGGTCAATAGTGATTTATTTCTACGCGTTTCAGAGAGAACCCTCTCCTTTCTCAGGAGATCACACAGATTGATAAGTAGTTATCTTGAGGAAGGAAACGCGTAGAAATATATCACTGTTGACCTACTGTGGGGTGATTCTCTGACTACGTAAGCGCGGCAATCCTACCCATCCTTCTCCTGGTGTTTGCTGTTACATTCGTGGGGCTGCTGCAGCCGTCATTTTGGTCTTTCCAGTTTTTTTGTGACTCGCACAACCTGCCAAGGTGAGCATTTCCAACATATTTTTTTTAATGCTCTTTCTTGGATAAAACACCAGATTGTGCTTATTTTCCTCCAGCTCACTGCATCAGGGACTTGTTCTGTAGGATATGTGCACAACATGAATTGAATTGCATACTCTTCTAAATAATAGAATAAATAGATAAATAATAGAATACAGATTTTTCTTTGTCTATTCATTTATGTTATGGATTCCCATGCATGGATTGTACTGGTGATTGAATATCTGTGTCACAGTTTACACTATAACTAAAGGGTCGTCGTGCACATTGATGATGCTGTGTCTGCCAGGAAAGCACCCTACTTTGGAGGTGGGAAAGCCTGCATTGATTTGTGTTTGTACACCCACCTTCACTTGCACTGTACTCTACTATGGGGTAGTTACGCGCTTCTGAGCATCTTATGGCTTCAAGGATTGGAAGGGCCTCTGTCTCCTGATTGGAATGGTTAGCTGCTGACCTTTGTAATCACACAGGGTGTAAATGACGCTATCTTCTTTTTCAAGCATGTTTAACTTGTGCAGTTCTATATGAGGTTGAGGTGTGTGTCTATTAAGCCTGCTTTACACGTTGCAATTTCGCATACGATTTGCAACGCCCCCATCGTATGTGTGGCACATTCAATTTGTTGAACGTGCTGCACAAACGATTAACCCCCGTCACACATACTTACCCGTTCATACGACCTCGATGTGGGCGGCAAACGTCCACTTCCTGGAGTGAGAAGGACGTTCGGCGTCACAGCGACGTCACGCGGTAGCCGGCCAATAGAAGCGGAGGGGCGGAGCTGAGCGGGACGTAAACATCCCGGCCACCTTTTTCCTTCCGCATTACTGGCCGGGAGCCGCAGGACGCAGGTAAGATCTGTTCATCGTTCCCGGGGTGTCACTGCGATGTGTGCTACCCCGGGTACGATGAACAATCTGACGTTCAATTCATGAGGAATGAACGACGTGCGTGCGATGAGCGTTTTACCGTTCAATCGCACGTAGCTGTCACACACTGCAATGTACCTTACGATGCCGGATGGGCGTCACTTACGACGTGACCCCGCCGACACATTGTAAGATACATTGCAGCGTGTAAAGTGGGCTTAAGTGGTTGAACACACTTTTATAATCGTTGCTCTATACAAGCTGTATATTACAGTGAACATAATGGTGACATTTGTATTTTTTCCTTTCCAGCAGCAGGAATTGCTAGAGATATATTAGGCTTTCGTCTTGCCCACTCACACTTGGGATTGTCAGTTAATTTTGCATATTATTTGAAAAACAAAACAGGATATATACCGTATTTTTCGCTTTATAAGACGCACCTGATTATAAGGCGCACCCCCAAATTTGTTGAAGGAAAAGAGATTTTTTTTTTTTTTAAATGTTAAATGGGTTCCATCTCATAATGCCAGTGTCCATCTAACAAATCATATAGGGTATATGTCCCTCATAGCCCCCATCATAAAATTAGCCCCCCTTAATCTGGATATGGCCCCCCTTATATTGAATATAGCCCCCTTGTGCTGGGACACGTCCCCCTGTGCTGCCCATGGCCCATATAGATGGCACACCTCCCCTGTGTTTTGATATGGCCCCCCATACTGCTGCCCATGGCCACTATAGATGGCACATCTCCCCTGTGTTTGATATGGCCCCCATACTGCTGCACATGGCCACTATAGATGGCACATCCCTGTGTTAGATATGGTCCCCATACTGCTGCCCATAATAAAATAAAAAACTGTTTCCTTACCTTCTCAGCGCTGTAATCCCTGTGTCTCCCTCCGTGGGGGTTGAACTCCGGTTTCCTCCACTTCCTGGTTCTTGCTGCCGGTCATGTGATTGGCACGGCAGAGTGATATCATCTCTGCATGCCTTATCACAGACAGCAGGAGACCGGGAGATCAGCGCTGGAGGTAAGTAAAGCTTTTTTTATCTTACTTATTTTGATATGGGCAGCAGTATGGGGGCCATATCTAACTCAGGGGGGATCATGTGCGATCAAAGGGAGCACAGGTACATATAATATGCTCCGCTGCCCCAGCCCATCAGCGCGATGCGGTTTTAGCACCACGCTGATGGACAGCGGCTGTGCATATTATATGAGCGGGAGCAGGAGATCTAACGCTGCCGCCCGCAGCTTTCACCCGCCCCCAGCACCGCTCCAGAGCGGACCTTGCAGTATGTATGTATGTATGTATATATGTATATGTACACCCCCCCGTATATTCGGTTTATAAGACGCAGCCCCTACTTCCCCCAAAATTTGGGGGAACAAAAGTGCATCTTATAAAGCGAAAAATACGGTGTGTGTGTGTGTGTGTATATATATATATATTATTTTTTTTTTTTTTAAGCTGGATTATAAATGTCTATTTATTTTTACTTTGATCCCCATGTCTATAAGGGGCATTCAAATAGATGGTGTATTATTAAATTCCTATTTGATGGGCTTATCCAAATCTTGAGATTATCAGGATCAAAATCTCGGAAGATGATAAATGGGGCTGTAGGGCAAATTGACACTTTACACTATACCCACTGAAATCAGGCATTTTCCCAAGTAAGACCATTTGTAGTTTTTAGCACCCTTCTCACTTCACACTACAGGTCTTTGCCATTGGCTGTGCATTAAACATTAATTTACAAACCACTATTTCCGGACTGAATGCTGGTCTTCCTATGAGGCAGTTGAGTACGGATACGGAGTCCTGCACCTGCTCTGGACAATGTGGTACACACTGAAAAAGTGAATTTTAGATGTGTGAAACCAGCCTAATGTGAAGACCTCATTACCATTATTTGTACTCCAGTGAGATCAATGGAACGGAGGAGAGCAGCACATACTGCATTATGAAAAACGCCAATGGTGAAAAAATGCATAAAAGGTGTGAAGAAAAGGAAAACAAAAAAAAGAACGTACTGCTCAGTGTCCTTAAAGGGAACCTGTCAGGTGCAATATGCTCCCAGAACCACGAGCAGTTCTGGGTGTATAGTGCTAATCCCTGCCTAAGGCCCTGTGTGCACTGGGTAGATGTGTTTCTTCAGCAAAATATGCACCCTCTGGCAGAATTCCACACCTGCGGCAAAAAACACATAAAATCCGCATGTGGTTTTGCTGCGGTTTTGCCGCGGTTTTGTCCCTGCGGTTTTTAACCATTATCATTGGCAAAACATGGGAAAACTGCAGGTACCTGTGGAAAAGAAGTGAGATGCTGCTTCTTTTTGCTGCAGAAATTCTGCAGCAAAACCTGTAGGGAGAAAAATGCAATGTGTGCACAGCATTTTGGATTTCTCATAGACTTTGCTGGGGAAGGACTGCATGAAGCTTATGAACAAAAACCGCACCAATTCTGCAGCAGAAACCACGGTAAAAAACGCAGTGTGTGCAGAGGGCCTCACAGTCAATGTATACACTAGCATAGATAAAGAGATCTTTATAAACAGTATTTCTAAAGATCTTTTATCTTATGCTAATGAGTGCAGGGACTAGTCGTAGGGCGTTCTATTCCCCGACTATTCTGCCCGATTAGCATGTTAGCACCCGCACAGGGGTGTACTACCATGCCATTCAGTTCAGCATCACCAGCAGTGACACGCGTACCTGTGTTCGCTGTGACTGTGCTTCTGAACGGTGGGCACTTTTTCTACAGATCTTTTTATCTATGCTACTAAATACAAGGACAGTTAGGCAGGGACTAGCAATATGCACCCAGAAGAACTGCTTGCGATTCTGGGGGTGCATATTGCACCTGACAAGTTTTCTTTAATAATTCCCTTTTGACTTAAAATAGGATCTTGGAGATGGAAATACCTATCACAATATGTAGTAGGTGTACTAATCATAATCTTAGGGAATACCTCTAATTAGAAATGTAGTATAGTTCTCCTGATTCGCTATGTCGTTGTTCCGCATGTGTTGGGCATTGCAGCTTAGGTATCTATGGTTACAACCACTCGTATAGTAACAGTTGCAAGTGTTCATAACCATTGGCACCTAAGATACTGTAATGCCATGCACATATGGTATGTATGATAACTAATCAGAAGAACTATATTACATTTCTAATTGGAGATATTTTCTATTATTATTATTATTATTATTATTATTATTATTATAGGGTAATTCCGTGTCAAGTGGACCAGTGGTCCCCACTCGACGTTCTCCGATTTTGCTGAAAATTTATAAGGATGTACATGTATGTTTGAAAAGAGGTTCTGTAAATTTTTAGGGCCAGATCTCAAATATATTGGGCACTGTTGACCTTTCACTGGAGGCCCCCCCCAAGCCTGCGGCTTCAGCTAAGAGGGTTTTGCAAACTTTGGCACATAGCCATTAGGGTATGTGCGCACGTTGCGTACTAGCCCAGCACCGTAAAAGGTGCGCTTCAGAGCAACTGAAAAGCTCCGTTCTGAAGCGCATGGTGCCGGCGAGAACGTGCGCTCTGCCTGCAGCTCCTGCCATAGACAGAGCAGGAGCTGCCGGCAAAGCGCACGGAAGAAGTGACATGTCACTTCTTTTTGCGCAGCGCTTCGGCAGTAGCCGAAGCGCTGCGCTCTAAAACGCCACGTGTGCACGGCCCCTGCACAGACTGTGCAGGGGATGCAGGACGCATGCAGTTACGCTGCGCTACAAAGCGCAGCGTAACTGCATGAATTTACGCAACGTGCGCACATAGCCTAAGAGTTCTATACTGGCTATGATGCTGAAATTTGGCATACTAGCTCAACTTTTGCTGCTAAACGCGATAAAATTATTACCGGCTATGACAAAACAATATTTCGGCCGCAATTTTGTGTCAAAGTAGCTTGCAAAACGCCTCGCATAAAATTTATGACAAACTTTGCCCATATATAACTCAAGACCAAAAACCAATAGGAACTGGTGCTTTACCCTGTACAACAAACATCTTCATGACTTTGCATTGCTGCAATATCACGGTCAAAGCATATGTATTTGTGGAAATATTCACACCCACATATGATGACAAACTTAAAAAAACGAATTTTACCTATTTTTAGGTCAAATTTCCCAAAAAGGGTACCCCTAAAATATATTAATTCTGTTATCATTTGAAAGAGCACATTTTTCTCTACAAGGATCATTGGGGTTTTTTTTGGAGTCTCTCCATTTAAGAAAATAAAAATGCCACTGAACATGGTGTTATTTATTAATACGCAATGAATGGTAACTGCACTATTCAAACCCTTGCGTTTGTCCATGGTGGTTATACCACAACCAATTCCCTAAGAATTGGTATTATAATCCTATTAAGAATTGTAATAATGCTGTCTTTCGAGAATTGGCAGCCCCATCGCCTAGAGCCATGACCGATAGCCGTGCAAGGCCAGCCGCGGGCGGTCTCTTTATCGCAGGTTCCAAAGCCTGAGGGTGGGTGTCTTTGCCTAGGATCCCAAGCCTAATATTGGGTATCTTTTGTTGGTTCCCAAGCCATAATGTTCAGTCTAAGTAAGTGGTCTGGAATTGTTGCTGAATTTGCAATGAAAGATGAAGGGTCATTTGACACCCTTGAAATGTGAATCTTTTTGTCATCAATTGGCACAAACTGGTGATTTTCTCTTGTTCCAGCAATTGTATGTCCATCTTTGAACCTTTCCTCTTGAACTACCCGTATTTCGTCAATTTTTTCTTTTGGAACAAAAAAAAACTTGATTCCATGCAGTTGCTCGTTGCAAAAGTTGATTAAATCCACCGGGGTCAGTATTTGGTTTTCAGTTGGGCGTTGAAGACTGGCACGAGCTGCCAACCTCTTTGCTGTCCCTCCAATCCCATCACAGGGCGACTTTCCATGACTGGTACCAAAAAAATTCCATTCAGCGCTGATATTGAAATCAGCATTGTGGTGGCACAAGTTGAGAAAATTTTTGAAATTTTTGTACTGGGCTGCAGATCCATCACTGAAGTAGTGGATATGATGAATCCCATTGATGAGAGTCTTGAGATACTCCACAATTACTGTTAAGAAAGTGTGGACTGCAACAAGGGTGTCAAATGACCCTTCATCTTTCATTGCAAATTCAGCAACAATTCCAGACCACTTACTTAGACTGAACATTATGGCTTGGGAACCAACAAAAGATACCCAATATTAGGCTTGGGATCCTAGGCAAAGACACCCACCCTCAGGCTTTGGAACCTGCGATAAAGAGACCACCCGCGACTTGCCTTGCACGGCTATCGGTCATGGCTCTAGGCGATGGGGCTGCCAATTCTCGAAAGACAGCATTATCACAATTTTTAATAGGATTATAATACCAATTCTTAGGGAATTGGTTGTGGTATAACCACCATGGACCAACGCAAGGGTTTGAATAGTGCAGTTAGCATTCATTGCGTATTAATAAATAACACCATGTTCAGTGGCATTTTTCTTTTCTTAAATGGAGAGACTCCAAAAAAAACCCAATGATCCTTGTAGAGAAAAATGTGCTCTTTCAAATGATAACAGAATTAATATATTTTAGGGGTACCCTTTTTGGGAAATTTGACCTAAAAATAGGTAAAATTCGTTTTTTTTTAAGTTTCTCATCATATGTGGGTGTGAATATTTCCACAAATACATTTGCTTTGACCGTGATATTGCAGCAATGCAAAGTCATGTAGATGTTTGTTGTACAGGGTAAAGCACCAGTTCCTATTGGTTTTTGGTCTTGAGTTATATATGGGCAAAGTTTGTGGTAAATTTTATGCGAGGCGTTTTGCAAGCTACTTTGACACAAAATTGCGGCCGAAATATTGTTTTGTCATAGCCGGTAATAATTTTATCGCGTTTAGCAGCAAAAGTTGAGCTAGTATGCCAAATTTCAGCATCATAGCCAGTATAGAACTCTAATGGCTATGTGTCAAAGTTTGCAAAATCCTTTTAGCTGAAGCCGCAGGCTTGGGGGGGGCCTCCAGTGAAAGGTCAACAGTGCCCAATATATTTGAGATCTGGCCCTAAAAATTTACAGAACCTCTTTTCAAACATACACGTACATCCTTATAAATTTTCAGCAAAATCGGAGAACGTCGAGTGGGGACGATTTTTAAAACTGGTCCACTTGACACGGAATGACCCTATACCTACTACATATTAAGGTAGGATCTTGAAAAAAGAACTAGAGAAATGGATAGTAAATGGGCCCATAGCCCCTATACTGGCCAATGCCCAATAACAATGTTTACACAAATGTGTAGCAAAAGATTGCCGAATATGGGTCAGAAAATCGTATATAAAATGTATTAACTTTATTTAGCTATCACAAGACAGTAAGTAGCAAGGGTCAAAGACTGTGTATGTGAAAAAACTGTGTCTGGTAAAAAGTAGGATGGTCAAAGAAGAAATGTATATACCGTACGTACGTACGTACAAATGCAAAAGGTGTTAAGAGCTAGTTGCCACAAGGTGGCTGAATAATATCAGGTTATAGCAGAACCCATGTATAAGGACGGACACCCTAGGAAGTCATTATTCACAACTAAAGACCAAATAAACATGATCCATAAGGTGCTGTGTCCCTGCATACATCTGTGCACCCTAATGCACATTTAACAGATGCTTTTTCTGGGGAGGAGATTGTGGTCATGTGTGGAGGGTTTTTATAGTGAGAATACCCGCAGGTTATTTCACTTCCATAAATTATCACGTCCGAGGGCGTATGCGAGGTGGGTACCCAGTGGCGAGTGAGACCCATTCAGGAATCCCAGAAACAGTGCAGGTCAGAAGATTTAGTTCCTGTGATGTCAGAGACCACTGCTGCCCCGTGTGGATGCCTTCAGGAACACCTGTATGTTAGGGGATCCATTGCACATATGCATCACGCGGTGGCCAATTTAGATAAGGGAGAGCACTGGTGTAAAAACAGAAGGAAAGAAAGAACTATGGAGAAACAAACGTGAAGACAAGTATATTTGTGAAAGCTGAAGTGTGAATGTTAATGATCTAGGCACATAGAATACAGGGCTGTGGAGTTGGAGTCGGAGCTCATTTTGGTGGAGTCTGAGTCGGTATAAAATGCACCGACTCCGACTCCTAAAATATATAATAAATTGGGACAGTACTGCAATGCAGAATGTGCTGAATATTTTTTCATAGGAATTTGGGAAAGTTATGAAATGTCCTATAAATGGCTGTTCTATTCCTGATCCAAGGCTGCATTCACACACAGCGTTTTTGCTGCGTTTTTTGAGGATACGTTTGTCAGCTTCAAAAGCAGATCAGCTTTTTAAGAAACCGCATCACCTGAAAGGTTTCTGAGTTCATAAATAATGCTTTCAATAGCAAAAACAGATTAGAAAATCTCCACAAATTGACATGCTCATTCTTTGTGAGGATTTGTTTTTGAGCACAAAAATGGATCTTCACAAATCGCTGTGTCTGAATGTCCTATCTTTTCACCCATTGCCTTTGCTGGATGCCTGCACTGCATTTCACTGAATAATTTCGCCATCAATGTTCGATATGTTTGTGACAAGAAAGAAATTGTTAGCAAGACACTGGCAGTAAAAGATAGTAAAGCTCATCACACCAGCCAGTTTCTCCAGGCCTTAGTGGTAAAAGTTCTGCAAGATTAGGAACGCAAAAAAGAACAGGTTCTTGCTATTGTAACGAACAATGCTTCAAACATAAGTACAATTAAACTGATGAATGAGAGTAATGAACAACAGCTAGAAGAACATTTAGGATTCAGCATGTGTGAGATGGAGCCACAGCGCTGTTCATGTAACTGAGGAACAAACAGATATTACAACAGAAGAACTGCAAAATGATACTTTAGGATCAGATGATCTTGTTGAAGCTGCTTCAAAAGCCTTTGATATTCATCACATGCGCCGTGTTGTGCACACTGTACTGGAGTGTGCCGGTTTTGGGGATGCGGCACACTCCAGTACAGTGTATACAGTACAGTGGCAGCGCGACAATCGCCGGTCACATGCTGTCATGTGACCCGGAAGTTACGCCGCTGCCACTGTACTGTATCGTACTGTACTGGCGTGCGCCGCATCCGCCAAACCGGCAAAATGCCGGATGTGTGAAACTGGGCGGACATGCTAGAAATCTGATTGAAAAAGTGAGGAAATTGGTTATTGCCGCCGGAACCCCTAAAATTGATTCCATGTTGAAGAGATGTGCTGGGAAAGGGGCAATTGTTGATCAAGCCACTCGGTAAGGCAGCACTTATTTAATGACTGAGCGATTGCTTGAACTAAAATAATTTCTTATGGATATGGTGAACCCTCAAGTAACCTTAAATGAAGGTCAATGGACACAGGTGGCTGAATTGAAGGAATTGCTTAATCACCCATTTACCGTGACTAAAAAAATTACAAGCTGAGTATTTAACTCCTGGCATTTTCAAAAGGGAGTGAAAGAACTTGCTATTTTGCCTGTCCCAAAGAGGAGGTTTAATCCCAGATGGCATTTCTGCTTCAATGAAATGGAGAGAGACACAGCTATTGGAAAATAAAATTCTTCTGGCAGCGGTTTGTGTGGACCCAAGTTATCGTATACTGCTTAATGATCAACAGCTTACTAAAGGAAAAGAAGCTTTGAGTGAGGTAGCAGTTAGGATGAGCGGCTACAGGACTGCCAGGCGCAAGAGGACTTGGGTCTGACAGTGCTACTGCTGCCATATATTCATCATCAGATGAGGAGTTTAACTTTGACAAGTTTTAGGATGACATGGAGCAGGCAATGCGTTGCTGCAAGGAAAAAGATTTCACTCCGTCTCCTATAGCCGGCGTTACATTCTATGATTTATCTGCCAATATGTCGTCGGGGTCACGGTTTCCGTGACGCACATCCGGCATTGTTTGAGACATCGTTGCGTGTGACACCTACGAGCGACTCTGAACGATCGCAAATAGGTTAAAAATCGTAGAACGTTGACACGTTCATTTTCAAAATATTGTTCATAGTTTGGATCGCAGCAGACATATTGGTACGTGTGACACCCTGCCAACGACAAACAACATTCAAATGACCATCTTGGTCAAACAGTATATCGCTGATCGCTGTTGCGTCGTTGGTGAGATGTGTACGTGTGACCGCAAATAAACGACCGATGTGCGATCTCGGCAAATCGTATCCACGATCTGGGCGTGTCACATCGTTTCCGAGATTGGCAGATAAATCGTAGCGTGTAACGAGGCCTTATAGCAAGCAGATTGACCAGATTTCAGTAAAAAATTTCACTTGCTCTCAAAGAAATAGAAAAATTCAACCATTCATCAAAACTGACTGTGCATGAGGCAATTCCTTTATACCCGGAAATTGTTAGAGATGTTGCCCATGTAGTTACGGCTTTGCCTCCAACCCAAGTTATTGTAGAGAGGTTGTTCTCTAGACTTAAAATTATTAGGTCAGATTTGAGGTCATCTGCGAAGGAGCATCTGATGGAAGCAATTCTATTTCTTAGAACAAATTCATAGACTGCACAAATGTTATTTCTCTAGTCCCTTCCACGACAGCATAGGAGGTTGTCTCTCCACGCCCTAATTGGGACAGGAAGCACAAGAGAGGTTAAAAGGACCCTCCCACCTCCCATAGCCAGTGTCTTTCCTGTCCCCATGGGGCATGGAGAGGTTTTTGTTTTTCTCCTATACTGTGGTGGCCGGCGAACTGCAGTATGCATTTTTTTTTTCCCCTACCTTAGCCGGGCAGTGTCGGTCGGGCCTTCGCCGCTCCTCCCATGCTGTTCCCTCACCTTGTGGGGGACCGCCGCACCAGCCTTCCGGAGCTCCTCTGGGGCGATGTGGGCTGTGTTGCTCCCCGGCCGGCGTCCTCCCTGAGCCGCCGGCCGCCTCCCTTATGCACGCTGCCGATGCGACCCGGAGGTGCTACCGCGGGCGGGACTTCCGGTTCTCGCGCTTCCCGTGTGGGCACTTCCGGTCGCGGAGGCAGCGTGAGAGACACGCCGTCGCTTCCACTGCCTGTCATGGACCAGATGCGGGAGGCGGGGAACGTCACCAGTCGCTGGGGGGGGGGGGCAGGCCTTTTCCACAGTAAAGCTGCCCTGAAGGCATCAGACCCACTGTAAGGATTCTCCTGTGTGCACTGCCATGTCTTCCTCTGCTTCTGCAGAGCCCAGCGTTCCCCCTGCCACAGTAAGTGGCTGGGGGCGGTCCCTTATGCCTGTTTCAGGCTGCTATTGTTGGCTCCTTCTGGTCTCTGGTTTCCAGGAGGATGAGCCTGCTGGAATATGTGTCAAGTCTGACAAGTGTGATGGAAAGACTGACAGAAACTTTGCCAGCAGTGTACGTATGTCCCTTCCATGGTCTAGTGGTAAGCTGATGACCTTGGGTGTGTGAGAGTTTGAATCCCAGTGGACGCTCCTGGATAGTTGCTGTGTCATGGTCCCATGGGCTAGCTGCCTGGTCTCTGATGACGCCTCTCTGTTTCCATTGGATGGAGAGGGCATGCATCGTGTGTATAGATTGTTAGGGCTGAACAACTGTCCCTTGTCGCGAGCTGCGGTCCATGATGATACCGGAGATTCAGGCCTCACTAGCCTCCCTCCCTGCTGCTGACCCTTCTGCCACAAAAAAGATCCGCCTCGGATGGTCCCGATAACGGTTTTCCTCCAGGAGGCCTGACCAGTCTTTTCTTTTTCCCTCAGACGATTGGGGGATCTTAATGGAGCAGTTAAGAGCACTATGGGGTTGGTGGATGAGTAGGTCCACCCCTCCGTTGAGGGTGAAGTGTCCATGCTAATGTTCTGGGTCCTCTCTCAGGAATGGGATTTCCCTGAGAAGCAATTCCGGAGTGTCCCCTGACACAGATTCCCCTGGAGAGTTCTGGGTTGCATTGGGAGATTCCCAAGGTGGATGTGCAGGTGGCCAAGGTTGCTAGGCAAACAGCGCTCCCCTTTGCGGCCGATTCCCAGCTTAGGGATCTGATGGATAGGAAGGTCGAGAGCCTCATGAAGAAGTCCTGGGAGGCTTCGTCTTCTCCCATTCGGGCCCATATTGCCTCCGCTTATGTCTCCCTGTCCCTCCTCCTCCTCCTCCGGAGGCTCGACCAGTTGAGGCTCATATTCCTGGGGTACTCCTAGGGATGGGTTCCTGGAATTCCTTCCCTTCCTTAGGAAGGCTACTAGTTTGGCGGATACCTCTGTGAAGTCGGTCCGCCTAGCTGCCAGGACCTCAGTCTTGTCTAACTCGGACAGACGACCTCTAGGCTTCAGGCTTGGAGTGGGGACTCTACTTCCACACTGAGGCTTGCTCCCTTCCGTTTAAGGGGGACTTAGTGTTGGGCCTGCCCTGAATGACATTCTGGACAAGGCGACTGATTGTCAGGCCTGCCGGATCCGACACCCTCCAGGCAACGGTCCTTTCGTCCCTCGATGCCTAGGGCCTCCCAGCCCAAGGGGAAAGGGGAGTCTGGGCGTTGGAGCTACCCTTAGGGTAGGGGAAGTAATATTCTCATCCCTTCCCATCCACAACGTCCTCTGCATGACAAACAGTGAGTCAGCTCGGGTGGTGGGACGGCTCTCTGCCTTCTTCCCCAGTGGCGGACCTTCACCACCTGCCCATGGGTCCTACAAGCTCGTCTCAGAGGGTCTATTGGTAGGGTTCCTTCCCCCCCCCCCCCCGCCCCCTACACCAGGCCTCCGAGTCACAGCCCTGTTGTCACAGGCTTCTCAGGATCTCCTCTGCTCGATGATTCGGGAGTTAATACATTCGGGAGTCGTTTCCTCAGTCCCGAGTCAGGAAGTAGGGGTAGGTCACTAATCCGTCTCTTCCTTGTCAAACCACCATCTGGAGACGTCCGGATTATCGTCAATCTGCAGCGTCTCCAACCAGCGGGTCAGATACCGACGTTTCGAGAATGGAGTCTGTAAAATCTGTTGTTCCACTACTCGATCTGCACCACCAGATGGCCTCGATAGACCTGAGGGACGCCTAGTTCCATGTGCCCTTCCATCCTTGTCACAGGCATTACCTCAAATTTGCGGTTCTGCACGGAGGGAACATGCTTCATTTCCAATTACACGTACTTCCCTTCGGGTTCTCCTCGGCTCCAAGAATCTTTTCAAAGATCATGGCTGAGGTGGTCGCCTTCCTACGATTGCAAGGTTGGACTCCGACAGACAAGCATCCTTCCCCCAGAGGAGTTGACGCTACTGGCCAAAATCTCGACGCTTCACAGTCAAGCGCGCCCGGACCTTCGAGGCGCTATGTCGGCCCTGGGTTCTATGACGTCCTGCATTCCCTCAGTCTTGTGGGCTCCGGCCCACTCTCGTTGTCTACAGGTTCGTATCCTGGTTCATTGGGTCAGACTCCCTTCCTCCCTGAACACCCGGTTTCGCCTCTCGGCAACCGTCTCCTCGTCCCTTCTCTGGTGGCTGTGTCCCAACAACTTGATGGTAGGGGTTGCCTGCACCCGGTCACCCCTGGTTACACTGACCTCCGATGCCAGCCAGAGGGGCTGGGGAGCTATGGTGGCAAACTCTCAGTTTCAGGGGGTCTGGAGCCCTTATGTCAGCACCCAGTCCTCGAACTACCGTGAACTCAGGGCGGTCAGAGAAGCCCTCTTCGCTGCTCAGGATCTCTTCCGGGACACTCACGTCCTAGTCTACTCGGACAATGTCACCAGAGTGGCACATCTCCGCCATCAGGGCAGTGCAAGCTCAGGCGCCCTGCAGTCCGTGTCCTCCCGGATCTTCCACTGGGCGGAACAGTCCCTGCTATCCCTTTCTGCAGTCCATCTAAAGGGATCCCTAAACCTTCCAGCAGACTTCCTGAGTCATCAGGATGTTCACCCGGGGGAGTGGAGTCTGGACCAAGCGGTGTTCTGCTCTCTGGTGGCAAGGTGGGGTACTCCAGAGGTAGACCTCTTTGCTTCGGCAGGAAATCGCAAGGTCGCAACATTTTTTCTCCCTGAACCCTCGGGACAACGCGTTGGGGGTGAACGCCTTCTGCCACAATTGGTCCTTTTGCCTTGCCTACGCGTTCCCGCCTATTCCTCTTATCGCACGAACCCTGAGGAAGATCAGGAACGGCGGAGCCACGACTATCCTGGTAGCTCCTCTGTGGCCGCGGCGGAGTTGGTACAGCCTGATCCTGACTCTCAGAATCGACGGCCGGTCCTCCTGGGTTCAGACCCCAGTTTACTGTCTCAGGATCCGATATTCCATCCGGACCCCCAGAAACTCAAGTTGGCTGCCTGGCTTCTGCGGCCAGGGCACTGAAGGCCTAGGGACTTTCTGACAAGATCGTGGCTACTCTACAGAAGAACCGTAAACCAGTGACTAATAGTATTTACAATGAAATCTGGATGAGATTTTCCTCCTGGTGTGGTTCTCGGCCTCCTGACCCGCTTCGGCCTACCATTGCGCAGATTCTTGACTTCCTCCAGAGTGGATTGGACTTAGGCCTTCGGCCCAGCACCCTGAAGGTGCAGATCTCGGCACTCAGTGCAGTCTTTGACACGGCTCTGGCAGATCGTCGCTGGATCCGCCGTTTCATGGTGTCCGCTAGTAGGCTCTGTCCGCGGCAGAGGATCCTGACACCTTGCTGGGATCTCATTGTGGTCCTTACCGGACTATCTCAGTCGCTTTTTGAGCCGCTGTCCTCCTGTAACACCCGTTCTCTTTCTCACAAGACTGCCTTTCTCGTGGCTATTACGTCTGCTCGGAGAGTCGGGGAACTTCAAGCATTGTCTATTCGGGAGCCTTACCTGACCGTCAGAGATGACAGCATTGTCTTTCAGCTGGACCCTTCCTTCCTTCCCAAAGTGGTTTCGGATTTTCGCCGTTCTCAGTACGTCGTCCTGCCTTCCTTCTGTCAGCATCCTAGGACTCCGGGGGAGGAAGTGTTCCATTCTTTGGACGTTCGTCGGACAGTGTTGCACTACCTGGATGTTACTGCACCTTGGTGTCTTGCTCATAACCTGTTTATCCAGCCCTTTGGTCGAAATACGGGCAGGAAGGTGGCTAAGAGTTCCGTCGCCAACTGGATTGTGCGAGCCATTAGAGAGGCCTACCTCGCTAAGCATCTGTCTCCGCCTACCGGATTTACGGCGCACTCCACCAGGGCTACCTCTGTCTCCTGGGCTGAACGGGCAAGGGCTTCTCCTGAGCAGATCTGCAAGGCGGCTACATGGTCTTCCCTCCATACTTTCACGAAGCATTATCGTTTGGATCTGGATTCCAACAGGGATTTGGCTTTTGGCAGGAAGGTCCTGCAGGCTGTGGTCCCCCCCTAGGTATCAATTCGTTGGTATTCCTCCTATGCTGTCGTGGAAGGGACTAGAGAAATAAGAATTATTCTTACCGTTAATTCGGTTTCTAGGACCTTCCACGACAGCACGTAATTCCCTCCCTTATCCTCAATGTTCCTGGATGTGTTGCACTTCTCATATGCTATGGGTTCTTTGTAAGACACTGGCTATGGGAGGTAGGAAGGTCCTTTTAACCTCTCTTGTGCTTCCTGTCCCAATTAGGGCGTAGAGAGACAACCTCCTATGCTGTCGTGGAAGGTCCTAGAAACCGAATTAACGGTAAGAATAATTCTTATTTCGTATGTAAGTGGCAAAAAACAGTTTTCAACAAAAACATACGAAATAACAACATTTAGTATATTGCTTATATTTAAGTGAAAAATGTATTGTAGTACAATGTGAATATTAGACATTTAATCATTTCTATGATACAACAATCAAGATATTTAGATAGAACATAAAATATATTTATTCAAATACAACTTTAGAACAAACTGTAATAAATTGTAAATATGTAATACAATATGTAATATATATATATATATATATGTGTAATCTACTGTATATTACATAGTGTATTACATATTTACAATTTATTACAGTTTTTTGTGTTCTAAAGTAGTATTCCAATAAATATATTTTATCTAACTATCTTGATTATTGTATCATAAAAATGATTAAATGTCTGATGTTCACATTGTACTACAATAATTTTTTCACTTATCTATAAGTAATATATGTGGGAGTCTGAGTCGGTGCAAGGGAAATTGAGGAGTCGGAGTCGAAGGTTTGGCTTACCGACTCCACAGCCCTGATAGAATATGCATAATTGAGCATGCAAAATGTGTGAGCATGCAAAATGTGTGTGTAAGGCTAGGTTCACATTTCCGTTGTTTTTGATCAGTCACAATCCGCCACTCTGATAAACAACGCAATCCGTTTGGCGTATTCCGTTGTTTCCCATAGACTTGTATGAGCGGAGGATTGTGACTGATGCCCTTGCGTTGCATCCGCCGCCCAACTGATCAGTCGTGGAACGACTGACCGTCGGGCGGCAGGAACGCAGCATGTAACGTTTTTTGAGCAGCGGAATCCTTTTGATTTCGCTGCGCATTCTCTCTCTCGGTGGCCGAACGATCATTTGATCACCCGGCAGCCGGCTTCTGTTAGCGATCAGCTGGTCTCCTGGTGGCTGGCTAATGAAAGCGATCGGCCGCCGGGAGATCATCTGTTCGCTCTCATTAGCCGGACGCCGGGAGATCATCTGATCGCTCTAAAAAGCCGGCGGCTGGTGATCAGCTAATCGTTCTCTCTTTCACGGTTTACAACGGAATCCGCTTTATGATGACCATGAATTCCAATTCTTGTCACCGGTTGTACAACACGTCAGTCACAAGCGTCAATCAACGCATGTGACTGATGCAAAACAACGGAAATGTGGACCTAGCCTTAAGGCCGCTTTACACGCTGCGATATCGCTAGCGTGGGTACCCGCCCCCATCTGTTGTGCGACACGGGCAAATCGCTGCCCGTGCCGCACAACATCGCCCAGACCCGTCACACGTACTTGCCTGCCCGGCGACGTCGCTGTGACCGGTGAACCGCCTCCTTTGTAAGGGGGCGGTTCGTTCAGCGTCACAGTGACGTCACAGCTGGGTCACTGAACCGCCGCCCAATAGAAGCGGAGGGGCGGAGACGAGCGGGACATAACATCCCACCCACCTCCTTCCTTCCGCATAGCAGCCGGGAGGCAGGTAAGGAGAGGTTCCTCGTTCCTGCGGTGTCACACGGAGCGATGTGTGCTGCCGCAGGTACAAGGAACAACTTCGTTACTACTGCAGTAACGATATTTGAGAATGGACCCCCATGTCACCGATGAGCATTTTTGCGACAATGCAAAATCGCTCATAGGTGTCGCACGCAACGGCATCGCTAATGCGGCCGGATGTGCGTCACCAATTCCGTGACCCCAACGACTTCGCATTAGCGATGTCGTAGCGTGTAAAGCCCCCTTTAGGCTATGTTTACATACTGCATCTTAACCACAAAGCTGCAGCGTTTTTGGCCCCAAAAACATATGTGCAG